>NW_020172731.1:1821118-2017169 GCF_003031525.2 Neophocaena asiaeorientalis asiaeorientalis
TGGCAACCTCGTCTTGTTTTCAAACTCTAGCATTCACTCAGTTAATCGAGAAATACTTACGCAGTGCCTACCATGTGCCAGGCGCTGTTTAAGGTGCTGCAAAATAAAAAATAGGCCAGGTCCTTCCTCTCCTGTGCAGGAGAGTCTAGTCATTACTGCAGTTTGTCCTGAGGCTGTAACCGGACTCATACCTTCCTTCCTCCATCAACCATTGTAAATTTCCCTCACTTTTGGCCAGCATTCCGGCTGGCCTAGATTGGGTGGTATGACCCAGACCTTTATCATCAGAGGATCTGAACCCTTAGATGCCTTGCTCTTGGTGGCTCATGGTTGCTGCTATTGCCTCTTCACCATTATTATGAGGCTCTAAAGTAACACTCTTGGGTTCAGACATACTCCTCTTTAGCTCCTTATGAAAATCAGGGTCAGTAATTCCCACCACTATAATACCTCCTTTCTTTGCCGGCTTGTCACCTGGCATGGGGATCCCAAAGTGACCGTGTGGTAGCCATAGATCTCAATTCACTGGACCCCTACTGGGTCTCCCGGTAGAAGCATCCCCCTGCCCCCAGGATCGAAAACCTCTACTCTAGCCAAGACGAGACTGTAGGAAAAAGAAGTACAAATTCTTCAAGTGGGTCCCTGATTGTGATGGTAAGAAAAGTCAATCATGCTTCTACCCAGTGGTTCCCAGACCTGTGTATTTTAACAGCAGGAGACACAGATCTATGAGCCGTTGTTAAATCATGTATACTGAATCCTGAGGGATAGCACCCCAGCCCTGCAGGGTGCTGCCCTATAACCGGTGCCTTAGCTGAGCCACTCCATCCATCTATGCTGGCTGCTTCTGGTGTTGAGGTATATAGTAAGAGGGGTACATCCCATGGTCATGTGCCCATTGCCCACACGGCTCTTACCAAAACTGTGGTCCTTGAGGCAACGTTATGTAATATATGTGATAATGGACCAGCTATTCTCTAGGACCTAGCATGGTTGTATTGGAGGATTCACTGAAGGCAGGAAAGGTGAACCCATATCCTGAGTAGATATCAGTTCCGTAAGGATGAATCACTGCTGTGTTCGTCTGAATTTATGACTCTGTGGATCTGATAATGCCCAGCTCAGGAGGAGACAGCTCCATTTGCTTGGTCCCTCAGTGACCCATAATCAGGCGCTCAGTCTCTCCTAGAGCCTAGAAACACACCAAGATCCTGAGTATTTCTCTGCTGCAGAAAGCATGGCCTCACTCCAGGACCCTGCAGGGCTGTGCTGTAACCTTCTACAGCGGTTGCCAAAAAGACTCCACACCATATTCTTAAGCACCACGTAGACAGTCAGAGTAGCAATGCAGTTTGCACCGAAGCCTGAAACTGCTGTCGATTTTTTTTCTGTGGCATCCACTTGAAACCAGCAGTCCCGACAAATGGGTTAGAGGAATATGCCAAGTATATAATACATGTGCTTCCAAAACCCAGATAGGCCTACTAAACCCTGTGCCTCTAAGCGCTAAGGGGTACAAGGTGCAACATATGTGGGCATGCCTCAGGTCATTGGTCCTCTAAACACTTCATCAGTGTGACCAGACCCCTGAATCTTCATGGGTCTGCCCACCAGCTTGCCTCTTTTCTTTCTTTCTTTTGGCTATACAAGTAACACTCTAGCAAACTGTCCCTCAGGACTCTGTGATCTCTTAGCCACTGTCACAAAGCCCTGCAAATCAAGGCACCCTGACTCCCGCTCCAGCATTACCGTCCATTATATTATGTCCACCTCGCCTCTGACAATTAAGTAACGACACATGGCCTCTGCCACTCTGGAACCCCATTATCCCTGCATGCCCAGTTCCATGACTGGCATTTCCTACTGTCACCCCTTGCCCGCAGAGAGCAGGAGTCACTGATCTTGTTGGAGATGCTGGCGCCCCCTCCCCAGTGAAGTCTTTCTTTTTTTTTTTAAATATAAATTTATTTATTTATTTTTGGCTGCATTGGGTCTTCATTGCTGCACGCGGGCTTTATCTAGTTGTGGCGAGCGGGGGCTACTCTTTGTTGCGCTGCACAGGCTTCTCATTGCGGTGGCTTCTCTTGTTGCGGAGCATGGGCTCTAGGTGCACGGGCTTCAGTAGTTGTGGCACGTGGGTTCAGTAGTTGTGGTTCACGGGCTATAGGCACAAGCTCAGTAGCTGTGGCGCACGGGCTTAGTTGGTCCGCGGCATGTGGGATCTTCCCAGACCAGGGCTCGAACCCGTGTCCCATGCATTGGCAGGCGGATTCTTAACCACTGCGCCACCAGGGAAGCCCCACCAGTGCAGTCTTTATTACCTGTGTGAAGGCAGTGTCCTCCTGGGAACTTAGGTGGTTCTTTAGACTCACATAATGAATCCATTCTAACATTCACACCTCCTGGAATTTTCTGACCCTTTCCTTAATCCTGGCACAGCAGTTCCCCCATCTCCAACTCATTTGTATGTCAGACTCATGTCCAAACCTCAGTAGCTATCTCAGCAGTAATATTAGGACCAGCTTCAGGTGTCCTTCACTCCAAGTCACGGGTAAATGCTCCCATGATAATAAACTCTCCGTTATCCTGCCTTATAGCCTTTCCTCAACCTCCATCCCTGGCTCACTACCCTCAAGAGCCACTCACACACATTTCCCCCAGTTCCTGACGGTAGCATATTAGACAGGTTCTGCAATTACTTCAGTGTCTGAGTATTTCCTCCCTGACAGCAGCTGTAGTTCTCTGCTCAGGCTGTGCTGAGGCGTGACTGGTTCCTGGCTTGGAGGATAAGGGTGTTGGAAGCGCATCTTGAGGAGCTCAAGCATCCTCCTCCTCGGGTATCTGCCTCACCGGAGGCCTTGGCAGGCTCTTCAGGAAAGGAAGTACGAGCTGCCCTGCCAGCCCCACACTCGCGGAATCCTGGTGTTCAGCATTTGCAGCCTCCTCCACCCTGCTTACGCTGCCGTGTCCCACTCTCTTGCTGTTGAGGCCCTGACTTTAATAAAGGAGAATTGTCAAGACTGAATATTTTATCTCCTTTGCAGCTCAGCCAGCCTTACAATGAGATCCTGCGCCTGTTTTAGGAAGTTTTCTCTCTGCTGCAGGAGAGAGGCCTCTCCTTAACTGTTACTACAAAGGCCCTTGGGCTTTCGGTGTGCCTTGAGCTGATAGTTGGCTGACTTAAACCTGTCATTTCCCCCCCCTCAGGCTTCCAAAACACTTAACAAAAGCTAGCCAAATCCAGAGGCTTTATCTTTTTTTTTTTTTGCGGTACGCAGGCCTCTCACTGTTGTGGCCTCTCCCGTTGCGGAGCACAGGCTCCGGATGCCCAGGCTCACCGGCCATGGCTCACGGGCTTAGTTGCTCCGCAGCATGTGGGATCTTCCCGGACCGGGGCACGAATCCGTGTCCCCTGCATTGGCAGGTGTACTCTCAACCACTGCGCCACCAGGGAAGCAGTGGTGCCGCGTGGTCCAGTATTTCTCCCGTTCAGGTGCCGCAGGTGCCGCATGGTCCAGTATCTCATCTTCCCCGCCCCCCCCCCCGCCCCCATACCTCTAGATGACAGCCTCGGTAGTAACTGTGCTGCTCCTGCAAGCCAGGGGCTGTCCGCACCCTCTTACCAACAGCACATTAGGGTTCTACTGATGTCTTAACAAATTACCACAAATGTAGTGCCTTGAAACAACACAAACTTATAATCTGACAGTTCTGTGAGACAGAAGTGCATCGTGGGTCTCATTGGGCCAAAATCTAGGTGTTATCAGGGCTGGGTTCCTTTCTGGAGACTAGGGGAGAACCCATTTCCTTGCTTGTACCTGCTTCTAGAGGTCGCCCAGATTCCTTGGCTCGTGGCCCCCTTCCTCCATCTTCAAAGCCAGCAATGGGCCATCTCTTTGCTCACCCTTGTATAGTGACATCTCCCTCTGACCACAGCTCAGAAAGGCTCTCTGCTTTTAAGGGCTCCTGTGATTAGGTTGGGCCTACCCAATCTCCCCATCTCAAGGTCCTCAAGCTTAATCACATCTGTTTTTGCCATGTCACATAACATATTCACAGGTCCCAGAGTTGGAGATCAGCGGTGGGAATCATTCTGCCTACTACCAACAGCAATGGGGTTTTTGCCGTGACTGGTCAGTAAACCCACTCCAACCACCTATCCTGAGGGTCTGCTTTATAGGGGTGTTCTGGGTACCAATCGTATTAGCCTGGATTCTCCAAAAGAACAGAGCCTGAGACAAGAGCTTGCATGTGAGTCATTTATTTAGGAAATGATCTCACGACGCAGGAGTGAAAAATAAGAGGCAAGCCAATATAAGGATGTGTTGCCCAACTGGCTGTAGGCAACTGGTAGCTGATTCAGCAGGATCTTCTGAGGCACCTTCTGGAATGCTTCTCAGAACTATCTGCCCAGGGGAATGAAAGGAGGAAGTATTTATCAAACCAGCAAGTAAGGGTCCACTATTGTTAAGGGTGGCCCCATGGGAACTTAACTTCTCTGCACTCCTGGGCCATATTATGAGTTCCGAATGACTTCTATGAGCACCCCGCAACACAGAGACCGAAATGGGAGGCGTGTAGCAGGAATCCGGAGGGAGGTACTATCATATTCTCTGAGATCCTGGTCAAAGACTGCATGGAAGCAATTGCCCCAAATGTGGCTAGAGGAGAAGGCAGGGCAAAGAAGGCCTCAAGTGGGCCCAAGGTTTCTGATGCATAGCTCAAAGGCTCTAAGGCTGGAATAGACTTGGCATGTTTGAGGAACGGAGAAGGCAGGGTGGATGAAAACATAGTAGGCCTTGGTGGGTGTGGTACTGAGTTGAAGTAGGCAGGGGCCAGATCCCTCAGGACTTTGCAAGCTTGAATAAGGAATTTGATACATAGGGTGAGAAGTGCTTACTACGAAGGTAGTCCAGGCAGCCTTCCGGGAGGAAGCAGATCTTGAGCTGAGACCCCCCCCCCCCCAAAAAGGTGCTAGTTTAATAGCATGTAAAAAAACCTGGAGGCAAAGGGAAGCTTTTGCAAAATTAGATCAAAACTTTCATTATTTTTACTGTAGATGCCTGCACAGTGATGATATAAGACAAAAAAAAAAGGTGAATTCCTTGTTTTTCACTTCTAAACATTTAAAATGAAAGTGCATTTTTTATAATTATAAGCTAGAACCCCGACATATAAACTTCCTGAGGATTGGTATTCATAATCTTCATCTCCACAGTACCACGCTTGTAATAGTTTGAGGAGAAAAAAAAAAAAAAAAATCACAGGTCAACTATTTCCCTCCACCACCAATTAGGAAAAAAATAGGAACCTATGATTTAATTAAGAGAAGTTGCTAGAAATTTTAAAGAAAGTGTTCACTTTTATGTCAAGATTACATAGCTGTGAATTGTTTAAAGACCCTGTTACATTCCTTGCTCTCTTCACTTCCACTTTAGTGTGCCAGGACATTTCGAACAGCAGACAAGAGATAAAGTGTTTCAACTAAGCCACAGGAGGGCCAAAAGGAGCTGTTGCATCTGTTTGAGTTGTCAGCCTTAATCTGAAACATACTCATCACTGTTCATGAAGTAAACAAAACCCAGAAGGTGAAAAATAAAAGTGCACAAATTCCAAAAAGGAGGAGGGGAAGGATAGAATTCTTAAGGCCATATTAATCAGGATCCTAGAATTTGTAGAATTAGAGAACATTGGCCAAATCTTCTAAATGACCCAGAGATATTGGAGACTGGCCCAGAAAATAAAAGAAATTATTACTAAATATTGAATCTAGACATGACAGCATTATAAAATAGCTCATCAGTACTAGAAAATATTCTGGTTTAATTCCCAATTCATACAGTCTTAAGAGTTCACAGGGATTGAGATTATCTAGTCCAATATTACTGCCAATGCAGAAATTCTCTCTGTAAAACCTCTGGGAGCACCAGCAACCTGAGACCCTCAGGCTGGAGGCTCTAGATGGCAGCTCTATACTGGCTGTAAAATGTGCTTTTAGTGTTTAATTGCCAACCCTTAATCTTACGTTGCTTTTAGGAAAACACAATAACTCTCTTCATAAATATTTATAGCAAAATTCACACACGCTTAGCACCCAATTTGGGAATTAATTTCTTTGTTTGAAGTATGAGAATGATAAACCATCAGTATAAATTCCTCCATACTAGACAAATAGCTCCTTGAAGGCAAGACCATATATCTTGTAAATCTTTATTTCTGATGGAAGCAGAGTACCTTGCTTATATTAGGTCTGCACATTTTTTGAATAATGAATCAATGAGTTAGTGAATTAATGGACTGAAATGAAATGAATGACTGTATTTAAAAATAGCGTATTAGCTGATTTCTTGCCTAAACTGTTAGTTCAGGAGGGAAAAAAGAATACTCAAATATCTGAAATATTTCTCTAAAACTTTATTCAAAGTTACTCACCTCACTGTTAATAAGGTGTACAGTTTATGCTCTGTGCCAGTATTAGTAGACCTGCCCATTGCCGGCAATGGACTCTGAGAAAACCCATTTCCTGACACCCCAAAAGTTAAATTACTCTTTTCAAAACATACCGAACTCCCAATACTTGCAGAAGTATTACATGCACCATTTTCCCACCAATCTTTAAATCTGAACTTAAGTTATTAATCTACATCCGTGGATGTTAAAATGAAGTCATTTTAACAAATTATGACTGTACAAATCAAAACACCGCTAGTTAATATTAGACAAAGAGTATTTTACAAACACTACATTACATATTACCTTGCAATCTGAAACTTACATTTTATATTTGTGTAAGTTTATTTTAGATAACTGAAACGTCACAGAATTCAATGGCAAATTTTAAAAAATTTAGTTCTGTACATTAGTTCCAACTATCTCTATTTTACAATCTATAAGGCTCATGTCATAGTTCAGCACCAAAAAGATCTACAAAACTGTCTAACCAGTCTTCTTATTTATTCCATATGATGGTTTTTGTTGGTTTTTTCTTTTTTTTTTTTAAGGTGAAAGTCTGAAAAAATGCTTTATATATCCTACTTCCAGACCTTGAGAAGTGGGATACTTTTTGGCTGGTCATACTATGTAAAAACTTCGGGTTGTACCTTTTAATTTTCATTGAACAGATACAAAAACCAAAAAGGATACTTACAACATGAGTTTCGGTTGTCAGTCTTTAAGTTGAATTTATAACACTGAAGCATCAGAAATAACCTAATGATAATGCCCTGCCCCTATCCTTCCTTTTTGTTTTAAATTTTTAAAAGGCAGACATAAAAATGTTTTATTTATTCTTCAAAATAAGGTGCAAAGAAGGATTGCAACCACCAACTTCCTCATACACAACTCCAATAACATCTCAATGTTGTTCCGCAAAATACACCTTGAACTGAGTCAGGAGCAGACCTAGAGTTACATCCATGTTTTCTATGCCAGACGTCTGCTCAATGCCAGCATCTCTGTTCACAGAGGTCATTACAGTAACGCATCACTGCTGGCCTGGATTTAAAGCAACGGTTTTTAGAACTAGTGTAACTGTCCCAACTCTTCTCCTTCTTTAGGATTCATAAATTCTAGAAAAAGAGTATGTCTGTCTTGCCATTTTTAAACAGGGTTTGTGCATATCTCATTAAGACCATATTCCCTAAACCAGAAACTTTTTTCAAAAACCACAGGAACTTTCAGTAATCTTGTTTGTCCAAAGTATAAAATTCTTACGTTTAAAAAAATTAAAATTGGAGACTAGTACCGTGGCTTTCTTTGCCAGAAGTGCACAATTCATCACACTACATTTAAAAACTAAGCTTCATGCATACAAATGGCCAGAGGGGTATGAAGTTTTACAGAGCCCTTAACATCATTCGAGTACATTAAGCATTGGCTAAACCACAACAGGAAGCATGTTAGGAAACTGAGCAAAGAGACTTTCCCAAGAACACGATAATTTTCCAGGCTCCATGTCAGTCACATAAAAATTTAAGCAACATGTAATCCTTTAAAATTGTCCCCAGACAACCCATTCCCCCAACCGTTCCCATACATACCCCCCGCCCCGAAGTCCTCCACCTCACAGAAGTATCTTAGTGCTCCCCGTTACTGATGACAGCTGCTTCAGGTTCTGCTGCTGTTGCAGGGAGTCTTGGCACTTTCTTAGCAGGGCTCGGAATATGCTAAAATCAAAAGAAAAAAGTTGTTGCCTCTTAGCGTTTTTTTTAAGGAAGAGTCAAGCTGCTAATTAAAGTTCTAACAGGAAAACTGATAGAGGGCAACTTTGGAGAGGCTTATGCTCAATATATATTCTATATAACTTTTCACGGAGGGAGCTAAATATCTCTTCTTTACTTTATGGTGAATTTATTATACAATTATCCGTGTAGCAAGTGAGAGGAAGGACACGGAGATCCACCATACCCTGTATTTCACTTGTCACATCTTGTGTTTGCAACTCAAACACTTGTGGCTTGACTTGCTACCTCAAGGAGCAAGACTATGCATTTAGCAAATTTGTGATGAGTGGATAAGATTAATAACTTCAGAGTTTTTAAAGTCCTCAGTTTGAAGGCTGGCTCTGATCCTGGTTAAGCCATTTAACTTTTTTCAGCCTCATCTCTAAAATGGGCACAGTATCATTTAAGTCAAGGGGGTTCTTTTAAGGATTAAATTTAAAAGTTAAATTAAATTAATTAGAAAATGAAAAAAGTGGCTAGCATGTAATAGGAATTCAAATCATAGCTCTTTCTGTTCCTTCTTGACAACTGGAGACAGATTAGACAGTAGGCTGAGAGAAGGGATGTGAGGGGCTCAACACCCTGCCCCTACTTCATCTCTCACCAAGACACACACCACAGGTGAGCCTTCTCTCTAGATCAGTTTTCCTTTAAATTCTGGTATTGTTAACAAAACCTCGTATTTAGTGTGCACTTAAAAATGCTAATAATTTAACTGCAAAGCACTTTATACAACTGGAAAATGGCATAGCTAGAATCCAATACCAGAGCCCTGGCTCTGAATCACGCTGCTTTATTGACATTCCTTTAAGTTGCTAAATCTCGGTTAGATCCCCTAAGCCCTAAGATCTGGGGATAGAAATTTCTTACCCTGTCAAAGCCCAGAACCAAACACAGTGAGCTTTCTTTACCTCAGTTGCTGTGCTTGAATGCACAAGCCCTACGCCTTCATCCAAAGTGTCATCATTCGGAGAGGGGCGCCGAGCGTAAGTTCTTCTGTGCTTCTCATCTACTCGAACTAGATACCATGTTCCTTCAAAGAGTGAGTCTATTGAACTCTGCGGAATATAGCTGACTAAAGGAAAGGCGGAGAATGTGAAAAATTAGTTATGACATACAGCTCATCTGGTAATAAAACTAAAGATAAAATTTGCTATTTCCCCATAATTTTCACCAACGTCAGGTATGTACCAAATACCACCTAGATATCTGAACTAATCTGATACATCACATGTTGAATGCTATTAGAGCCCTCCAATAGGCTTCTGGGTATGTATTAACAATTTAATATTTTTACCCAAGTGATGAGTGTCCTCTCGGAGCTTCATGTTTTCAGCAAAGACATCTGGTGCCACGCAAGTTCTTGAGTCAAGCCTTGATTTAAGATCACACAAGCTTGCTATTATTTTATCAAGAGCAGACCCTAAAATAGCAAATAATTCCAACATTAAAAGACTAAAAATAGCATGCCCCAAAGCCTGAACAAAATGTTGCCAAACGAAAAAAACAACTTTGCATTTTTTCAGAACTACTGGCTATTGTTTTAGTTAAAAGATAAGCTGTTATTTGTTTGGCACAGCTTCCGTTGACCTCTCACTAAACGTTTGTTCCGTATCAGCCAGTAGACAAGCTAGGAAATAGGTGGGATTTGAAACTATAAATAACTCGTCTACAGTCAACCTACAGTACAGTTTTAGAGTAATGCCAAGTCTTCCATCAGTTTTTCTCCATATTTTTGCTCCTCCCTGCTCAGGGAAGCCACAAAAGTGTCCTTAAATACAGCTATGACCATACCCTTATAAACATTAGACAACTCAGTAAACCAACCAAGAAGAAATGACCTGGTATTATGCACTCATATGATCAGACTCAATCATTGGTGTGAAGACTCAAAAGCCACCTGCCTTAAATAGGTATGCTTCCCTTTCTCTACCTACGTCCCCTGGCTACATATCCTTTAAAAATGAGATAAAAGAGAAAATAAAGTTACTTGCCAAAGAAGGAAAAGTCACACTATGCCATTAGAAAAAAAAAGTTTCAGCTGATTATACATTTTTTTCTGACTTGGAAGGAAGGAAAGATATTCTGACTCAGACATAATCCTGCCCTTTACCCAGTTAAGGCAGATTTTCGGAGAGTATGTTGAAAGAAGTAATGAAGATTAAAGTGTCATAATGATCTACGGGACAGATTCAAGCACTCACTTGAGAAGCCTGCTAAGTCAACCTTACCACAGTAGGTTCTCAAGACATTCTTGTTGAAAGACTCAGCATTTACCTGGTGTGGCATCTTGTGTAACTTTGAGGGAGTACAGAGTGGCAGCTAAACCAGAACCGTAAGAGAACACACCAATCCTCTTTCCTGCCAGCTGCTGAGGTGAGTACCTGTGTAGGAGGGAAAAAAAAACATTAAAAAGTTTAATTGATCCAACTACAATGGGTGGAAAACCACGAGTTGGAATAAATTTCATCCTAGGCCTAGGGATCTAACCTAAAGCTTTACTATTACAGTAAGCAGACTGAAAACAAGAATTCTCATCTCTCTGGGAATGATGGGGTTTTTGAAAGTTATCATGTCCTAATGTAAGTTATTTGCCAACTGGGGTTCAACTGTAGGTCAAGAATAATAAAACCAGGACTTCCCTGGTGGTGCAGTGATTAAGAATTCACCTGCCAATGCAGGGGACACGGGTTCAAGCCCTGGTCTGGGAAGATCCCACATGCTGCAGAGCAACTAAGCTCATGCGCCACAACTACTGAGACTGTGCTCTAGAGCCCGCGAGCCACAACTACTGAGCCCATGTGCCACAACTACTAAAGCCCGCGCTCTGCAACAAGAGAAGCCACCGCAATGAGAAGCCTGCGCACTGCAACAAAAAGTAGCCCCCACTCACCGCAACTAGAGAAAGCCTGTATGCAGCAACAAAGACCCAACACAGCCAAAAAATAATAAATAAATAAATTTATTTTTTTAAAAAAAGAATAATGAGGCCATGAGAACAATAGTCAGGAAAGCAAGTATGAAATTAAATACTCTGGAATAATTGTACCCTCATCCCATATCTCCTTCAAGTCAATAGACAATAGGCTAGAGAGCCTGGAAATAAAATACCATTCTGCGACCTGCCACCAACATGCCTGACACCAGATCTGGCCTTAGAAATCTAACATCTCCGAACGAGGGGAGTGAATCAGCGGAAATTTATACTTACTGTGCAAGAACGGAAGCAAGGGAGCCATACACTGAGGATGTGTACATATTTCCATTTTGATTTGACACAAGCAAAGATGCCTTTGTTTTCTGATTGAAGAGTTCTGAACTAGCCTTCATAAATGCCTTTTCCACATCTCTATCGAAGTAGGTATCTTCTAACTTAACATCCCTGAAAGATTTAGAAAAAAGAAAATCTTACGTTATTCAAAGACTGTATTTTTATTATATTACTTAGTGGACCTAACTATAAGTGTGTATGATTCTGATTTCCCATTTATTAAAAACCAAGTAGCAGTATGCTAATTGCTAGGTAAGATATAACAATTGTACATATATGGTCCTTTTTCTGAAAGGTTTTTTAATCAAATTAAAATAACATAATTCTAATGGGTTAATAACCCACTAAAGCTGTCATCACCAAACAGAATATACTACTATTTCAAGTCCATAATAATGTCCATTTAGTTAGAAAAGTCACATTATGGGAGCCAAGTCTTAAAAAGTTGAATAGAATTTTATCAGAAGGAGAAGAGAGACAGGAAAGGAGAAACAGAATGAGTTTAACAGGTATAGCATACTAGGAGGCCCTAGAAGTGGGGAAAACGTGGAAGGAGTATGAAAGCAGACGTCAGCAGTGGCTATGTGCAGGATGGATATGGGCACAGGGGCTCGGGAGAGGCAGGGAGAAGAGTTAAGAGGCTGCTGTATAAATACAGACACTTGTGGGGCTATATTATTATGGTGACAATGGCAACAGATCTAAAAAGAGGAAATCAGAAAATCTGAGTAGAAATGACTAAAGAATTCATGTAGGTAAGCGACCACCTCTCTGGGACTCAGCTTCTTCAGTGATTACATAAATAGGTTAGACAAGATGACTTCTTTTGACTAAAATTTTCATGTCTGTACAAATATTGGTTTCACAGATATAAAAAATACTCTCACATAGAAGGGAAAAAATCATAATTCCTCTTACCCAAAGGCTTCCAGGCCACTATAGATACTATTTTTATCTCTGTTCTGGTCATTAAGGAAGTCATTCAGCAACATCCGGGCTACAGATTTCTGAACCAGTTTACAATAGGGTGAGTGGAAGATCATGAAACCAAAATCATTCAAGGTGAAATCTCTATCATTTCCCTCTGAAAGAGAAATCCAAAGAAATTATGAAATTCATTTAAGCCACTAACTTTTGAAGTTTGATTTTAGAACAGGGCTGGGATGTTTTTATATCTTTAAGCAGCAACCAAAAGTACACTGTATAATGAAATATCTCTATAGTTTAAAATGTTTATCAAAAAGACATCTAGAAATAGAACAATATACACTACTGTATTACTGGTTTTCAAACTGAACTATCACAACCCATTAGTGGGTCAGGGCCAGTATATATTTTTTTAACCTTAATAATTAAGAGGTTTTTGTTTGTTTGTTTGTTTGTGTTTTGTTTTTAATGAAACAGGCTAGAGTAGAAAATAGCAAACTGTACAACCTGCAGCATGGGCAGGAAATTTCATGACACTTTAGTTTCCATTTAACTGCACATACAATGTAAAGGATACGTTTTACTGTGGGTCCTAGTAAAAAGTTAGAAAATCATTGTATCGTTAAATACTGGCAAACAGTATGATATTTTACATACTTCAAGAATGCTTCTTATGCAAAGCCACCTAATATCTGTTATTGAATATTATTTTTACCCCTCTCTCACAAACCCTATAAAGCAATGTTGGACTACGGAAAAAGCATACTTTATATGATATGGTGTGTTTTAATAGCATTAATTCGAATACTGTCCTTCTCAGTACCTCAAGAACTTTCTCAGGGTTAAAGATGGAGATTGATGATGACACTAAAAAAGCAAGTATGAATTCACAGGTCAAGTGCAAAAAGACTATGTGGACAGGGGGATCACTTCGGTATAATTTATTTTCATTAGAGTTTTCTTCGGATCACAGTTGCAAACTAAAACCTTGTGAGAATACCTCTCTCAGAATATGTACAAAATTCAAGTTACTTTCTTTTACCCTACTTTTGATTTTCTTACTGGTGGTAAGTCATCCTAGGTATTTTTATAGAAATACACTACATTTGGAAAGTTTACCTGTTCTCTTAAATTACACATTCCCAGAAACTATGGGAAAACTATGCTATTTGGTGGGTGAGAAAGAAATGGTTTAAGGAGACACAAATGAAGGATGCCCAGGAAGTAGTTTCTCACTAAAGACAGTCGGCACATTATACTGCCCTCAACAGATACCAAAACCGAGGAACATAGATAAAGCCCACCTTTCTGCCACTGGGCATAGATCTTCTTGCGGTAGACAGAATAGCAGCGGTCTAATGCACTGAGGTAGCACTGAATGGACAGTTTTCCATCTACTATAGGATATTCAGAAAGCATATCAGGCTTGTAAAAGTCATAGGCATGTTGCATATGTGTCCCACGGAGTCCTATTAGAACAAAAAAGAAAGAGGTCCATGTATCTCTGCTTTCTGATGTATGTTAGTAAGCACATTGCATCATCTGGGAACTTCCCTTTAATCTAGTCAACTCACTACTCACAGAATAGAAGTCACAAGGTGAAACCAATATGTAATTCAAATGAAGCATAACAATATCCATGGACAGGCCTAAGACTCTTTTGATATACAACATTTTATGCAAGTTTCATATACCTAACCAGGAGATCATAACTGCTCTACTGAACTGAAAACAAATTATTGTATGACTATGGCTAAGTTATGTCTCCCAGTTATTAGTTAAACCCAACTTAAACCCATTTTACTCCTCTGTAAAGTGGGGATGACATCACTTACCTCATACAATTGCTATGAAGACTAAATATGATAATACACATAAAGCACTTAGCAGGTAGTGCCTGCATTTAATGAACACCAAGTACTAGCTTCTATTTTTATTTTCAAATTTCTCAGCATATTGTACAAATTTAAAAAAATGCTTTCCCAGACACTCACCTCGTTCAAAAATTAAAGGAGCATTAGGCCCAATTAGCATAGCAACGGCTCCAACTCCACCTGTAGGTCGAGCATTTCCTGTGGCGTATACAGCAATATCCCCTGCAACTACCATGGCATACCGTCCTGAAAAATATTTTGTATTATATACAAGAATGTGATCAACACTCTAAACATCATACATATAAACTGAATCTGTTATATTTTCCCAGAATATCCTTTCCCCATCTTTGGTAAAGAAAAAAAAATTCTGACTAAATTTTAGTAGATAATTTTGTCCTACATGATAAAGATAACCAACTCATAATTCAGATAAGCTGAAAGTCATAGCTATCTTTCTGAACATGTTCAAACAAGCATAACTGGTAAGTGTGCATATGGCATTAATTAAAGGTCATTTGGGCGTTTTCACCTTCAAGGAAAGTTTCTTTGGAATAATATGTAACATACCATCCCAAGAGCTGGACTCAATCCAGTTAACAGCATTGAAGACAGCAGCTGTGCCTCCATAGCACGCATTAGTTGTGTCTATCCCTTCTATATCTGTATTCCCAGACTCTTCAAAGAGCTGCATCAAATTTGTCTTCACTGACTTTGATTTGTCGATGATTGTCTCTGTTCCAACTTCTAGCCGCCCAATGCAATCATAAGAAAGGCTATTTCTCTCCATAAGATTCTGGACCACAGTCATGCAAAGAGAGTTGATATCTTCTCTATCTGTGCAGAAGCCCATCTTGGCCTGGCCCAGGCCAATAGTATACTTTCCAGCATCTACACCATCATATTTTTCCAACTCTGCTTGATCAACATATTGAGAAGGAAAATAGATCTCAAGGGCAACAATCCCCACATCTTTTGGCCAGCAGGCTTCTGTGTTCAAAGGAAGTGACCCAGGCATGGTGAAAGAACTTTAGAAAGAAAAACAGAAAAAACATTGTTGTAGATTATAGGTTGCAGACTGTCAAGTTCAAACTTAAGAAATCAACATTGAGACTTTCATTATCACCTAAAATATTAATTTCTAAGTTTAGTTTACTTAGGGGGTCAATTTTAATATGTGAAAGTAGTAATTATAGTATGACTGGAGTTATTATTAACTCCATTATTATTTTAAATTATCATCTTTTAGGGACTTCCCTGGTGGTCTAGTAGTTAAGACTCCGCGCTTCCACCGCAGGGGGCACAGGTTCAATCCCTGGTCGGGGAACTAAGATCCTGCATGCCCCAGGGCAAGGCCAAACAAGACAAAAAGATTATCATCTTTTAGAAAGACTTGCACTTTATTCAGAGCTGGATATATTTAGATTTAAAATATGATTATTAGAGGTAAAGAAAACTCAAATAAGATTCTTCTATGTTGTAAAGAACTGTAAGATAAAATACAATGACAATTTAGTAATAAGGCCCACAAATCAGAAGTCAAGTATCTGATCTATTCCTGGCCCCTCAAAAAGTTTTTAAAAAGTCATTCACTCATTTATCATAGGTATATTGATTATTCATAGCTATTGACTTTATGGGACTTTAAAACTGTTAGATCAAACAATATTGCAGTCTTTATTGATCTAAACAATACCAGTAAGTAGAAAAGCCACACTGTCAAGTCTACCATAGCAATCTACTCAAGGCCCCTGCTATTATAATCCCAGCTTTCCAAAGAAGCCTCCACCCAGAACCCAAATGATTAAAATTTAAAGCAAAGACAAGTTTCTGGACCCATAACAGTCAAAAGTCAATATTCTATACTTTCTACAGCTGGTGTATAGGCAATAAATGATCATAAAATCACAAGGTTATCACTTAGCTTCTAAATCAGGCAAAAAAACCCCAAAACAGATTCAAATTTGAAAACTGAAAATCCACACATTATTTGTGTGGCATCTTAGGTAACACCTCTTAAAACAACCCTTTCTGTTTTAAAAAGGGCCTTAAAAAGTTGGACTGTTGCCACACTGTAAACTAGTGTCTAGATTTATTTACCAACAGTAAAAAGAAAATGTGCTAGCCACTCAAGAGTGTTGCTATGGCCTATGGGTAAGTCACATAACCTATCAGAGCCTCAATTTCTTTAGAGGTTGTATCAATCAGAAAAAGAGAAATTATTCTAGATATTTCTAACAGAGGAGGATTTAATACAGGGAAATGGTTACCAACTTGTTGGCTGGGCTAGAGGAGCAAAGGGGAGGAAGGTGGTTACTATTCAGACCCCATGAGCTCACATTCCTACTGAGGTTGCCAGAGCTCCTGGTCCCAGCACCTCTGCTGCTGAGTTAGAGCCAAAGCCCCACACTCTTGCTGCTTCTGCCACTGACAAAAGGCAAATCCTGTATCTATGTCATTTGTCCTCTGCCACTCTGCCAACTCAGGTGTAGCATTAGGGATAATGAAATTACAGACTATTGCCATAGTGCGTTGCTAATTATTGAAATCTTGAGAAAATATCTAAAGCAGAGAAGCTGTCCTTAAATCATGAGATCTACCCTTACTTAGCCCATAGGTTATCAAGGTATGAGTATGTTAAAACCTGAAAAATAAGCACCTGGAAATATAATCACAAGATCTAAGTCAAAGGTCTTAAGAAAATCTTCCTTCTAAATACAAGAATTTTTCATGAAAATTTTGTCTCAATTATTCACACATATCCTGGGTTGCAACTGTGGATTCCTTACTGAGGGTCACAGTCAGAAAAGTTTGAGAGTCACCATTTTACACAGTCACTGGTGCTCTGTGGAGAATGGATCTGAGTTAGGAAGCTGATACAGAAGCCCAATGAGATGTAGGTCATTAACTACATCAATTACTACATGAAGAGTAAAGGAACAGCTTCAAAAAAATATGGAAGCAGAAAATTGGCAGAAATTGTGACTGACTAGATAGTAGGAAAAGGATGAAGTACTGAGGATGACTTCAGATTTCTAGCCTCCACTGTTTTATTTCTTGACAGAATCACTCACTGTCAGATACACAAGTGAACAGAGAAGCACCTCTCCACTTTGTCCTATCTTTCCCCTGTTCCATGCAAACCCATCAATTTTATGATAATCTAAACTCTGCTACACTGAAGTTGAAATGAAGACATAAAGGGACTATCTAATATGTCATAAGGCAGATTCTAAGTTTATAGTAAAATAGGTTAAAGTCCTCTGCATAGTCCACAGAAAAAAACTCAACTAGTGTTAAAAACAAAAACACAGTCCACATACTTATAGAAGAACCCCTCCTATATGCTACCCTTTAAGTCACCAAAGCAGAGGCAGTAGGATTAACTACCTTCCCAGCCTTTCCCACAAGGTTAACCTTTAGATTCTTTTCAACTCTTCAAACTGCTCTAAACATGCTGAGGACAGTATAATTTTCCCTGCCTGGCCCAACAGCTTGCAGTGCTGTTGGAAATAAAATGGACAAATATATATATAATCTTCTGAAGATATAAACCAGTTTATGAAAAGCCAGAAAGAAGGCTTTAATTCCAGAATTACTCCATATTTACCATAATTTAACTAGCTCTGATCAGTCACTGCTATATGGTACTTACTAAATAAGGTGTAACTCTATTTTTAAGCCTCCTAGAGTTAAATAAGTGACTTGTTTCGTTTGAGGGGGAAAAAAGGTAGCTAAACTAAAATTGCCCATACCCATCAAAGCGACTCATGAAGGTGAATCATGCCTCTGATCTTGATGTGGAAAACATTTTTACATTGTCTAACTCAGTCAATATTGCTCGTTCTCTGAGGATTTTTGACAGCCAAGATGTTTTCATTACATTCCTGGTAAAACACCATCTAATTTGAAATATTTACCTTTTGGTTGAAATTGAGGGAGAGTGAGAAAAGTAGAAAAAAAGAGAGAAATTAATACAGGGAGTAACTGCCTTCATGGCATTTTTTTTTTTTTTTCTTCATGGCATTTTGAACAACAAAAAGACTGATATAGTTTAGGGTCTATAATCTTTACTTTTAACTATCCTGTTGTGTGCTCTTATGTTGTGCTCTCAAATGCTCTCTGAAGTAGGCCAGAAAAATTAGAAAAAGAGAAAAAAAAGAAAAAAAGGCCAGCTAAAGACCTGGTATGTTCACATTATAGCATTAACTTTAGTCAAAGAATGGGATATTCTGGTTAATTCACTATTCTAAATATCACAAAAATTTTCTAAATAGAATACAGTTTAAACATCTGACAGTTTAAAAAATTACCTGCATGTATTCTTAATCTTTTGCTGATAAAAAAGGTACTTCATGATTTTTCAGAGCATTGTGTTCACAATTTAAAAAAAAAATCTAAGCAGGATAATGGGGATTCTGTATTTCCAATAAAAAGATGTAAATATTCTTTTTAAATTTCATCTTTAAAAAGGAGAAGAAAGGTACACTTTTACCACAGAACTCTGTAAACCTTCCAAAGCTATCTTCCAACAAGTACCAACAGAAGACTCCCAAGTCTGTTCTCCTAAAGTGAAGGCTCACCCCCATTGGTGGACAAAAGAAGCCCCAGGTCCTACTTCCAGAGTTGGCAAAGCAAGATAATATAGAAGCCTTGCCTTGTTAACAATTTCTGAATGCTTCCTGCATAGGAGGACACAAAAGGGACCAATATGATCCCCTGAGAATCTTTTGAATCTGTGAATGAAAGACAACTGGAAAAGGAAAAGGATAAAGAGAAAAAAAAAAGGCAAAAAAGCAGAGAAATCAGCTGAGGATGCCGATGCAAGGGCAGCCCTTACCTAGCTCCGCAGGGCTCGTCAGGGAGGGACTTTGGCATCAGTCCCCAGAGCCTCCTAACTGAGCTCTCTGCCTCCATCTCTCCCCTGTCCTACGCTAACCTTTCTAAAATGCACATCCGAGCTTTGATAAGATGCTATTTAAAACTATTCCAAGTTTATCCGCTATTATTTAAAGTCAGCCTCCTCGCACTAGAAAGGCGCTTCTAGAAAACAAGAAATGTACCCATTCGTCTTTGTGTCCCTAGTACCCAGCCCAATGCTTGGCATATGATGGAAGCTGGATGTTGAATAAATGAGACCCTACTAGCCTTCTAATCTAAAATTACTAACAACCATTGAAAACATAAAACTGAAGCATGAAAAAAGCAGACTCATAAGAGGAGCTCCATGGTAATACAAGAAAGCAATAGCTGCAAATAATTAGATTATTGGTTCAAACACATTTGTAACCACTGTCCAATCTTACATAAACATTCAATCTACAGCCCTGATGGATATCTTTCGAGGTTGTAATTCAGAAAAAACTATTGGCACACATGCTTACCTGTGATTGTTTCTGACTAAGCAGTTTATACGGTTACATTTTATTATCTAGATTTTTTTCTCTTATGAGTGAACACTTATTTTTAAGATTAGTTTCTAGATTTTAAACATTAGTCTCATAAACACAAAATCAGTCTCCTGAAGCATTATGGCATTAACTAATGTTTAAAGACAAGGTGTAATCCTAGCATGGGTTTTAAGAATGTGTGGTGTAAACAAATGGTTATTTGTCTTAGGATAAAAATTAAATTTCCCCCTTCCATTAGAAAGGAGCACTTTCCGTTAGCAGCATGACAGGATGCCATACCTGTGTGAGGGATAAAGAACGGCAGTCTCCAGGTCTGTCACTCTGTTTCCTCCTTCAGGCACTAGGAATTTCAAATAAGAACCTCTTTTAAAGTCATAAATCACCACACAAATTCAAATAATGACTCCAATTCAAAGTGAGTTCAAAGAAACATTTCCTGGTCCAATTACATTATGTAGAACAGAGTTTGACTTTGCTTAGAAAAAATGGTACTTAAGGCTTTTAAAACATTTTTCTCCTTATTAGCTCTTACAGTGGTAGGTTCAGTCCTGGTAATGAACTGACTTGAGTAGTTCTATCACTGATTCAGGCTTTAAACCAAATATGATGCTGGGAGAGTTGCAGTCTTCTTTACTAAATTAGGGTTTTCAAGAATTGGGGGAAAGGAATATGAATGAGTTGTACTAGGCTAATAAATTTCTGGAGTAAAGAGGCTTACACATCCAAGAGCTTGCTCTGCACTTGGGAGTTTGTGACTTGAACAATTTGTGCCTCTCTGAGCTTCAATTTCCTCATCTGTAAAATGGAGCTAATACCTGCCCTCGCAGTTCATTGCGAAGGATGGTTGAGAAGATAAAATATGTGAATAATATAAAGCATTTACTATTATCCTAGCTCTCAGTATTTTTCAAACAAAATATGTATCTTTCTAGCAAGGCCTAATTATCTTCATTTATTTAATCTTACGCTCCTAGTTTTCAACATGGTCACTTTCACCTGCCCCAACCTTTTAGAAAGTGATTTTCCCCTTAGTGCTTGGTTAAAAAGGTAGTTATTTGATATCAAGACCAAGGAGCATTAAGCTTTATCATCATTTAAATTATGTGGAAACAAAATGCTTTGGAGCATTTTCCTCAGTCCACCTGTTTTGAAGGGTTGTTACTTGAGACAACAGTTCCTGTTTAACGCAAACAATTAATTACCTTTGCTCTCTATTTAATTGTTGGTGAATATAGCATCCACCCTTGCCTGATTAACTGGAGACTACCCTCAGCTGCTGCTTAGTAAAGCTTTACTTCTTTTACACGATTAGATCATTTAAGAGCTTAGAGACTTAGTTCCTTTCCCTTCATTAAGTTCACCACCCCCATCCCATAAATCGATCCTGAGGTTTGTGGGAAAAGACTTCTATATTCCAAAAAACCTCTGATTCCAGGATGATATATACATTTTGAGAAAATAACTTTTTGTTCCTTATTCTCTCAAATTATCCCTTTGTAATCTGCAAATTAAGCGTTCCACGGGGACTAGTTCTCACTGGTGGAGGGGAGGTGGGGACATGATTCCTTCTTAAGTGTTGAGACTATTTAAATAACTTAATAATATTTCTTCTTGAAACCACATTTGCATATGCATTTGACACTATTTTCATCAAGGACATTCCTCTTGAACTGCCAATATTCCCTCTTTCAATTTTGATTATTTAAACCGGGGAGGGAGGTTAGGTGGGAAGGCAGAGAGAGCAGGAGGGAGAAGGGAGAAAGAGAACTCCAGCGCACAAAAGAAAGCAAAGAAAGACAGAAGAAGAAAGAAGATTCACAGAGGACTGTCATGCTACTTAAGCTCTCAGGAGAAAGAGAGGCCTGGAGTCCAGGAAAGGAAATGGAGCAATCAATGCCACTTTGGGGAAGAGTCAATCAGAAAGGGATTAGGCTTTCCATTCTCTTCTGCAATTGCTCGGAGCGTTCTCTATCCTGACTAAAACAGCAGTGCCAAAGTCTCAAGCAGGTCATCAGCTTATTTCTAACAGAAGGTCTTTTCAGAGCAAGTGATAGAGGGAAGCAGCGTGGCTCAGAGAGCAGTTTATGAATCACAAGCGACTGGGCAGGTTATCACAAAGCATGTTTGGAGGAGACTCCTGAGCTGAAATATAGGCGTTTCGAGTTTGGCAAAGATTAAAACTGAAGAATGATAAGACTGCCTAGGGCCAACCAACTTTCTCCTGGGGTTTATTCAGTGTTCTGAATTCCTCCTTCTGGCTCCCTCGTTAGTCTTGATTCAAACAAATGGTCGGAGAAGTTCACCCAGTACACATTTTGGTACACGATAAACCACAAGCAGTTACCTGCTGATCTTTTTCACTGTTACAGGAGAGAAATCCAGGAATCCTTTTTAACTGAGAATGAGCCTTTCCTCCTTAGGAGCAAGCAAGCAAAACTATTGTTAGGAAAGCCTTGCCCACACCTGTACAACTCTGGTCTAGTTCCCTAAGTAAAAATCACAGACACCCTGCCTCCCCCCAGAGGGACTGGTCTGCTTATCTGAGATTCTACTCATATTTCAAGGTCCTGTTTTAAGCTCCCTCTTCCAGGAAGGTTTCCTAGAGCTTTCTAATCAGGGCCCTGCACTCCTACAGCAGGTATGTCATTCACACCTACATTGAAGACTTCATATTCTACTCTCAATGGAGAACTAGTTATTGGCAGTCTTCTTAAGAATACTGGATACTTAGACTCCTATTGGGAGAAGGGCTATATTTTGATTCTTTTGAAATCCCTTTTAGGCCTTGGAGTAAAGGGCAGACAGAATTGCTATTTTTTGAGGGGCTGAATTTGGAGTTATAATTAGAGGAAAAATCCTTTAGATTCAAGTACTCAATAGCAGCAGCCCTCATTAGTGAGTTCTTTTCACTATCACTTTTAAGATGAGCTGCAGCACCAAACAGTGTCCAGGAGTTTAAGAAAACTGGCTTTCTACTGCTGCTGTTCAAAGCAAATGGTAGGTTTCAATTATTCCTTGAAAAATGTAAGGAGTTCAAATGGAATCAGAAGAGAACATGTGTCGGTCTTACAATCATTCCCAAATGCGCACACCCCCAACCACGAACCCTGCAAAGATGAAGCCTGTGAGCTTTGGAAGATTAGCTTCTCCTCTACTGCTCTCACTACACTCAGTTAACAGCAAGTGGACATCACCACAAGCTAAGCTTTTAGGGTTGACTAAATTATTAGGAATTGAGTCCTACCACCCTCCCATTAGATTGGGTAACATGTTTTTAATCTAACATTTTTTTATCTATATGTCTTGAGAAACAAAAATATCACACCCTTCTATGATATTTGGGTTTTTTTAATAACCCAGCATAAAATTATGACTCTATATTCCTTTCCAAATGAAACTAAATAGAGATTCTGATATATAGCCCATCAAGCTCCTCCATCCACAACCCCAGTGCATCTCCCTGCATTCAGTTCCACTGACTTACTACTGTTTTAAATAATGCTAGGGTACCCAGGAAACATACATTACACCAATATCAGGGTTTTGCATTTCCTGTGAGAAAAGCTATCTAAAATCTCAATTAAAAAAATCTCAAAATCAATCCCACAGTTAAGAGAAACAAGATGTAAAAGCACCCTGGAGGAGTATTTAAGAAAAAAACAAAATGAAAAAGAAGGTCCAGGATTAGTCTAACAGATGACGTGGCCTTCTATGGCCCTAAACATAATACCATTTAGCTCTCCCCGTTGGAAACACCTTCTGAGAACTAGGGTTACTGACTAAACTAGAATTGAACTGAACTAAACTCGAACTGATTTACGGGCAAACTTACAAACTTAGGAGAGAGACCTACAAAGTTTAGACACACAGAAAAGAAAGTCTTCCTCCTTTCCCATAAGATATGCTATCCCTGCCCTCCGTATCCACAGAAAAATAACTGAAATTTTAAACATAAAGAACACAAAGTGCTTAGATGTCTCAAGCTGCAAAGAACCATTTGGCAAAGATACAGGTTAAGGACTTTCAATTAGCCTTCTAACAAATCTGTGCAATAAAAGTCCAAACTCCACCTCAGAAGGAAATAGCTGCTAACTATACAGGCACTTCCATTTGTCTCAATCTTGTCATTTACCTTGCCATTGTTTTTCATGATTCATGCCTGAAACAGAGCAAATGTTACTCAGCAGCAGCCAGAACACATCATCCACTGCAGCAGTTTGGCAAGAGCATCAGCAGGAGGGCAGAGTTGCAGCAGAGGTGAGCAAAGAAGCCTGTGATGCGCTAAACCAAGGCCACAGGGCGAGCATGACCAGCCGGGCCAGCCTCACTTTACCTGTTGTCCAAATCTCTCTCTCCTCCAGGGTGGGTCAGAGTAATTCTTTCTCTACCACTGGTCAGGGCAGGACACACGTTTTTCAAAGACTCCATATACCAAGCTTTGAAATGTCCTTGGTTCAACCCAAACCTATTGTGGGTAAAGACCCTGTGCTTGCCTGCCCATTACATCATCATAGCAAGTCTGGTTGGTCCTGAGGCTACTGGCAGGAGGGAGATACGGAATTTCAAAACACCGAGGAAACCTATATATATATCTTAACGGGCATTAAAAATATGGAGGCGGGAAGGTGGGAAGCAGGAATCTGTGATACCTGAAGCAAGCACAGACCGAAGCAGTCAAGAATTCAAAGTACTCAACCAGGTTAAACCACGGTTGTGATGCTGTCTCGCACCTGAGCTAGGGACGAAGAGTAATGCTGCCCACTTCCCTTTCTCCCAGCAACTCTCTATCTGTGGCAGGAGGACACACCCCCTGCCAACCTACAAGCCTCCATCTAAGCGTGATCTTCCCCATCCTTCGGCGTCCACCCCTAAGCCAAGGCTCCGGGAACACCCTGACAGTCCAATTCCTTTCTCGTCCCCCTCATGTGGGCCCCCCCATCCCCTCAAGGCGGTCACAGCCACTCCCCTGGCACCTCCAGCTCCTATGTCATCAGAAGCCTAGCCCTCAATGCCCTCTCTCCTTCTCCCCTCTGCGACTCGCCTGCCCACATCAGTGGCCCCGGCCCCTCCTAGGACCCACCGCGGTCGGCCCCAGGTCCCTGACAGGGGACGCCGTGCACGGCCACCGCTCACGGTGCCCCATCCTCCCGGGCTAGGTCCACGCCTCAGCCCAGACCCTGACGGAGCCGGAGCTCCTTCAGGCCTAGTCAAGGACACGGATACGCTGGGCCCTCACCCTGCTCGCAGGGCCTCAGCAGCCCAGGTTTCTTCCTCCACTCGGGACACTCACCGAAATGTGAGCGGGCAGTGGCCGTGGGAAAGGAACGACCAACGAAGATGCAATCCGCGGCGCCTCCCCTCCACCACCAGCTTTATAGCCGCCGACCCACCAGACTCCGGCACGGCCCGGAGTCGGTGGGAGGCGGGACCATGGACCTAGCAGCCAATCGTGGCCGGCATAGTAGGCCGGTAGCGCCCGCCTCCCTGTCCGGTTTCAACCAATCCGAAGGAAACTAGAGGCGGGCACTCGCTGGGGTGTTCCCTCGTGGCTGGAAGGGCGGGGTCAAAGCCGGAGGGCCGAGGAAATGGGGTGAGAGAATGACGTGTGGTGGCCCGAGAGCCGGCCTACCAATGACAGAGCAGCAAGAGACGGCGAGAGCCAACGGGAGCGGAGTGAGAGGTTCTCCGGCCAATTGGAACCCAGTGAGAGGAGATGTGAGCCAATGAGGCCTCCACGTCCCACCACTGGGGAGAGATGGTCAAGTGTGGAAGGCAAGTTGGTCCCTGCTGAAGAGGCTGTCAGGTTGCCTAGCAACCAGAGCTAGGCTTCACCTGTAAAATTTCTGAAATACTTGATTTGAATTCAATCTTAACGTTTTCTAGTTTCCCAGAGCATCCAAGTGTGCCTGCATGACAAATTGGAGCAGAATATGTCACCAAGAATTTGTAATTTTGTAAATATTCTAAATACCAGATTTGCAGATACTCAATATTGTCACCTCTGTACAAACTAACTAAACCTAAAACAGGATGGTTTGGGATTAGACACCAATGAGGAGGGTAAAGGGCCTTGCCTAAGCAGGGAGTTGGTCCTGATTCTAGGATTTCTGCTAGCCCATATATTCTGAAGGAAGGGGCTCCATTTGGCCCATTCCCCACTGTATTTTCTGAGCTTAATATGCGGTAGTTGTCTAATTAAAGGTTGTTGAAAGAAGGAAGGGGTCCCATAATTCTCAGTATAGCAAATCCACAGTATAAGCACTGCCTAGTTCCCCCAGAAGATAGAGAGGAGCAGTTCAAGCTGGAGGAAATCACTGAAACACTGTTTGGGAGAATCCAAAGGAGGATAATTATGGCCTTAAATTAGACTCTGCGTCATCTTCTCAAACAGAGAAACTGTAGCACTTAGCTTTGGTAGGAGATCATGACAGGTTCAGAGTTGTTTGTATCTCTCTCCCCCTCGGTTTCATTATGACCCAGGAACGCTATTGATAAGGGGTCACTGATGATTCTATGCATCACAGAATTATTTTTATGTGAAATTCATTATCCACTATAGATACTAACCTAGTTAGAGACATTCTCAGCTACGAAGTGGCCAATCATATTGGCAATGGAACCACTGTGAAGTGGTGGCATAAGTTACTTGGGAGAGAGGACTACTCAATAATGGTTATATTCCACAATGTAGCTGATGACATTCATTCTGTTCCAGAATCAATGTCATTTATACCTTCATAAAGTAACTAGGTGACAAAGAGAAAGAGACACTGCTTGATTGTGACCAACAGCAATTTTGAGGGGGTTTTAAACATTCTTGGCATACTAGATTGCATTGAAAGGCAGTAAGGATAAACACAAGAAAGAAGATGTAGCTTTGTCCTTAGAAAAAGATAGCAAATAGTTCCAACTCCAGGAGTACACAATAGGAAATATTTAGCTAGATAGTCTTGAGGAAGTTCATTTTGCACAACAGGAAATTCCCACAAGGTGCAGACTGTCTTTTTGGTCAAATAAATCTCCAATTAAGCAAAGTGAGCATGGTTATTGGGAAGTCAAGCAACAGACAATGAAGTGGGTTAGTAATAAATATAGAACATCTCAACTGAATTTTAAAAAACAAGCCTCTGTGATTCTGTGAAATATAATGGTAGATTATACCAGGCTACACATATATGAGCTCTCCATGCAATTGAGGACAAAATACATATATTTATTTTGGTAGAGGCTGCAAGCATTTTTGAGCTACAATGTGACATAAGCATGTTATACTTGAATGTATATATATTTTTTTCTTTTTTTGCGGTACGCGGACCTCTCACTGTTGTGGCCTCTCCCGTTGCGGGGCACCGGCTCCGGACGCACAGGCTCAGTGGCCATGGCTCCCGGGCCCAGCCACTCCGCGGCATGTGGGATCTTCCCGGACTGGGGCACGAACCCGTGTCCCCTGCATCGGCAGGCGGCCTCTCAACCACTGCACCACCAAGGAAGCCCCTAACGTGCATTTTTAAGACATGTTAATATATATGTTTTATTACATTGTTTCTAAATGTAATTCCAATAGTATTAGTAAAGCACTGTAGATGCTGTACATCAAAGGGAAAGTATAATTTATTGTTGTGCCTTACTTGGAAAGGAGCAAAAGTTTCTTAAGAAGCAGGAAGATGTAATGATAACATTTGGTATTATAAATTCATGCATTGAACAACCGTCTTCTTTTTACTCTGTGACAGGGATTGTGCTAGACCTACGCTGTCCAATAAGGCAAGTGCTAGGCAAGGCAATGGCTCTTGAGCACCTGAAGGGTAACTAGTCCAAAGTGAGCTATACTGTAAGTGTAAAATACACACCAAGTTTTAAAGACAGTACAAAAAAGGAACTATCTCGTTAATAATTTTTTATTGATTACTTGTTGTAACAATAATATTTTAGTTATATTGGGTTAAATAAAATATATTATTAAATTAACTTCACCTGTTTCTTTGTAGTTCTTAGTGTGGCTGCTAGAAAATGTAAAGCTACATATGCAGCTCCCATTTGTGGCTCCCATTTGAGCTAGACAGTAGGAAGACACAGTTGAAAGACAAACTCTGTCCTTAAAGAGTTCATAGTCTAAAGAGTGGAGGAGAGAAAAATGAATATAGCAAAGGGCTGGCTTTCCAGCCACTATCTCAATAGAAAAAGGGTAGGAGAGGGTGAGGTAGGAGGAACCTTCAAATTTGTCAGTTAAAGGTATTTCTATCTCTTCAGGTTTAAACAGCTTTATTTTGCTTAAATATTCTGTCCGTTCAAAGTTTAGTTCCGTATCAGAGCTATTTCTCCTAAAGCCCTTTTTCATGGCAAGATGGCAATGGGCAGAGCATCCTGGGTTGTGGTTACATCTGAAGAGGGGCCTCAGCCCTAGTTGTGGGGTCTTGTACTGGCCTCCCTTTGCTGACTAGGATTTGGCCTTGGCCTTGGTGCTCTCTTGTGCTGCAGAATCCCAAAGCTTACTTTCATTTGATGTCCTACCCAGTAGTCTGCACTCAGCAGCCCAACAGCAGCCCACTATTAGGCTCACTCAGCCCCTTTTGCAGCAAAACCCTTCCATGCTGCCAGCCAGAGTTTCAGCTGTCTTCCTTCCTCTGCATGACATAAGGAACTCCTGTATGACTTCCCTGGTGGTGCAGTGGTGAAGAATCTGCCTGCCAGGGCAGGTGACACGTGTTCAATCCCTGGTCCGGGAAGATCCCACGTCGACGGAGCAACTAAGCCCGTGCGCCACAGCTACTGAGCCCGTGTGCTGCAACTACTGAAGCCCGTGTGCATACAGCCTGTGCTTTGCAACAAGAGAAGCCACTGCACTGAGAAGCCCATGCACTGTAGCCCCCGCTTGCCACAACTAGAGAAAGCCCACGCACAGCAACGAAGACCCAACACAGCCAAAAAATAAAAATAAATACATAAATACATAAATTCTCTACATAGAATCTCAAAAAGGAACTTGAGGGAGGCTCAGGGCCCAGTCCCTACCTGACTGCAGACTGATGCTAGTAAAACTGTACTGCTACACCCTAAAGTAGGTCTGTGGTTTCCAGGGAGAGACTCTCCTCTCTCCAGAACCACTTTACCACCGCTAATGAGAACTTGATTGAAAACCCTACTGATTTAGTTCTCCCACCCTAACAAGCCACCATTGTTTCCAACACTACTTCCCTCTAGGGTTTTACCTCTTACCCTTCTCACCCCTGAAAGGGTTACTACCATTCAAGGAAAAGTGAAAGGTATTTTAAAAAATAGCACAATTAACGATTACAATACAGTTCAAGGGCTACATAAAGAAGCATACCCAAAAGACAATGGAAGTTCGAAGGAGGAGTATCTAGTCCATCCTGATGGTTAAGGCAGGCTTTCCAGAGCAGGTGATATTCATTCATTTATCACATTCAGGAGTCTTTACTGAGCACTACTGTGTGCCAGACACTGTTCTAGGCTCAGGGGGGTTCTGTGTGGTAAACAAGACAGACACAATTTCTGATCCAGTCAAACTAGCTGGTGAAGACTAAACATTATGTAAGAAAATAAGTTGAGGTATCTTCAGGTAGTGATAATACCACAAAGAAGATAATGCAGAGTAATGAGACAGACACTTACTGTGGGATGGGTAAGTACTCGAGGTGGTTAGGAAAGGTCTCTCTGAAACAGTGACACTTGAAGGATGAGAAGGATCCAGTCTATGAAGCTCTGGGGGCAGAGTGATGCAGGGGGAGGAACAGGCCTCAAAACAGGAAACAAGGGCTTCCCTGGTGGCGCAGTGGTTGAGAGTCCGCCTGCCAATGCAGGGGACATGGGTTCGTGCCCCGGTCCGGGGAGATCTCACATGCCGCGGAGCGGCTAGGCCCGTGAGCCATGGCCGCTGAGCCTGCGCATCCGGAGCCTGTGCTCTGCAACGAGAGAGGCCACAGCGGTGAGAGGCCCGCGTACCGCAAAAAAGCCCATATGTCCAAGCTGAGTTTTGAAGGACTAAGAAGTTATCTGGGTTGTGGACCAGAGGGCAGGAAGAAGAGGAGGGGGACGGGGAGTCATTTCAGGAAAAGGGATCCATCAACTGTATATGTGGGAACTGCAGCCTTAATCAAGAATGATAAAATAAGTTGAGATTACAGTAACAGTGAAATCTCCTTTGTGCTAGGTTTTTCAGGTAAAAGGAATGTTAATGGAGCAGGGTGCAAGATTTTCTCTGTAATATTGAGGGGAAAAGGAATGGGTTCAATGGAATGTCCTTCCCAAAATGTGATCCAGAGAGCAATCTATGGCTCACCTGTCAACATTTGTAAAGAGAGTTTACTGAGCACCTACTATCAGTATTTTCAGGAATTCTAATAAGTGTCTTATACACATTATCCCTCCAGTTAACCCCGCTGGATAAACCCCAATTTACAAATTTGGAAACTGAGGCACTGAGAGGTTAAGTAACTTGTTCCAAGTTAATTACAAAGTAGCAAAGCTGGGATAAAACCTCAGGTCTAGGGCTTCCCTGGTGGCACAGTGGTTGAGAGTTCGCCTGCCGATGCAGGGGACATGGGTTCATGCCCCGGTCTGGGAACATCCCACGTGCCGCGGAGCGGCTGGGCCCATGAGCCATGGCCGCTGAGCCTGCGCGTCCGGAGCCTGTGCTGCGCAACGGGAGAGGCCGCAACAGTGAAAGGCCCGTGTAACACACACACACACAAAAAAAAAAGAAACTCAGGTCTACCGATGTCAAAACTCATATTCCTTCCACTATTCTATATAGGGAAACATAATTGTGCTCAAAGATAGGGTGGACTGGAGTGAGGTGGTAGATGTCAAATAAGGGAAGGTAGGTAGCTTCTCCCAAGCAGCCTCAGAGGATAGCACTTATTACCCTTGGGGAATCTAACCATAGAACAGGTTTGGTGCTTGGCTCATGGGCTCAGCAGACCTCTTTTATCAACTTGCTCATAGCAAGTCCATCTCTGAGGGGTGTAATACATTAATCAAGTTTATGATGCATAAAATCAGAATGCCAGCCTACTCTTTATAAAACCAAAGGGACCACAACCCTCAAAGTCTACACGACTCAACCTCTAGAGTAACTACACAGGAAATCAAGTCATCCTCAGAATGTTGATCGGTAAACATGGACTTGGGAAGACATTGGAAAGACAGCTCTTTCATGCTATTGCGTTAAGATAACATGATGTATCCATTTCTCAATAGGATGGTCTTCCCAATAGGAGTGGAGATATGCCAAGGCCATAAGCCATCGATTGCCTTCACCCAGGCCCCTGTAAGACCGGCTTTGCTAATGAGACTAGAATACTTGAAATTTACTCCTAAGCTCTCTTATTCTGTGGACTGTGCTTAACTGGACACTGTTTGCATTTGTATCTATGAATCCCCTTTTCATGAGTCCATGGCTCACCATCTCCACTTCCAGTGCTCAATTCTCTAAACAAATCAGTATAATCAGTCAGGTTAATGTCTAGTCTTGATTGCCTGAGTGACATTTGGTTTCTTTCCAGTAACTTTTTCTACCTCTGCTCCAGTATGTGTCAATTTCCTAGGGCTTATTCCTCAGCAGATGATCTTGTTTCCGTATCCTTAGAGGGCACCGCACGGTAGACTCCACCTACTGAGAGCCCACACTGCCCTCACTCTCCCTCACAGTGGTGTATGGAAGGAATGTATTAAGACAGTGTCCAGACCACAAACACCCTGAATTATGCAATGTGGTTACAAGTGAGTCACCCTAGATTGGAGCACACAGGCAAGCATGAACATAGAGGCCCAAAGCCGAGATACAAGATATGAGGTATTAAATACCTTACAGTCTGAAAAGAATGGTGCTGGGGCCAGATACGTTCCTACAAAATAAATTTATTTATTTATTTATTTTTGGCTGCATTGGGTCTTCATTGCTGCTCACGGGCTTTCTCTAGTTGCGGCGAGCGGGGGCTGCTCTTCGTTGCCGTGCGTGGGCTTCTCACTGCGGTGGCTTCTCTTGTGGAGCCCAGGCTCCATGCGTGCGGGCTTCAGTAGTCCTACAAAGGGCTTTTGAATTGGTGAAAGAAAAATCTTTCTAAAATCAACCACCACTTGCTCTACCTTCACAACCTAAAAGAAGGTGCGATGGTGAGGGTAGGAAGAGAGGGAGGTCAAGAGTCATCAGCCCTGGGAGGAGTCCAGTATTTTGGGGAGAGGGTAATTTCTTCCTGCCCTGTGGAAGAAGGGAGGGTAGTTCTTCCTCTATTCCTCTCCCCCAGGTTAAATCCAGGTTTGGGGCTGTTGACAAGAATCAAGCATTATGGGGGAATATAATTATCATAATTAGTTTTAGCCTTCCCTAAAAAATATTTGGATTCTGTTCCTAAGGGCGATGGAGCAAAGGGCTGAAGATAGGCAGGAACTGTATCTGCCATGCTGGGGAGTCTCCAGCTGGGAGCTGTTCCACTTGAGCAGCCCACTTCCTATGTGTGGGTGTGGATGTCTAAGGGCTGCGTGGAGGCCAAGCAATCACAGGACTCTGCCAGCCAGGCTTGCGGTTTTATGACGGTTCACTCCTTTTAAGTCCTAATTGGATGCTGGTTGATCTAATTTGGAGATTCCATTTGTTGGTGTGTTAGTCACTGTTCTGGTTGCAAAGAACAGAAACTAACACATACTAACCTAATCAATTGGATCACATAACAAAAAATGCAGGCGGTTGGTTTTGTCTCGAGGATAATTGGATCCAAGAAGTCAGTTGATGTCTTTTACTATTGTTGTGGTCTCCATCTTTCAAGAATGATTTCCTTGGTATTGGCATTTTTCTCTGAAAGTCTCCTTCCTTGCCCAAGATCTCCATCCTATAAGGTTAGCAGTTGGAAACAAGACAGGACAAAGTCTAGTTCCTGGAGGGCTTACTTTCTAGTGAAGTAGTCTAAGGAAAGCACACACTGTGCGTCTCCTCCACTCTCAATGCTCTGCTACAACACGGCTTCACTTCTGAAAGCAGACCTGGATTTTGTACACATCAAGCAAGTCTTCGACACCAGCTGGGTGTCCTACAATTTAACTCAATTCTACAGGTTAAGGGCCCAGTCCCATAAGGCTGCTCCTCAACCCAACCCAGTTCAGACACCAATCACATGTTTAGGGTGTTACCTGCACTTCTGACCTACCAGCTATAAATCAGAAATTCCCATACCCCCCCTCCTCGGATTCAGTTAATTTGCTAGAGCGGCTCACAGAGCTCAGGAGAACAGTTTACTTACTAGATTACTAGCTTATTACCAAGGTTAGTAAAGGATACGAACCAATAGCCAGGTGAAGAAATGCATAGGGCGAGGTCCAGAAGGGTCTCAAATACAGAAGCATCTGTTTCCATGGAGTTTGGAGTGTGCCACCCTCCCAGCACGTGGACATGTTCTTGTTCAGCAGTCTAGAAGCCCTCCAAACCCTGTCCTTTTGGGTCTTTGTGGAGACTTCATTTTTTAGGCATGGTTGATTAAATCACTGGCCACTAGTAATTGAATTCAATATCCAGCCCCTCTCCCCTCCCCAGAGGTGTTAAGGGTGAGTACTGAAAGTTCCAACCTTCTAATCACCTGGTTGGTTCCCTTGGCAACCAGCCCCTATCCTTAGGTGCTTTTTAAAATTCACCTTATTAACATAAACTCAGGTATGGTTGAAACTCAGTTTGTTACTGAATAACGAGATACCTCTATCACTTTTATGACTTAGGACATTCCAAGGGTTTTAGGAACTCTGTACCAGAAGCAGAATGAAGATCAAAAATATATTTCTAATTATAAATCACAATATCGAAGGTGGGGAGGGGCCAGAGAAATATATAAACAAATATATAAATAAATCCATAAATAAGATGAAAATTTCCATATTGGATATTATTAAGAAAATAAATAAGATAGAATATGACTGGCTGGGATGAAGATGGTGATACATGAGGTGGTTAGAAAAAAAATTAATTTCTCTGACAGATGAGTCAAGAAATCAGTGATGAGAAGAAGCCAGCTATATGAGGCTCTGGGTGTTGCAAGAAGAACAGCAGGTACAAATGTTCTGAGATAGAAATAAACTCTGCCTGTTTGAAGAATGGACAAAAGGCAAGTGTGACTGAGTTGAGTTTTGAAGAACTAAAAGGAGTTAGTCAGACTTGGAGATGGAACCATACCTTCAACCAAAAGAGAAAAATTTATCTTAAAAGTAACAATGGACCATGAGAATAAGGGGAAATGTGGAAGTTATAGTCAGTAGCATAAAAATCCTTCTGTGTGCTGGGTTTTTCTTCTGTTCCAGTCTGGGCAAAAAGAGTGAGTTCAGTGGCATACTCCTTCCTCACTGTGATTCTAGGAGTTACCTGCTAATCACTTGAAAATGTTTTAATACTAGATACCATTTATTGAGCAACTACTATTTTCTAGGCATTGTAATAGGCAGCTTAGGTACATTATCCTACCCACCAAGCTATAAGTAGATATTATTCCCAATTTACAAGTGCAGAATTGAGCTGCAGACCATTTAAGTAGTTTGCCCACAGTAAATGAAAAAGTTGGGATTCAAATCCAGGTCTTCTGTGCCAAAACTCATGTTCTTTCCACTATTCTGTGTACCCCTCAAAATCACAGTTGTGTCCAAGGACAGAGGTGGTAGACATTGGAAAGAAGGAAGGTGGGTCGCTTCTCCAGATAGGCCACTCAGGCCAGTTCTCATTTCTTTGAGGAACTGAACATGCTCAAGGATTTGGCACTTGGCCCTGTGGGCTCAGAAGTCAGCTTTTAGTAAAAGGCACAGAAGTAAACTCATATCAACCAAATTTATGGTGTATATTATAATTAGAATGCCAGTTTCAGAGATAGTTGCCTGGAAAAGCACAGACAAAATATGTAATCAAGAATATGAAATGTCAGTTAACAAATGTTTAAAAAAACACTTTTTTGAAAGTATCTTTTTTTTTTTTTTTTTTTTTTTTGCGGTACGCAGGCCTCTCACCGCTGTGGCCTCTCCCGTTACGGAGCACAGGCCCCAGACGTGCAGGCTCAGCGGCCATGGCCCACGGGCCCAGCTGTTCCGCAGCATGCGGGATCCTCCCAGACCGGGGCATGAACCCGTGTCCCCTGCATCGGCAGGCGGACTCTCAACCACTGCGCCACCAGGGAACCCTGAAAGTATCTTTGATGCATGCAGGTGTGTCCTGTCCAGGATGGATGTGTTTCCTTTCTGTGGGAAAAGTTCAGGGAGTTCTAAACTCTCATGGCTTCCAACCTAGCAAATGAAATGTTACTCTGCAAAAGTTATTTTCAAATACTATTTATATTCCCTTATAACCTTACTCTGAAAATGAGAATCCCAAATTGTAGCAACTGTTAGGATAATTGGGATAATTAAGGAACAATATGCCCAGAACAGTTATCAACATAATTACCAAATCTGAATACTTAAGAAAAAGACAGGAAGGGGAAAAAATGAGAGTTTGGTTGCCAGTTTTGAATACTAGCTTGAGGCTCACTTTCTGAAATGAGAAAAGGATGTTAAAGCACTGTCCCCACATACTGAATGCTTGCAGTTTAAAAACTAATAAAAACATATAATAAACATAGAACTATTAATATTTCTTGGTTTACATATTTTCTTGATTGTTAGTTGGAATGAAGATAAACATTTATTGCTGTATTACTTTTTTGTCTTATGGACTTTAATTCTTTAAAAGTCACACTTTGTGGGAGTTCCCTGGCAGTCCAGTGGTTAGGACTCGGTGCGTTCACTGCTGTGGCCCTGAGTTCAGTCCCTGGTTGGGGAACTAAGATCCCGCAAGCCTCAGGCCAAAAATAAATATAAATAAATAAATAAACAAACAAACAAATAAATAAAATAAAATTCACTGTGTATTTTTTTTTTTAAGTCACACTTTGTATTTCATCTCTCTGGTGATCATAAAGGTACTACAGAATACAAAATTGTGGGTTTAAGCATGACCTATTTTAATTCATGCAAACATTTGGTTATTTGCACTGATGCCAAAAATGACAATGCTCATTTGTCATTCTTTTCTCTTGACTTCTTAGCATGTGGACCTTTTTCCTATATTTGGGGGAATTCCCCATGAATGTCCCTTTATGTCTTCCTAAAGATGAGAACAGCAGATAATCACTTTCCCAGAACACCTAAGAGCTAGGGAGAAAGCAATCTGTCAGATGCATCCACCTGGGACTTTGAAGATAGTGTGGCAAAGAAGCAAGGAAGTGGAGAAATCATTTTGATAGTGGCTGCACCATCCATTTTCCAAGGGCAAAATCCAAAAGTGTGTTCACAATCACTTCCTGACTGGCGTGACTCCGGCTGCTGTGCCGACTGGCTGGCCTCCCTTCGTTTTTGCCCATCTTCCAATCCTGGTTTTAAGGAATTTCTCTGAAATTCCCCAAGATGCCCAATACCATTTCAGTAAATCCCTTTTCTGTTTAAATCAGCCAGAATTGGTGTGTGATACAATGGCTAACTTTCTATGTTTGCACCTTGCTGAAGTTATTATACTGAATTTTATGATTTAAAAAAAGAACCCTGAATTTACTTCATTCTCCATATTGGTATTGGGAGATTATGAACATGAGATTTTAACTGATATGTGTTATAATCCAATGGTGCCTGTGTCTTTCTTAAATTGGTCCTTGTGAAACCCAGAAAAATAACATAAAAATGGCATAGACCTTGTTGGGGTGGTGAGGGGGAAGCATGTGGAGGGTATGACTGTATAATCCTACTGGCCTCTCCATACCACTGACTCCCCCCTGCCCTGGGAAGAAGGAGCAATTTACCTAATTAGAGGCTTTGGAAGAAGACACCAGGTGTTGGGAGTGGTTGGTTGACCTGCAGAGAGGGGATGCTCTCAGTTGCTGTCTACCTTGTCATATCAGCCTGGCCCTTCCGAAGGAGACCTGCCCTCATCCACCACTACCTATGCCTGGGAGGGTGAGCCTATGATTCTGGGGCACAGTACTGGGAAGCCCATAGACACCACACACCTAGACCACATCCCTTACCTTGGCTTTCATCAGTAATAAAGGCAATACTTAAATCTCAACCACAGTTGTTTCAGAACTTGACAATTCTGAAAGAGAGTCCAGAAGAGGACTGCTTTTATTTAAACCCCCTGAGATTCTAAGAGGTCTATACAAATTGTTCCATGTGTACTTTCAGAGTAAACATTTTTTTTGAGGGGAGGCCTCACCACTCAGCATGGGGGTTCCTAGTTTCCTGACCGGGGATCGAATGCATGTCCCCTGCATTGGAAGTGCAGAGTCTTAACCACTGGACAGACAGGGAAGTCCCTGAGTAAACTTTTAAAAGTTTAATATTTGTCTATTTTTCCCTCTGACATCAGTCTGGATCCAGTCAGGAAAGAGAAAATGCACAATAGTTTAAACAGGAACATTTTAATAGAAAGAATTATTACTAAATGATATGATTGGTCTAAGAGGGATCGGCTAGTCCAGAAGTAAAGGGAACTCTAAAGCATACAGGAATAGCAGAGAGGAGGAGAAGCCAGCAGCCCCAGGGCTGAGAGAGAGCACGGAAGGGAAGCGCTGCGCCACCAGGCTGAGATCCACGCTTTGTTGGCGAGAGCTTAGCTGTGGTTCGTGGAATGGCAGAAAAGTCACTTTATAATTTGCTGGAAATTTGCCCTCTGGGGTGCTGGGGAAGTAGCTGGGGCTCATCAGAGGCACTGGGCTACAAAACTGCTGAGGATCAGGGAGCAAGTATAGGGGAGGGGGACAGCTGCTGGCCTCTGGGTGCCACCCACCCCTACCACCCGAGGCACCGAGTCCTGCAGGAGCCTTTGTCCTCCTACAGTGTCTTTGTAGCAGCCCCTCTACCGCCAAAGCTCAACACCATGCCAGCCGGCAAAGGAAAAATATTTAAAGGTACCAGAACTGTTTTCACAGAGCAGGCAAAAATGGTGAATTTGGAGCTAAGAAGCAGCAAATCCATAACCAGTACACCTAGATATGGATTTGATTGTATTTTGTAGTGACATCAAGTCAATTGTATTTTCTGACACTCTTAACTGCTTTTTAAAACTCGGGGTAACCCAATACTAAAGTAATAAATAATCTGTGTTTATCCGAAGGCATCTGAGAATTTGGAGTTAAGCATTTGCATTCTCTGGTGTTCCTTGTAAAGGAATACTGAGAATTTTTCTTCTCTTCAAATAGCTGGTTATGTGTTCAGATGATACTGATAGCTTTTGCTGTTTTTTGTTTGTTTGTTGTAACCACTGCTTTACTTCCTTCCCAACTAAAGTTTGTTCCTGTTGCTTCTTTTTCTAAGCTTCCTACCTTTTTAGATGTATGGCTTTATAGTAAATCCGTGTATGATCGCTTTAGTCAGTTTTCACTGGAAGCTAATGTCAATGTGTGTTTAATTCATGTCTTCACTTGGAAGTCTCCGTCCTGGTTTTAGTAGCTCCTTGGCTGAAGGACTGAGCCCACCAACTCTCATCCTCAGCGTGTTGTCCCACACTTCAGGGAACACATGTCAAACTCTCAGTGGTCCCCTCGAAGCCCCACCTAACTTGAGGAGATCAAAGCACACCTCCCTCCAAAGAAATTCTCCTCACTGTATTGTCTCTTAAGCTGTCCTCTGTCAACTCTTCAATACCCTTTGTATCAGTCAGCATTCAACCAGAGATACAGAACTAATAGGAGATGTATATTAAGAGATTTATTGCAAGGAATTAACTTAGTGATTGTGGAAGCAAATCCATAGGGCAGGCCTTCCCAGAGGACAGGCTAGAACTCCCCGGCAAGAGTTGAAGCTGCATCTACAGGTGGGTTGTTTTTCTTCAGTGAAGCCTCAGCTGTGCTCTTAAAGCCTTTCAGCTAATTGAATGAGGCCCACCCAGATTATTAAAATAATCTCCCTTAAAGTCAACTGACTTTGGATTTTAATTGCATCTACAAAGTACCTGCTCAGTAACACCTAATTAGTGTTTGATTGAATAACTGGGGGCTGTGGCCTAGCTAAGTAGACACATAAAACTGGTCATCACACCCTTATTATGGTTGAATGTCTTTATAATTGTTAAACTAGTGCTTTACTCTTTCCTTTGAAAAGCTGCATCTTATTCTAGCACTCACTTTGGAATTTTCTATTACATCAATTTAATTTCCTTATATACCCCCTTGATGCCCAGCATAAGAAAACAGTCCAGACTGATGAGCCTTTTACTTTTTTTTTTTTTTTTTTGCTGCACGCGGGCCCCTCACTGCTGTGGCCTCTCCCGTTGTGGAGCACAGGCTCCAGAAGCCCAGGCCCAGCGGCCATGGCGCACGGGCCCAGCCGCTCCGCGGAATGTGAGATTTTCCCAGACGGGGGCACGAACCCGCGTCCCCTGCATCGGCAGGCGGACTCCCAACCACTGCGCCACCAGGGAAGCCCCTGATGAGCCTTTTATTTGTAGTTTCCTGAACCTCCTAGCCTCACCTCCATCTTATTCCATAGCTCACTACTCAGGACATCTCTTGGTCTCCCTGGTTCTTAAACTGGCCGCAAGTTTTATCTGTCCTTACTCTGATGCATGTCCCATTCCTCCTGGCTCACACATTTTCCTGGCTATGCTTGAGTTGCCCTACTTAAGCCCCATATCGTCACAGGACACTCTAGTTCCCCGGGCTGTTCCCGCCTCATTCAAGCGGCATGCCATCCCCCAGTCCATCTTATGCTCTGCTTTCAGACTGGGGATAAGGGTGCCTCTGACCTTCTTACCACTCTGCAGTGAAAACACCAAGCCAAGCTAGGTAAGATGCCCCATCTTCCCTACCAGCGGTACACATCAGGCGTTCCTCATTACGTACAGAATTAAATACCAAGCTACAATCATTCAAAGCCCTCTGTAATATTATACTGGCCTATTGCCGAATTTTCTCCCCAAACCAGGTAATTTGCTCTTCCTCCAGTGCAGTCTGTACTTTCCCACATTTCTGACTCGGCTTGTGCTCTTCTTCTGCCTAGAATTTCTCTCCCACCACCATGTCTACCCATCAAGATCTCACCCATCCTCCAAAGTCCACCAGGAATGATACCCCCTCCATGAATCCTTTCTTGATATCCTTAACGGGATGTCAGGCCTCTTTCCTACCTTACCCCTTACATTTGTCACAACTAATGGACCAATATTGACACATTATCATTAAATAATTTAGATTCTCAGCCTTTACCTAATGTTCTTTGCTTGTTTGTGATCCCATCCAGGTGACCACATTATATTAAGTTGTTATGTCACCTTGGGCTGTGACAGTTTCTCAGACTTCCCTGCTGTAGTTTTGTTGTTGTTGCTGTTGTTTTGCTTTTTTTTTTTTAATTTATTTTATTTATTTTTGGCTGCATTGGGTCTTTGTTGCTGCACGCTGACTTTCTCTAGTTGCAGCGAGCAGGGGCTACTCTTCGTCGCAGTATGCTGGCTTCTCATTACGGTGGCTTCTCTTGTTGCAGAGCACAGGCTCTAGAGCGCAGGCTCAGTAGTTGTGGCGCACGGGCTTAGCTGCTCTACGGCATGTGAGATCTTCCCGGACCAGGGCTCGAGCCCATGTCCCCTGCATTGGCAGGCAGATTCTCAACCACTGCACCACCCGGGAAGCCCCTCTTTTTAGTTATTTTTCTTTCAGTTTTATTGAGATATAATTGAGATACAGCACTGTATAAGTTTAAGGTGTACAGCATAATGACTTGATTTACATATATTGTGAAATGATCACCACAGGTTAGTTAACATCCATCGTCTCATACAGATGCCAAAAAAAGATAAATGTTTTTTTCCTTGTGATGAGAACTTTTAGGATTTACCCTCCTAGCAACTTTCTAATATATAATAGGGCAGTGTTAACTAGAGTCATCGTGTTGTACATTACATCCTCAGTACCTATTTATCTTAAAACTGGGAGTTTGTACCTTTTGACCACCTTCATTCAGTTCCTCTATTCCTCAGACTTTCCCTGTTTTTGACGGTTTTGAGAAATGTTGGTCAACCATTTTGTAGAATGTTCCTCATTTGGGGTTTGTCTGATGTCTTTTCTCACGGTTATTCTGGGGTTATGTTGTTTCTTGGAAGATGATCAGAGGTCAAAGTGCTATTCTCATCAGATCATATCAAGGTGACTTACTATCAAGGTGACTTATCACTGTTGATGTTGACCTTGATCACCTAGCTCAGGTAGTGTTTGTCAGGTTTCTCCACAGTGAAGCTACTCTTTTCCTCCCCTCCATACTATACATTTTGGAAGAAGTTTCTTTGTGCAGCCCCTTAAGGGGTGATACTGAAACCAAGCCAGACCCTGCAGGGCCCTCCCAGGCACAAAAGCCCCTCTGTGTCCCACGTTTCCTGTTTGTGGGAAAAGGCTTTAGTCTCCTAGGCCTTCCCTGAGTTCCAAAGAGCAGACAGAGGCAGTTACTAACTAGGGAAGTGAGGGGATGCAGAAACAAAGGAAAAGCGGTAAAGAAACAATAGTGCAGCGATAAAACAGTCCTAGTTCCTCCTCAAGGGATGTACAAACAATCTGACACATATCCTTGAGTTGTTCTGCAGGAACTAAGACGCCTACCCAGTTGGAGGATGGTGACTACATGCTAACCACAAGAACAAAGACCCCAGACTGGTTGGATCCAGAAAGTTGGTTATGAAGTTTCCTGAAACACCACCCAAACGTTACCTTTAAAAACTCTTCCCTTTGGGCCTCCCTGGTGGCGCAGTGGTTGAGAGTCTGCCTGCCGGTGCAGGGGACACGGGTTCGTGCCCCGGTCCGAGAGGATCTCACATGCCGCGGAACAGCTGGGCCCGTGAGCCATGGTTGCTGAGCCTGCGCGTCCGGAGCCTGTGCTCTGCAACGGGAGAGGCCACAACAGTGAGAGGCCCGCGTACTGCGAAACAAAACAAAAAACAAACGAACAAAAAACTCTTCCCTGAAAGCCATCAGGGAGTTTGGGTCATTTGAGAATGAGCTGCCCTCTCTCACTGCAGGGCACCTGCAATAAATGCTGTCCTTCACCACAACTTGGTGTCAGTAAATTGGCTTTGCTGTTCTGCAGGTGAGCAGATCCAAGTTTGGTTCTATAATAAGACTCTACTGATTTTATTTTCTTTTATCCATCAGATTTATCTTGTTGTTCTCAGAGCCTCATTGTCACTCTGGCCCCATTACCCCTTTTCTTCTCCTCCATTCCTTGATGTAGCAGAATTTCCCCTGTGACAGATCCCTATGAATCCCCATGAAAAGAGTATTCCTTTCCCTCTACCTCCTTTCCACAGAAATATGGTGCATTAGTCAACTAGTACTGATAACAAATCACCCCAAAACTCAGTGATTTAAAACAGCAATCATTTATTTCCTCACATGTCTGAGTGTTAGCCAAGGATCAGCTCATTCAGGCTGGGTTCAGCAGAAATGGCTCTTTTCAAGCTCTGGGTCTGGCCAGCTCATGTCTCTTCTCTGTGTGTTTTTACCCTGGGACCCAGAATGGAGGGAACAACTACCCAAAGTGGAGGATTCTTCTTCAATGACAGAATGCAAGAGGGCCAGCCCTACCCCAAAAACACTTTTTAAGCTCCTGTTGTATCATACTTGTTAACCTGCCAAGGTAAATCATGGGGTCAAGTCCAAGGTCAAGGGGAGGGGAATACACTCTGCTTTTGTTGGAGGAACTGCAAAGTCACATGGCAAAGGGTGTGGCCACAGGGAAGGACAAGAAGTGGGGCCAGTAATTCAATATACCATGGATGGTCATAGTAGACACCAGTTTCAGCACAGGAAAGAACCACTTCTTTGACGCCACTCCTGATATGGACACAGGAAAGGGGTTAAGAGTTACTGTCAGGCTTCCCTGGTGGCGCAGTGGTTGAGAGTCCGCCTGCTGATGCAGGGGACATGGGGTCGTGTCCCGGTCGGGGAAGATCCCACATGCTGCGGAGCGGCTGGGCCCGTGAGCCATGGCCGCTGAGCCTGCACGTCCGGAGCCTGTGATTGATTTTCAGCTATGGCATTGGGAAAGTAGTCTTGGTGGCAAGTAGAAACAGAGGGGGAAAAAAAACAAAAACAAGAACACTATGAAGCTGCCCACACCTTGCCCTTATCTCAAAGAGCTATAGCTATAGTTGGCCCTCTGTATCCACAGTTTCCTCATCTGAGGATTCAACCAGTATTTTGAGGTTCAAAAACATTGGGAAAAAAGAAAATTCCAGAAAGTTTAAGGAGCAAAACTTGAATTCGCCACACACTGGCAACTATTTACATAGCATTTACATTGTATTATAAGTAATCTAGGGATTATTTAAAGTATATGGGAGGATATGTGTAGGTAACATTGCAAATACTGCACCATTTTATATAAAGGACTTGAACGTCCATGAATTTTGGTATACACGGGAGTCCTGGACCCAATCCCAACCCCCGCCGAGGATACCAGGAGACAGCTGTACTTTATCCTTTTCTCTTGTGTTCTCCAACTCCCTCCCATCCAGGTCTCAGAGGTTCCAGATAAAGAAAGGGCCAAGGGAGGGTAGGCTATGATATTTTCTCAGATTTCTCCCCAATCCAATCCAAATCAATGAAACAGAAGCTATTTCCATGCTGTGAAACAAATAACACATATGACTAAAAGATCAGGACACGTTCTTTTGATGCCCAATTAGGATATTTTGTAATCCCACCAACGAAATGGTCAGATTTTGCCTTTCTTCCGTGTGACCCCCCCAGGGCCCAAAGAGTATTATCCCACCTGTGCTCAGCGACAGGTGATTTGTGTGCTTTTGCTCCAGCGTTGCTTCTGCTGCCCTGTTGCTGCCTCAGCTACCAATGAACCATGTGAGGTTGCTGCTCTTAGGGGCACAGATGTCATCTGTTCTGTTAGTAACAGCTCCCATGTCACCACTCTGGCCTTGTGAGGACACTGCTTTCCCCTTAGTTATTCTTTCTGAAGCACAAGGCAGATCTTTCTCCAATTCTCCATGGCATGACTGAGGCCAGGTTATAATGTCTAACAGGTGCTCAAGTACTAGGAATCAGAAAGTGTAAGTCAGGTTGGAGAGAAAGCTTCACTTTCAAAGGTTTTTCTCACTTAAACAAACCAGAATGCAATCTTCCTCAAAAACGAACAAACAGTTCCTAAGTACCTCTTATGTAGCCAGCACTATACTTTACATTAAATCCCCACACCAATTTTTTTAAATGCCTTAAATCAACAGAAATTTATTGTCTTAAAGTTCTGGAGGTCCAAAGTCTGAAGTCAGTCTCGCTGGGCAAAATTCAAGGTGTCTGCAGGACGGCATTCTTTCTGGAGGCTCTAGGGGAACATTCATTTCCTTCCTTGCCTTTCTAGCTTCTAGAGGCTGCTCACATTCATGGACTGTAGTCTTCTCCCTCCATCTTCTAAGGCAGCCATGGCGGCCTAGAATTTCTCACAACATACAATTCTTCTTAGAGACAGATTATTCTTCTGTTATCACATCGCCTTCTCTGACTACACAACAGTCTTTAGAGGCTGGTTTTATTATCTCCATTTGTAAATAAACAAACCAACATTCTATGTAAGGATTCCAATCAAGGCCTGTCTGACCAAAACAACCCAGTGCTTTTTCTGCCACATAATGCTACACAAACAAACCAAAAAAATCAAATGTCAACATTAGCTTTTAAAAAATTATATTCATTTTATCCAAGTATTTTTGGAGAAATTTCTTTAGGTAAAAAACTGTTCTACTTCACTTAAAATACAGTTCAATTTATAAAAATAAATTGAATAATGACATAGTTTTGGAGAATTTTTGATTTATAAAAAAAATTCACATATATTTTCTAAGTTGTGTGTGTGTGTGTGTGTGTGTGTGTGTGTGTGTTGTTTTTTGGGTGTTTTTTTGCGATACGCAGGCCTCTCACCGCTGCAGCCTCTCCCGTTGCAGAGCACAGGCTCCAGACGCGCAGGCTCAGCGGCCATGGCTCATGGGCCCAGCCGCTCCGCGGCACGTGGTATCCTCCTGGACCGGGGCACGAACCCGCGTCCCCAGCATCTGCAGGCAGACTCTCAGCCACTGCGCCACCAGGGAATCCCTGTGTGTGTGTTTTTAAACTAGCAATTGCTAACACTACAAAACTCAAGTAGGATTATTAAAACTAATATTTTATTTGAGTTATTTACATAGCTATCATTATGAGCATATTAGCTCCAAATAATATAAAATATCTGCTCCATCTTCACTGCCTCTGATTTCACTGCCTCTGATTTCTCTGTCTGAAATATGGGGAAATTGGCCTGATTATGAGGTTTGGTTGGGGGAGCTAGAAATGTCAAGTTTCTCCTTTTACTGCTGGAAAGCAACTTGAGCCCATTTTGAATCAAAGAGCTATTTCTAACAAAAAAATTGATGTGTTTATGTTGCAGGAAAGAGAGTGGGGCCGTAGAGGATGGTCACGTCCCAGGTCTCAGGCGTATCTGGGACGGCCGCCAAGTGTGGGTTCTTGGCTTCGCGCAGGAAAAAAGTCAAGAGCGAGCCATAGTAAAGAGAAAGAAGGTTTATTCAGGGGGATACACACTCCATAGACAGAGTGTGGGCCATCTTGGAAGGTGAGAGAGACAAGAGGCCACACGGTATGGGATCGTCAGTCTTTATAGGGCTGGGTAATTTCATAGGCTAGTGAGTGGGAGGATTATTTCAACTATTTTGGGGAAGGGGTGGGGATTTCCGGGAATTGGGCCCCGCCCACTCTTTGGCCTTTTATGGTCAGCCTTGGAACTGTCATGGCACTTGTGGGTGTGTCATTTAGCATGCTGAGGAATTATAATGAGCTATACTGAGGCTCAAGGTCTAGTGGAAGTTGACTTGTCCACCATCTTGGACCTAGGTGGTTCTAACCAGTTTATGTCGTGTCCTCAACGGCTGTCATTCTTTTAAATGTTGTGCCCTGCCCCCTTCCTGTCTCATTTATATTAAGGGTTACACCCAGTTGAAATAAACCTTGTTCAGGCCTGTCCTTTCAGGGAATCAGAACCTTGCAATTGGCACCTGTGTTCTACAAGATTTAGATATCTGAAATAATATCTTATGCAACCCATAAGACTTGCTCCACTGGCTTGGGACGTATAAATAGAGTCACATTTCTTTTATTCTTCCAATCAACCGATTGCAAATCAACTTACCTTTATTCACAAGAACTAGCGTATTTCCTTCTCAAGGACACTCTATCTCCTCTACCTGAATAGTCTAAGAATTCAGTCCAAAGCAAGGCACGCCTGCTTTCCAAGCACCAGGTAGAGAGATTGGAGTCTACAGTTGGTGTGGTTGCTACCATAGGGTGTTGTTACTGCATTCTGGATCCTGGATCCTTTATTAGGATACTTTATGCTCACATATTCACTGAGCATCTGCTATGTACCATTCGCTGCACTGGACACCAAGGATGTAGCTGAGAACACACTAGACGTGGCTTCCATCCTCATGAGACTTTCCCAATACCATGGTCCAGAGGATGATGCCCTAACTGGACCAAACACACGGACCAGCTTAGGGAGATGCTCCATGCTTAGTGCCACAGTTGCAGCTCTCCTGGGTCACACACAGGCTCAGACAATATACCAAGTGGCCAGGTTCTGAGAGCTTTGACTGTCAACCACACACAGAGGTAGAAAGAATGTACCTTTGTGCCCAAACACTGAGCCCCTGGTGTCAAGCCTGAGTCATCAGCTGAGAATACTTCCGTTCTGGTGAGGTTGCCTTAGTGGCAACTGGTGCCTTGCCTTCCAGCAGACCTTGGGAAACTACCATGACATTAACTCCCATCTCAGCAGTTAAGGTTAGACTGTTGGTCCCTTTTCCCAGATGCTCTGGTCTCCTTGTTCAAATCGTATACTCATTCCCCAGAATTTTAGAAGAAACTGCTCCTAAGCCATAAAGGGGAGAGGGAGCTCTTACTGTGACATTTGCATACGTCCACTGACCTTACATTTATGCAGCAAAAGGAAGCCACTCAGGAAACCCTTCACAGAAAAATTGAGACTAGCAAATCACCATCCCAAGGTGACTTTCTGTCTGCCTAGAAGGAAAGAGGCTAAGACCATTGAAACCATAACAGCACTGCTTTACCTGTCTCCGTCTTTGGGGAGAAGGAGAGGGATGAAAGTTTCTCTGCTTAACTCCAGAGAATTCTTATTTATAGACTTCATTTTCTAATAAACATTGTGGGTTTTTTTTTAACTGAGATATAATCGACATAAAACATTATATTAGTTTTAGGTGTGCAAAGATGATGATTTGACCTACATATATATTGCAAAACGATCACCACAACACAGTTAACATGCGTCGTCACACACACAGTTTTTTTTCGTGTGACGAGAACTTTCAGGATATACTTTCTCAGCAAATTTCAAATATACGATAAAGTATTGTTCACTGTAGTCACCGTGCTATATATTACTTCCTCAGGACTTATTTATCTTATTATTGGAAGCTTGTACCTTTTGATCACCTTCACCCATTTTGCCCACTGCCCCAACCCCGCCTCTGGCAACCACCAATTTGTTCTCCATTTCTACGAATTTGGGTTTTTCTTTTAGTTTCCACATACGAGAGATCATATTTGATTATTTTTTAACTAGACCAACACAGAGCAAAGTGATGCCTTGGGGGTGGAGGTGGGGAGGCAAGAAGAAAGGATAGTGTTGCAGCAAAGAAAGTGGGACACGAGAAGATGCTCACGTCCCAGGTCTCCGGCGAGTCCCTGGGACGGCCAAGTGTGGGATCTTGGCTTCGCGCAGGAAAGAATTCAAGAGCGAGCCATAGTAAAGTGAAAGATGGTTTATTCAGGGAGATACACACTCCACAGACAGAGTGTGGGCCATCTCGAAGGCGAGAGATACCAGGGTATGGGGTTGTCAGTTTTTATAGGGCTGGGTAATTTCACAGGCTAATGAGTGGGAGTATTCCAGCTATTTTGGGGAAGGGGTGGGGATTTCCAGTAATTGGGCCACCGCCCACTTTTTGACCTTTATGGTTGAACTTGGAACTGTCATGGCACCTGTGGATGTGTCATTTAGCACGCTGATGTGTTACAATGAGCGTATACTGAGGCTCAAAGTCTAGTGGAAGTTGACTTGTCCGCCATTTTGGACCTAGTTGGTTCCAACCAGTTTATGTCGTGTCTTCAACGGCTGCCATTCTTTTAAAGGTTGTGCCCTAACCCCCTTCCTGGCTCAATAGTAGTTTTCCACAAAAGCAAAATGTGTGTGGGGGGGTGGGGTACATGTGTGTGCACCTATGCGTGCATGTGTATTGTGTAGGGTGTTATATATATATATATATAATCTTTTATATATTTATGCCATTGTGTGTCTGTATATGAAATTTTGGTTGCCTATCACTTTGCTAACCCATGAAGTCTAGAAATGGGCATTTCTGATGTCTCCCATACAAATCTTCAAGTCATCGACCAGAACGGAGGCTGAAGTGAGCTGAAATGAGCAGTTACCAGTAAGGCAGGCATGCTGAGAGCTGCTGGCCAGTGTTCAGGATGCGGTGGGTGTGGTGAAATTCATCAGGCTTCAGCACCAGACAAAATCTTCAGCTGGATTCCAGGCTCCAGCTTTTAATAGTTTCAGCTTCGGGCAAGTTGCTTAATCTCTCTGAGCCCCGGTTTCTTTTTTTGAAATACGTGGGGAAAAAATATCAACTTTTCAGAGTTATTGTGAGAACTAAATATAACATTTCTGGTATGGTAGGCAGTACTCAAAGAGTAATTATCAGTGCACTTTGGAGGAGGACGTTAGCTCTCTGCTTCCTAAGATTTTTGCAAACTGTAATATGTCTAAAGCTACTTGTTGCCCTGATATCCATCCTCCCATTCTTCCTCTAATAATAGTTTTAGCTAAGCATGTGACCACCAACAAGAAACTATGTTTCCTTTTTCTTTTGAAGTTGGGTGCGCATGTGGCTCATTCCTGGCTGAAGGATTCGAGGGAGTGTTATGTACAACCTCTGGGTCATGCACTTAAAAGGAAAGAGCATTTCCCCCCTCATTCCCACCTCACTCATCCTCCCTCTTCTGGGATGAATTGTGCTCCCCGCCCCCAAATTCTTACATTGAAGTCCTAGTCCCCCAGTACCCCAGGATGTGACTTGTTTAGAAATAGGGTTGTTTTCGATGTTAATTAGTTAAGATGAGGTCATTAGGGTGGGCCCTAATGCAGTATAACTGGTGTCCTTATATTATATAAGGGGGAAATTGGGGCACAGATATAGGCATGTGTAGAGAAAAGATGTTGGGGAGAGACACAGGGAGAAGACGACCATGGACAAGCCAAGGAGGCTGCCGGGAGCTGCTCCTTCCCTCACAGACCTCAGAAAGACCCACGACTACCAGCACCTTGATTTCAGACTTCTAGCCTCCAGAACATTGAGAAAATAAATTCCTGCTGTTTACGTCATCCCGTTTCTAGTACTTTGTTATGACAGCCCTAGCAGACTAAGGTGCTCTTATGCAGCCTGGGGTGGCCCCAGCACACATGGTGGTGAGCCGTGTTTGATCATGTGGACAAGAGGACAGCAGAGAAACAAGGCAAAAGGCAGCACGGAGGCACCATTTCAGCCCTGGACTGTTTACACTTGGAGTGCTATGTGAGGAGAGAAAAATAAACTTGTGTCTGGTTTGGACTACTTTTTGTTTCAGAATCTGGACCAGAGTCCTAACTAAAACAAACAATGATTAATAAACAGCCTGTTCACCAGAGGAGGCCGTCTGAGGCAACATTCAGTGTAACTCTTAGCTAAGTGGAATGTTCTATTTTGGATGGAAGATATTTATAATTTGGGGTTGGAGGAAGGGAGAAAATGGGCACACTCACTCCTGTGAATGAAATATAACCATTCAAAGGCAAAAAGTCAAAATTCAGTGAACTGTTCTCAGGGCATTATGTGGTTGAAAAAAATGATCTTGTCTAGTTTTCTTCAGATAACTGGTTCTCTTGCTACTCAAATTAGTTCCTATACTAATTAGTATTATTATTGCATCTACTAATTATTATCCTCCTCCCCGTTAGAGCATTTACTTCCTTGTAAGTGTTTTTTTTTTTTAATATTTTGCCCTCTGGTTTGGGCTTTGAACTTCCTGGGGAACTGCAATGAAAAAGGCTTCTTTGATCAGCAGATTTTAGGCTGAGTCTGACTAAAAACAAAATCAGATAATTATCAGGATTTTAAAAAATTCAGATGTATGGGACTTCCCTGGTGGCACAGTGGTTAAGAATCCACTGCCAATGCAGGGGACACGGGTTCGAGCCCTGGTCCGGGAAGATCCCACATGCCGCAGAGCAACTAAGCCCGTGTGCCACAACTACTGATCCTGCGCTCTAGAACCTGTGAGCCACATATACTGAAGTCCGCGCGCCTAGAGCCTGTGCTCCGCAACAAGAGAAGCCACCGCAACGAGAAACCCATTCACCACAACGAAGAGTAGCCCCACTCGCCGCAACTAGAGAAAACCCACACACAGCAACGAAGACCCAATGAAGCCAAAAATAAATAAATAAATAAATTTAAAACAATTCAGATGTATGGCACCGTGTCAATGACAATGAAAGATATTTGATTCTAGTATTTGGCTTTTATATAGTCAGAAATGGGATCTTCTCAAATTATTAAATAAGAAACAATTCCTCTTATTCCTCAGTGTCTTTTCTGACATCTCATGATAATATCACTTTCAAACCCAAACATTCCTCTCATTCTCACTCCGTTTGACTTCAGATATTCTGTCACTCAGGTTGCTGCCAGCCTTCGAATATCTGAGTTTGAAGTTAAGCTCTTCCTTTTTCTTCAGCTTCTCTTTGCCTTTTATATCTATAGCTGTCACTGTCAGCCATATTTTCTATTAATATATTTAAAAGAAGCTAACTCAGAACTTCCCTGGTGGTCCAGTGGTTAAGACTCCATGCTCCCAATGCAGGGGGCTCAGGTTCGGTCCCTGGTAAGAGAACTAGATCCCATATGCCTGCCGCAACTGAGTCCGCATGCCGCAACTGAGACCCGGCACAGCCAAAATAAATAAGTAAGTAAGTAAATAAATAAATAAATAAATATTGTTAAAAGTACAATAAGAAAAAAGAAGCTACCTCATCTGATTCCCAGTCCTCTGTGTGTGTGTGTGTTCTTTAATTGTAGAATTTGTTGCCATTTTTGCTTTTCTTTGATTACACTATCTCTTTATATTCATTATCTATTGCTGCATAACCAATTGCCTCAAACTTTATGGCTTAAAACAACACACTTTTATTATCTTACAATATTTGTGCGTCAGTAATCCAGGTACAGCTTAGCTTGGTGCTTTGCTTCAGACTCTCTCAAAAGGCTCAATCAAGGGCCTCTTGCCTTCTGAGATGACCCATACTCTGAGGAGTTGGTTTCGCCCTTGGCCGCTCTCACTTTCTGAGACAACCCCATGCCCTGGGGCTGCTCTAGCCTTTTGAGACGGACTGCATTCTGTCTATGGAATGCGTATCTCTCTAAATAAATCCACTTCATCACTTTGTCCATCACTGAATTCTTTCTGCAATGAGACATCAAGAACCTGAGCTTCATTAAGTCCTGAGACCAGAGCAATTTACTTTTGGCCCAGAGCCTCCAAATGTGCATATCCACACCCATACGGATGTGTTTCCTGGACCACCCTAAAATGAGAGGTACTAGAGGCTCGGAAATACAGTATACTGAAAGCCCCACCAGCTGGGAGAAGTTAACGGTATGCTGCCCACCAGCACGTAGACCCCAGACCAGTTGGAACTAGAAGGTGGATGATTCTGACTCCCACTTACCTCACCACCAACCAGTCAGAAGAATGTTGATGAGTTGATCACACCCTCTTAGAACGGCTACTCTAAAACTTCTCACTACTCCCTCCAGGTTGGGACACACAGTTTTGAGGTCATCAGCTTGCTGTGGCCCCCTTTGCCTGGCAAAGCAATAAAGCAATTCTTTTCTATTTCCCCCGCCCCCCCCCCCCCAAGAGGCTCAACCAAGATGTCAGCCCAGGGCCTCTCACAAGCTGTCATCAAGGTGTTGGTCAAGGCTGTAGTCATCTCAAGTCTCAACTGGGGAAGGATCCACTTCCAAGCTCACACACACGGTTGTTGGCTGGATTCAGTTCTTCACAGGCCACTGGACTCTGATACTCAATGGCTATTGGCTAGAGGTCACCCTCAGTTCCTTGCCAAGTGGGCCTTTCTCACATGGCAACTTGCTTCATTAAGACAAGTGTTAAGGGTTTAATTGTGTGCCACAAATTCTTATGTTGAAGTCCCAACCCCCTGTGTGTCAGAATGTGACCTTATTTCTAAATAGGATCATCACAGATGTAATCAGTTACCATGAAGTCGTTAAGGTAGGCCCTGATCTAATATGGACTGATGTCTCTATAAAAGGGGGACATCTGAACATAGATATATGCACACAGAAAGAACACCCTGCAAAGATGAGGGCAGGGATCAGGCTCCTGTTTAGACATGTCAAGGAATGCCAATTGCCAGCAAACCACTGGGGGAAAAGCATGGAACAGATTCTTCCTCACAGCCCTCAGAAGGAACCAACCCTTCCTACACCTTGATTTCTAGACTCCAGAGCTGTGAAACAATACATTTCTATTGTTTAAGCCACCCAGTTTGTGGTACTTTGTTAGGGCAGCCCTAGGAAAATAATAGAGCAAGTAAGCCAAGAACACAAGAGAGAGTGCCAGCAAGAGGGGGATCACAAAGCATTCTACCAACACTCAGATAAGCAAGGAACCGAGGACTCCTGCCAACAGCCAAGTGAGCAGGTCACCTTAGAAGAGGGTCCTCCTGCCCCAGTCAAGCCGTCAGATGCCTGCAGCCCCTGCCAACTTTTTGACTGCAACCTCATGAGAGACCCTGAGCCAGAATCATCCAGCTAAGCCACTTTAAGCACTAAGTTTTGGATTAATTTGTTACATATCAATAGATAAATAATACTGGCTCCTTTGTGTCTGATCAGTATACGTGTGAGATACATCCATGTTGATGCATGGGTTATAGATTGTCATTTCTCATTGATGAATGCTGTTTCATTTTATGAATGTAACTTTTTTTTTTACTGAAGTATAGTTGATCTACAATGTTGTGTTAGTTTCTGGTGTACAACAAAGTGACTCAGATCTTTTTCAGATCATTTTCCATTATAGTTTATTAAAAGATATTGAATATAGTTCCCTGAGCTATACAGTAGGACCTTGTTGTTTATCTGTTTTATATACAGTAGCTCATATCTGCTAATCCCAAACTCCTAATTTATCCCTCCCCAGCACTTCCCCTTTGGTCACCATAAGTTTGTTTTCTGTGTCTGTGAGTCTGTTTCTCTTTTGTAAATAAGTTCATTTGTATCATTTTTTCAGATTCCACATGTAAGTGATACCATATGGTATTTGTCTTTCTCTTTCTGACTTACTTCACTTAGTATGATAATCTCTAGGTCCATCCATGTTGCTGCAAATGGCATTATTTCGTGCTTTTTTATGGCTGAGTAGTATTCCATTCCACTCACATCTTCTTTATCCACTCATCTGTCGATGGACATTTAGGTTGCTTCCATGTCTTGGCTATTGTAAATATTGCTGCTATGAACAATGAGGTGCATGTATCTTTTCGAGTTAGAGTTTTGTCTGGATATATGCCCAGGAGTGGGATTGCTAGATCATGTGGTAACTCTATTTTCAGTTTTTTAAAGCAAAGTCCTTTTTAAAGAAAAGTCCATACTGTTTTCCATAGTGGCTGCACCAATTTACATTCTCACAAACAGTGTAGGAGGGTTCCATTTTCTCCATACCCTCTCCAGTAATGACTGTAACATTTAAAATCTATCCATTCTACTGTTGATGGGCACTTAGGTAGTTGTAATTTTGGGGGTGCTATGAACATTTTTTTTTTTTTGCGATACGTGGGCCTCTCACTGTTGCGGCCTCTCCCGTTGCGGAGCACAGGCTCCGGACGCGCAGGCTCAGCGGCCATGGTTCACAGGCCCAGCCGCTCCGCGGCATGTGGGATCTTCCCGGACCGGGGCACGAACCCGTGTCCCCTGCATCGGCAGGAGGACTCTCAACCACTGCGCCACCAGGGAAGCCCTGAACATTCTTATGCATGTGTTTTGGTGAACATATTTACTTACCCAGATATTGCTTAAGTGTGGAATTTCTGGGTCAGAAGGTAGGTATCTGGCTTTAGTAGATACTACTGAACAGTTTTCCAAAGTGATTTTTATTAGTTTGCATCCCCACCAGTACACATAAGGGTCCCAATTACCCCATATCCTCACCAACATTTGGTATCTTCGCCTTTTTTTTTTTTTCAGCTGCATTGGGTCTTCGTTGCTGCGTGTGGGCTTTACCTAGTTACGGAGAGCGGGGGCTACTCTTGGTTGCAGTGCTCAGGCTTCTCACTGTGGTGGCTTCTCTTGTTGCAGAGCACAGGCTCTAGGCATGTGGGCCTCAGTAGTTGTGGCACACGGGCTCAGTAGCTGTGGCACACGGGCTCAGTAGCTGTGGCTTGCAGGCTCTAGTGCTCAGGCTCAGCGGTCGTGGCGCACGGGCTTAGTTGCTCCACGGCACGTGGGATCTTCCCGGACCAGGGCTCGAACCCATGTCTCCAGCATTGGCAGGCGAATTCTTAACCACTGCACCACCAGGGAAGCCCTCTCTGTCTTTTTAATTTTAACCATTTTGGTGGGTCCAGGGTAACTCTGAAAGTTGAGAATCAAATAGGGAGTCACCTCTTTTCCTCACCCTTTATAATCCCCAAAACCCCTATCACCCCACTTCTTCCTAAACCTAGGTTTTCTCGCAGATTGTACAATTTGCCTTCACTGTGATCTGGGTTTAGCAAAGTCAATCTACCAGAAGCTGTTTCTTCTGCCCTACCTGCTCTGCAAAGAAAGTTCTGTAATTCCCTGATACAGATGACTGTGCCCTGGGAGAAAGATAATCAGAAATGAAGATAAAGCCCATGTTATGAACAGGCTGGAGTCAGAGATGTAGGGAAGAGGTAAAAAAAATAACAATTCTGAGATTAAGAAAAGCTTGGAGACAATGGAGCCCAGTCATCCTGGGTTTAGTTAGTGTACTCTCCCAGGCCAGGACCTTGCAGAATTTAACCCTTAGTATCCCTGTCACTCTTCAATAGAGGCTGATCATTACAGGAATGCAGGACTCTTCTGTGGTGTCTTATTTTCATTGGAATTGGCCAAGCAAGAGGTCAGTTGCCTACAAATGTTCTCTCAGTAAATATTTATCTGAGTACCTACTATGTGCTAAACCCTGAATGAAAGAAGGAGATGTCTACTTTTTCAATAGTTTCTGCAGTGGTAGAATGGCAACAAGATGGAGAGACTACAATATACCAATTGATCAAATTATCTGTCAGTGAGTTATAAGGAAGAGCATAATCACAGCATTGGGGGTAGGATGGGATGAACTTGGAATTCTCTTATATTTACCACAGGGAAAGCATGATTTTATAAAAATAAAATAAGAAGAAGAAAATGGCTACAGTTGTCAAAAGAGCATCAAATTGGTTATGTAAATTGTGAAACACATCAGATTTCTATTTGTTCATGGATAATATAAAAACCCAGAGCTCACAGGGAGACCTGGCTACTCCTGAGAAAGAAGTAAAATACTTAAACGACACAAATAATGTAGAAAGTAGTCATGTTTCATTAGGCTCAAGCTGCCTGAATAGTGAATCATACATGTAACAGTTCATTGTTAGAGAAGGGTATTAAACTCTAGCACACTACTTGGTCTGGCAGCGAACAATACTTACATAGTCAGGATGGTAAATAAAAGCGCCATTTACTGGTTGTGTTAATTTCCTATCGCTGCATAACAAAGTACCATGAATTTAACCACTTAAAACCATACCCATTTATTAGCTCACTGTCTGTACACCAGAAGTCCAGACGTGGTGTGACTAGGTTCTCTGCTTAGGGTTTCAGAAGGCTGAAATCTTCTAGATTTCAAATCTTCAAGATATTGGCTGGACTGCATTCCCTCTGGAGGCTCCGCAGGAGAACCTGCTGCAGGGCTCATTCTTGTTCCTGGCTGAATGAGGTTCCTTATAGTTGTGGGACTGAGGTACCTGTTTCTTTGCTATCTGTCAGCCTGGGGCTTCTCTCAGCAACTACAGGCCATCCACATTCCTTGGGACTTGGCCCGCCTGTTTTCAAAGCCAGGTATGGCATGTTGAATTCTTCTCATGTTTTGAAACTCTCTGACTACCCTGTCTTTGACCTCTAGACCCAGACTTACAGGGTTCCTGTGATTAAGTCATTCCCACCCGGATAATCTCCCTAACTTTTTTTTAAAAAAAAATTTATTTATTTGGCTGCGCCGGGTCTTAGTTACAGCACATGGGATCTAGTACCCTGACCAGGGATCAAAACTGGGCTCCCTGCACTGGGAGAGTGGAGTCTTAAACACTGGACCCCCAGGGAAGTCCCTCCCTATCTTAAGGTCAACTGATTTGTGACCTTAAAAATTTTTGCTGCAATACCTAGATTAGTATTTGGGAGAAGGTGTGTGTCAGGGCAGGGAATTTTGGGGGTCATTTTAGAAAATTACCAGCAATATAGTTTTCAATTTTAGAACCTACCTTAGATTCTAGACTAGTGATTCCCAACTAGGGTTGGGAGTAATTTTATTCCTCTCTCCTAGGAGATATTTGGCAATATATGGAGACATTTCTGAATGTCATGTAGTAGGTAGGGGGCAGAGATACTGCTAATCCACCTATAAGGTATAGGAGAGTCCTCACAGTGAAGAATTACCCAGCCCAAGATGTCAGTAGTGCTAGAGTTGAGAGACCCTGCCTAAAAGCATGAAAGATGATTATTATTATAGTACAGAATTATAGTTACATAAGTGTAAAAATATAGCTGATATGACACAAGATGCAAGATGGAAGGATAGGAGGAAAAGAAAAGGAGAATGGGGTATTATCTACATCTTACATAAAGAGGAGACTGAAATTCTAGGATTAACAGACTAATGAATGGAAGGTGGGTATATTGTAAGTTATAAAGATAAGGAAAAACTCAAGATGAGGAGGGAGAAGGGAAGGGAAATAGGAAGTAATGAGGAGACAACAGAGAGTGCCTAAAATTGATAAACAAATAAATAATATTTTAAGCATTTCACTTGAAATTATGGAGGTAACCACTGATGGGGTTCTGTGCACACCACCCCAAAATACGGCACCTTGAATATTGAATATTTTAGGCTGAAGGAGTTTGAGAAAACAGCAGAAGCAGGAAGGTCACTCTGACCTTCCCCCACCCTTCCTCCCTGAAACAGGTCATAAAACCCTCAGGTGACAGGTGTTCTCCCTATACATGGAGGAGAAGAGCAGCCTTATTTCTGAGGACAAAGGGACATAGCAAGACCTGTTTGTTAGGATTCTTTTCTAAGTTTCCCCCAGTTGACTACACTGCCTTCATATTCTTTGACCTATCACATTTCTCTATGACTATCCACTCACCATCAAACTCGGCATAAAAATACTCAGGTCTGTTTCTTTGGGTCTTCATTTCCCTTTGAAGGCTTCCATGTCACATAAAATGTATATTAAATAAATGTGTATGTTTTCTCTTGTTAATCTGTCTTTGTCAGTTTAGTTTGCAGGCCCAGCCAGGGACAATAAGAAGGAGAAAAACTTTTTCCTCCCCTACACCTCCAGAAGAAGGAAAACTTTTAAAAAGGTTAAGAGGGTGCCTCAAAGAAGCAGTCTGGGAAGAGGGAGGACAGAGTGAGAGGCTGTTGTTTTTCATGATAAATTCTGCTGCACTTTTTCTTTTATATTTTAATACACACTTGCATTATTTTAATACAAATGTAATCTAAAAAAAAAACGTAGAGGGTTAGCCTTGGTGATATATTCACAGTGCAGTATTGGTGACACAGTAATGTTTTAATAAGCACATGTGATGGCCTGTAAAATGGAATTTCTTTAAGAAGCTGTTCTCCCAGGCATGTGGTCCTTATACAAAGCTTCATTTATTTGCATTGCAGTAAAATCAAAAATTTTAAATATCGCATAAAACTTACTGTCCTTATAGCTACAAAAAATTGTGTAGAATTCTGGACCTGGACTGGAAGGGAGACAAAATTGAAAATAATTCAAGTTGTTGGTTGAGAAGATTAGAGACCGATGTTTTTATTTTAATTTTTCATTAATGTTGTCTGTTATGATTAATTAATTTTATTTATTTATTGCGGTACGCAGCTCCCCCCTGCTGCGGAGCACAGGCTCTGGATACGCAGGCCCAGCGGCCATGGCTCACGGGCCCAGCAGCTCCGCAGCATGTGAGATCCCCCCGGACCGGGGCACGAACCCGTGTCCCCCCCATCAGCAGGCGGACCCCCAACCACTGTGCCACCAGGGAAGCCCTGATTAATTAATTTTAAAACTTGTGATTGACTTTAAGTTACTCCCATATTATTATCTTATTTTATTAATTATTTTTAATTCAATGTCACTTTCTTCAGCTTTTAGAACCTGCAATTTGATGACATTGGATGATAGGACTACAATATCAAAAGGGAATATTTAGCACTATGGTCTGAATGTTTGTGTCCCCCTAAAACTCATATGTTGATATCTTAACCCCGAAAGTTGATGGTATCAGTAGACGGGGTCTCTGGGAGGTGCTTTTTTCATGAGCATAGAACCCTCATGAATGGGGTTACTGCCCTGAGACAGAGGTTCCAGAGAGCTCCCTAGTCCTTTCCACCTTGTGAGGACACAGAGAGAAGTCAGCAGTCTCCAGCCCAGAACAGAACCCTCACCAGACACCGAATCTGCCAGCACTGTGATCCTGGACTTCCCAGCCTCCAGAACAGTGAGAAATAAAGGTTTGTTTATAAGTCTCCCAATCTGCGGTATTAGATTTTGTTATTGCAGCTGGAACGGACTAAGACATTTAGGAATTATTTTCCTCAGGATTACCTGCTTTATCATATTAGCATATTAAAAAGCATGATGGAGTTGAGTGGAAGCATGCCTCATTTTCTGACAAAATCTGTCTTTAAGTTGAAGAGAAGCAGCTGGTGAGGGAGATTTTGCAGAACAAAGGCCATAAATAGTGTGCAGTTTCCTTCACTTCCTAAGAGTGCAAAACTCAATAAAATCATGTTGGGGCCTGTTCTAATCTATGAAGACGTTTTTTGCCGGTATTAGCACCCATGCCAGTAGCAACATGTCTTAATTCTAGACCCAAGCAAAACTGTCAGCAGGCATCCCCGGCCCTTTGTGGAGCACCTGATGCCCAGATCTTTACCTGAATTCCTCCTCTTCTGCCCCACTTCCATGTCCACCCCTTCTAGGCTCGACTGCTGGGGCTGATGGGAGAACAGGAAGTGTCTGGAGACCTGGGTACAAGGCTGTCTCTGCCACTTACTGTGTGCCTTTGAGCAAGTCATTTTACCCCATGAGCTTCTGGTTTCCTCATCCATAAAGTGGAAACATCAATACAAAACTCGCAGGATTGATGGTAAGAATAAATAAATCACATGCTAAATTAGTGTCAATGAGGAGTATTAGACAATCGGTCATTTGGTGATATTTTTAACCTACATTAGGTTCAGCACCTCCGTGTGCTTCATTAACACCTCCAAGTCCTGCTGACAACACCAGTGCCAGAGAGTGGCTGGCAGCGACTCAGACGCCTGACACTTGGCTCAGTGGACCCTGCGCTCCTGCCATCTGGTGGCTGTTTATGAAAACTACCTCTTACTCTACATCGCGAAGCCTCTGTGAGCAAGGAGGCCAAAAGAGCAGCAGAGCCTTGAAAGGTGCGTTAGGAATGAAAGAATGTAGGCTCCTTGTTTGGGAAACCATAAGATCATCCCACACAGGACCCAACTCTGGACCGCTTACAAGCGCCAAGAACTGACTCTAGGAGGCAGAGGGCCCCCAGAGCAAAGCAGGCGTTTTTTTCAGCATCCAAATTTGTCAGTCCAAACGACAGCAGATACTCAAACTAGTCCGTGTTTTAAGGTGATATTCAGCTAAAAGTTTTCTATGTAGAAAATGAACTCCACTGTTCATGAACTCTAAATGGTGCAATAAGAAATATACTAATTCACAAAGGAAGCATTCTTACCAAAAAATGTTAAATCTGAACATGAGCCTGAGGAAACAGACAAACCCAGAATGTAGAACAGGTTCTGGCCTACACTCTTTTTTTTTTTTTAAAGTTCATGCCAAAAAAAAAAAAAAAAAAAAAAAAAGTTCATGCCATGGGAAGAAAGAAAGAAAAAAAGCAGAGGGACTTTCTTAGATGAAAAGATACTAAAGAAATATATAGAGATGTGGGTGGATCTAGAGACTGTCATACAGAGTGAAGTAAGTCAGAAAGAGAAAAACAAATATTAACGCATATACGTGGAACCTAGAAAAATGGTACAGATGAACCGGTTTGCAGGGCAGAAATTGAGACACAGATGTAGAAAACAAACGTATGGACACCAAAGGGGTAAAGCGGTGGGGGGTGGTGCTGTGATGAATTGGGAGATTGGGATTGACATATATACACTAATATGTATAAAATGGATAACTAATGAGAACCTGCTGTATAAAAAAATAAATAAAATTCAAAAATTCCAAAAAAAAAAGAAATACAACAATTGCAATATGTGAACCTTGATTAACTGGTTGGAAAAAAATCTATGCTCTGGAGATAGTTGGAAAAATTTGAATGTGGAATCTGAACATATATATTATATCATATATATGATGAAATTGTTGCTAGGTATAAAGCTGATTATGCGATTATATAGAGAATGTCTTTATTCTTGAGGGATACCAAGTTGTAACACTAAAAAAAGTTTAGGAATGAAATGTCATGATGTTTGTAACATTTTCAAATGGTTAACGGTTCAGCAAAAAAAATTATATCTTTATGTATATAATGTTTTATATATACATGTACAAGGAGAGAAGAGAGAAAACAAAACAAATGTGGCAGAATATTACCAAGGATTCATCTAGGTAAAGGCATACAGATGTTCGCGGTACCATTCTTTCCACTTCTCTGTAGGTTTGGAAAACATCATAATAAAAAGTTTGGAGAAATTCGATTTGTATGCTGCGCTTAAAATATTATGTGAAGGTAAGTATTCTCTCTTCATTTCACTTTTCAGTTGAGTATATTATTGGCTACATTTGCATCTGTATAATTGTTCCTTTAAAAATATATATTTTGCTTTGCCCTGTTCCCTGTTGGAACATTCACATGATATATTTATAGCCAGCCGTGGCCAAGTTCACTCAGGACTCATCTGTGTAGCTTCATCTGTACTCTCTCTAATAAGGAGTTTTATGGCCATGTGTTTGATGCCTCCCCTGATGTGCCCCTTTACTGTTCCTCCTGCTGTGGTGTTTCTTCTTACAGCAAATGTTGCCTTTAGCATCTTTCTTGGCTGCTTGCTCTTTCATCCAGTGCTTAACAGCGTGATTGTGCGGGCTGACACAGATTCTTCTGCGCTTGATGTGAAGGCTGCCAAGAAGGGAAGAAAAAAAAATCACTGATAGAAAGTACAAGTCAGTAAAAACTTAGTGAACTTATAGGCAGTTCCCACTTTGGGACAGTGTATCTTTGGACATAGACTGAATCCTAAAGCTGAGGACCACAAGGATGAGTCTTTACTATGGTGCTGCCTGTGGTTCCTCAGACACCTGCAGAAAATACTAAAAGGAGAAGGAATAAAGAGAGAAGAGCAGAGGGGAGGGGAGGGGAGGGGAGGGAGAGGGAAGGAGAGAAACCATGTGAAAACAATTCTCTTTCCTGACCCCAAGCACCCAACAAAACCAATTCCTTCCTCACCGCCCATCTTAAACACATCCTCCTCCTTAAGGTTTTTCTAGATCCTCTCAGCTAAATGCCCTCTTTTTTCCTTGGAATCTCCGTGGTGCTTGTTACCTCTCTTCTGACACTTAGTTTACTCCACCTTTTATCTGAGTACTTGTCTCAGACTCTCTCCTTTTTCTGTGGAGCCTCGAAGGAGGAATAGTTTGGAAGTGTCTTGAAAAGGCCTTGTTCAGAGCAGGAATCCAGTAATTAGTTGTAGATATGAAGTGAAAATTGTTCAAAATAAGGACAATCTGGTTTTGTTTCAACAAAACAATCAACTAAAATGTTCTAGACATTTATTAACATTTTAATATAATATAGATCTATACCATGTCTCAGAATTTGTTTTCGTTTTTATTTTTCTGTATGAAATGTTGACATTGGGGTGGGAGACTCCTAGAGCACCATTCACAATTTCTGGTAACTAGAAAAATTTCTTGTTACAAAAGATATTGTGACTTCTAATACCCCATCAGATGCCATCCAGCTTTTTATGAAATGTTGCAGATCCTGCTGGCTCTACATATACAATATTTCTGTATCTGGATAAATTGAAACCCCCTACCCTTTTCTATGGGGGGAAAAACCGTGATAGAGAGCAGGCTGCCATCTCTCCAGCAGTCCAAGAGGACCCATCAGCTAATGTGGGGACTCCTAAAATGGGAGAAAAAGTTGGGAAAGGCTTGAATGCACTTGAGCATAATAAAGCCAGCATGTGGGATTGTTAATTTGAAAGAAGTGAGGCATCTTAATAGGAGGACAACACATTCTCTAAGTGTAGTAGATTGAGAGGTCTTCAAAAGAGAAGCTACTTCTCACTATGGCCAGTTGGTTTGCCTTAAGCTATTATAGGAGAAAACGTGGCTACAGCATTAATGTGGAGGAAAAAACAACAAACAAGAAAGAGCTGAAGCTCCTACCCTTTCCAAAGGACTAAATTCTCTCCTCTCCCTGTGGTGTCAGCAAGAACCTGAGCAGACATCCAGTGGAGAAAGACTCCACCGACACCCAGATAAGCCCATTGGTTACACAGGAGAGAACTAGGACGCAACGCCACTATTCCTGGGGGAGCCTCAGGGAGGGGCACTGGCTCTGGGGCTGCAGGAGAGCCCTGGATGGGGGAATACAGACAGAGGATCCAGGGAGGAAGACAGCCACAGGAAAACAGGCAACACCTGCCATGTGGGACCCTTTTCAAAGGTGTAATAGAAAGGGAAAAATCAGCAGCTAGGGCTTCCCTGGTGGCGCAGTGGTTGAGAGTCTGCCTGCTGATGCAGGGGACACGGGTTCATGCCCCGGTCCGGGAAGATCCCACATGCCGCGGAGCGGCTGGGCCCGTGAGCCATTGCCGCTGAGCCTGCGCGTCTGGAGCCTGTGCTCCGCAACGGGAGAGGCCACAACAGTGAGAGGCCTGTGTACCACAAAAAAAAAAAAAAAAAAAAAGTCAACTGCCAGAACACAGCTCCAAAATCCAAGATGCTCTGATGTTTTAAAACCCTAAAACTTAAAGACTGCTTAAACTTCCACTTGTATCCCATGTGTCTCCATCAGGATAAAAAGAGACGAGGTCATGTGGGGCAAGGAGGTAGCCTATTTCACACTCCCTCCCCTTCCCCCAACTCCACAATATTCTGATGGCACTGACCCACCGGGTTGTGAATTTCTAGGTGAAGAGGTTTGACTCTAAGAAACCATTAGGCTGATCCCTTGATTTTTTTTTTTTTTTTACCCATAAGAGAGTAGCTAGCGACAGTCCAGTGGATTTAAAGGGGTGGCCCTGCCATAGATTATACCTATAATTGATCCCTAAACTTTATTTCTTTACCTATTCCTCTAAGCCCAACAGCCCTTCAACACCACTTTTGAAAAGGTACTAAAGATCCCCAAATATCTTTATTCAATAACTATAAATTTTCTTCCCAACGGATAATGTCTATATGATTCAAGAAAACTCAGGGACTTCCCTGGCAGTCCAGTGGTTACGACTCTGCGCTTCCATTGCAGGGGTCAAGGGTTCAATCCCTGGTCTGGGAAATAAGATCCCACATGCTGCATGCCATGGCCAAAAGATGAAAACAAAAACAGAAACAAAAAAACGCAGAGCTCTGCTCAAGATATACAACTTTGCCTTGTGTTTATGTTTAGAAAGAGCTAGAAGCTCTTTAATGAAATCACTGTAGAGAAATTTTAAACAAACTGCTGTCTCAGACATCAAATATTCCAGTGATTGTTTAAAGGGTGTGAAACAAAGGACCTATTTCTAGGCGGAAAGGGCAAGGAAATAAATCTAGTGAGTTCAATGTAAGTTAATTTATACTAGTGAATTGTGATTAATAATATTGATACATGCTTTTTGGGAATTGTATTTTCAACGCTTGCAATATTTTCTACATCTAAAGCACTTGTCTCAAACCTTAATGTCTTTATACACAGTCAAGGTTAAGGGACTACATTTTGGATAAGTAAAAACATGGTCTGTAGTAAAACCATTTGAAAACAAGAGAACATTTATTTATTTATGTTGAATCAGAAAACACAACAGAGATGACCTGTAATTTATGATTACAAAATACTACATAGTCCAATTTCATCTTATTTGAGACTAAGTCATAACTACTCTATATTTTTCAGCTGTCTTATCAGCACAGAGGGGCCAATTTAAAAACTTGTACTTGGATGAAGTATTTTTAGATCCAAGTGATTGGCTTCAGAGTTTCCCTTTAATTAAAATTGAGTCCTTTTTAAAATGAAGAATCATGTTTTTGATATTTTCCCTTATCGAAGTGAGGATTTGCAATATTTCTGTACCTATACCTTTTATTTTTTAATATTTATTTATTATTTTATTCATTTATTTTGGCTGCACTGGGTCTTAGTTGCGGCATGCGGGATCTTTAGTTGCGGCACGTGGGATCTTTAGTTGCGGCATGCGTACTTTTTAGTGCGGCATGCAGGCTTCTTAGCTCTGGCGTGGGGAATCTATTTCCCCGACCAGGGATCAAACCTAGGGCCCCTACATTGGGAGCATGGAGTCTTACCCACTGGACCACCAGGGAAGTCCCTGTACCTATACCTTTTAGATCTCTATCTCACACCTGCTTAACCCAAAGAAACTTCTCTGAAAATTCTGAGAACAGTGTCCCCTGAGAGTCCCCAGCATCTATCTCTTACTCATATACACACAGACACCTCCTCTGGTTCTTTCTCTGTGGCTTTCTGGGAGTCCCACGGGAGCCCTTACAAGTTCTGAAGGCTTTTTAGTCTGAGGTGACATATGCCAGTGAGGTGGAGGGAATTGAAAGCTGACAATCTAGCATTTCTGAGAGCAGCCTCAGGCAAATTTACTTCAGCTAGGTAGGGCTGACTGACACAAATACCCAGGTGTTTCCAATTTTCCAGAGCATTGCCTATCCGTGAACTGCCTATGAATTTTCACTCTGCAACTATTACCAGCACTATTTATTCAGATTAAATAAAAACTGATGGGATCTTGGCCAGGCATATACTATGGGAGCTTTTCAAGCCCGTTGGGAACGTGAAGCATCCCCTCAGAAGGGAGCTCGTCAGTTAGTATTCCCCGGATTGCTATGGGAGTCACTGGTTCCTGCCGACTAACCCTCCTGAGCTGACAGTGCCAGTGAGGGACGTGATCTGAGGAGACACTGAGAGAATTTCCGGTCCTCTCGCTTCTCCCCCACAGACACCTGTGCTTATTAAAAGTTTGGGTCAGGAATTGTTTTCCTCCGTACATGTAACCCCAAGTGTGATATTTAAACTTTGTTGGATATGAGATCCTTTTGAGGAGCTTGTGAATTCTATGGACCCTCTCCCTAAGAAAATGCTCACACATTCATACCCACAAATTTCAGGGAATTCACAGAACCCTGACCTGAAGAGAGTCTATCCATGGACAGCTTACAAACTCTTCCTCTGAACTTCTGAGAATCTTTTCTTGGAGAAGTGTTTCTCAAGGATGAGTAATGGATGGATTCCTTTGAAAGGGGGGAAAATGTATCTTAAATCTCAGAGAATGGTCTGCAGGACCCAGTTGGATAGAGTCTCCTGGGGACTGCAGGAGGGTAGAGTCTGTTTTGTTACTGCTGTATCTTTGCACATAGAAGGGTACTTGGTACATAATGGCTAATCAATATATATTTGTTGAATTCATTCAATTAATGAAGAGGTTCCCCAGTGACTCAGGAACTCAGGCATCAGCATTGGGCTTATTTGTGTCACCTGGAGCCACAAGTGGTATTAAAACCAGCACTCCTGGGAGATGCCTAATGTGCCCTTGTTATGATTTAAAGGTGCCAAATGCTTTGGAGTTTGGGAGAACATTTTAATGGGTAGTCCCACCGTTGTTTTGAGAGACCTTGGAATATAGTGTTCTGAATGAAGAGACCTGGGTTCTCATCCCATTTCTGCTGTTCACTAGCTATCTGTCACCAGGTGAGCTATGTCATCTGCTCAGTGACAGCGTTCTCCTGTGTGACATGGATATGATTTATGCCTTCCTCACAGCATTATTGTTAGAACCCAGATTTGCTAAGTACCAATGCATTTCCGATACTAAAGTCTGTGTGGAGACGTTGAGTACATATGTAAGTCCAGAGTTTTGAATAGCTGAGCCATGGGTGGAGGTAGGAGGGGTGAGAGCAACAGCCCAGAATCAAAAGCAAAGAAGGGCATTTGAACTTGATTGCATGTAGCACTTGTGACAGGTATGGACACCTCCACGCTTCTGTTTGAATCTTACATACACTTCTGATGAATTCAGAGAGGAAAAATGATAGCAGCCCATTACTTGCAGGGAAAAATTATAGTTAAAGCCATGAAATTGAATAGAGTCACCTTCTGTTTTTATTTTTGCTTTTGCTTTTGTTTTCACTCAGAATGTCCCTTGTTTGGCTGAGGAAAGTCGTGCACACTGTCTGGTGACTAAAGGCATTTCCCTCTCAACACAGCAGTGCAATGCAGGCAACGGAGGGTTAGCATGTGCCTCTGGACATCCTGGCACAGAGAGAGTGCGCATTCACGCCACCCTCCCCTCCCTTGTTCAAATAATTATTTGTATGCTGCGTATCAGGCAAAGTCTCCCCAACCTATTGTTCACTAGACGAGAAACGACCACTCAGCAGGTCTAGACCTCCCTGCCCAAGAACACTCACATGACAGCAGCCAAGTCACAATCTCCGTCAGCTCTCTGAATGCTACATGTAGTCACTCTTTCCAGAAGCCTTCTGGAAATATGATGTGAAACCTCAGTGCAGCAGCTGGAGGCAATGGGAAGTATGGCTAAAAGAGGAGAAGAAAGAAATGTGAACTCTCACAGTTTACCGAACACTGGCCTGGCTCTTATCTTGAAGACTCTAGAGAAACAGAATGTCAACCCACTGAAGCAAGAGGCAAACACTTACTGGGGGCTTCGTACATGCAGACTCCAGGGCAGGACACGTCTCTACCCTACAGAACTTACACTGTATTGGGGGCGGGGAGATAAAACTAAGCACAAGCAAAGACACAAAACAAGGCAAGAGTTGAGAAACAGTTTCAGATGATGTTACTGGGGTTGCAACCGTACTTGCAGCCTCAGAGGTGAGGTTAACAAAGTGTCCCGTGAGCTCCGAAGGGAGCAACCACATGGGTCCCTGGAGCAGGTTTGAAATGGACCCACCAGGGAAGTTCTTAACTGAATCTTTAAGGACTTGGATGGGCGGAGAAAAATGGAGAAAACTTGTCCAGGCCAAAGGAAGTGCATGGTCAAGAGTTCTGAGATAGGAAAGCCCAGGGCACATTTAGAGAATAGAGAAAAATGGACCACTTGGTGTGAACTGAGTGGCTGGGAAGCTGACTAATGGGAGGTATGTTCAAAGCATAGACTGAGGTCACACCCCATTGAATGCCAGTCTAAGGAGGTTTATCTTTTATGAAATGGAGTCCATTAAATATTTGAGAAAGGAGAAGGGTTTAGGAAAATTTATCTTGCAGTGATGAGCAAGTGGGGATAATATAAGGGAGGAGTGCCTGGGGCAGGAAGTCAGGTTAGGAGGAGCTTCTGTTACCCAGATATAAGGAGAAAAGGGCAACACAAATATGCAAGGAAACCTAATCTCCTTCGAAAATGTGTGTCTGCAAATTCCTACGTGCCACACGCACACAGTATTCTATGCTCCCCATTCTTCCAAGTGGGTAATACATTTTTTTTAAAAAAATTAGAAATTATAGTCAACAGTGGCTGCAGGTGGCAGTCTCATAATAACAGACAGAAGTTAGCCCCTGAATTAGAGGTTAAAAGAAATGAGTAAAACCCCTCAGTGGTGTCAGCTCTAAGCCATAGAGGTCCCTGCTCTTGGGACAAGGAGAGATTATAAGTGAAAGAAGCCAGATTCAAAAAGCCACATACTGTATGATCCCATTTATATGAAATGTTCAGAATAGGCAAATCCATAAAGACAGAAAGGAGATTAGTGGTTGCCAGGGGTGGGAGTAGGAGGGAATGGGACATGACTGCTAATAGGTACAGGGTCTCTTTTTGGGTTGATGAAACAGGCTGAAATTAGACAGTGGTAATGGTTGTACAATTCTGTGAATATACTAAAAATCACTGAATTGTACCCCTTTTTTTGTTTGTCTTTGGTTTTTTGGGGTTTTTTTAGCCATATCCCGCAACTTGAGGGATCTCAGTTCCCTGACCAGGGATTGAACCCGGGGCCACGAGAGTGAAAGCCCGGAATCCTAACCATTAGGCCACCAGGGAACTCCCCAAATTATATGCTGTTTTTGGAGGGTGGGGGCGTGCTGAGCTTCGAACCTAGGCCCACAGCAGCAAAGCGCCAAGTCCTAACCACTGGACCACCAGGGAATTCCTTATTTCAATGTTTTAAGAAGTACGATGGGAGAAGGACACTGATTGTCCTCACATTTATTAATGCATTGATTTCCTTAAACTAATTGTTTCTTTCTTTAGCTACGCTGTGCTTCCTATTCTCCAAGTCAATCTGTTTTACTATCCCAAACAAGGTTTTGGGTTTATTCATGTAACCATTCATTCATTCACCCATCTTACTATATAAGAATTACTATGTGAATTCTTATAAATGAAATATTATCTATATTTATGTCTATGAGCTCTTTTACAGTGAATCACTATGCTGGACTTGGGGGTAGAAAGATGAAGAGTTACTACTACACATACTTCTGTTATTAGTTGTAACCCAGGCAACTATAAAATATGAAATGGACTTTCAGAAGCATTGTGGGAATTAAGAATCATAGGCAAACCTATGTGCTTAAGAATTTGAGTTTTCGGGATGCTGACATCAATTCAAAGCAGTTTTAAGCCAGAAAAGCACTCAGGACCTATATGTACTTAATAAACTGAATTTTATTTCTCAGATATAAAGGTAGGCTGGGCTCACCTGGAGATCACTTAACCTAAGACAGATTAACTATCGAAAGGCAAGAGGCAGGCCAGCATTTATCATATGTTCACAGATGTGACTGGTGCCCTAGTGAGGCAGCTGGAAATGTAAAAGGCCAAGAAAGATGGAATCCTCTGAAGCGTGCACAAGGAGTTAAGTAATGAAGAATCTTAACAGGGTGGTTTGGATTAGGGCAAAGGTAAGATTCTTTTAGATAACATCGCCCCCTAGAGGTTTTCTAGAGCAGCTTTCTATCAATATTTCCATTTTGAAAGAACCACCAGGAACTTCCTCTGATTTCGATGATAAATATAAATATTAAAACATATTTTTATTTTTGCATTTTTATATTTTTGCATCTATGTTTATAAAAAAGATTACTCCATACTTTTATCCCCTGATATCATCCTTGAATGTTCTGAGTGTTAACGTTATATCAATCTCAACAATGCATTGGGTAGCTTTCTCTGTTTTTCTATTATTTGAAAAAGTTTGTGTAAGACAAGGATTACCTGTCCCTCCAATGTTTGGTAAAACCTCTAAAACCATTTATGTCTACTGTCTGTCTGAAGAAAAGATGTTCAATTCTGACTTAACTTCCTTAGTAGTTACATGTTTATTTAGATTTTCTGTAACTTCTCCAGTCAATTTTGATATCTTAGCTTTCTAAGAAATTGTACATTTCATCTACAATTTCTAATGTTTTGTCACTGAAAGAGTTCGGAACACGCCACCCCAAAATGTGCCGCTCTGGCATGTTGATTATTTTAAGTTAAAGCCACTTAAAAAACCAACAGATGCAGAAATGGTACTCTGACCTTCCTAAAAGCAAGAGAGAAAACTTCCACGTAAAAGGTACCCTCCCAACACCTGGGGAAGAAAGAAATTTTTAGCAGCAGAGGGTGGTACCACCCCACCTTCTGGGTGAAGTGAGATGGTATCTCCACCTCACAGGAAGCTGAAGCCAAGGAAAATCTGCACAAAGGAACCACAAACGAACCTTGTTAAACTAAGCCTTATGTTCCTAGTCACTTTTTCATGGTTAACTGCTTTAGCCCAAGTTTCTTTGTCTTCTCACGTTTTCACAATTACCACTCTTTGTCCAACTTAATATATAAGTCGTAATGTTACCGAAACCAGGTCCAGCTGCTCGCCGCTCAAAAGCCAATAAAGAGGCGAGGTTGGTGGAAAGGAAAGTTTACTTTATTTTGGATGCCGGAAACCTGGGTGGGGGCAGGGTACGGAGGGCAGACTCCTGTCCAAAGGCCGACTCCCCCCCTGACAATCAGGGGGCAAGAGTTTTTATAGACAGAGGGAGGGGGCTACGTGGTGCAGAAGCTCTGACAGTCATCGGTGGTCTGACCAGCGTCATACCGATTGTTTTAGGCACAGTTAATCTTCAGTTCCGGGATTGGTTTGTTCCCATTTCTTTTGAGGCCAATTCTTGGAAATGTGGCAGCTTATGTACAGCTCACCAGATATGGCTCAGAATATTGTCTATGGACCTTAAGGAGAAATTAAAAGTCCTTGATTTTGCTTAATGACTAAACTATTATAATTTGGTCTCCTTTGACTGTTTTCCCGTTTCTGCATTTTCTCACTTCTCTGATGAAACTTATTCTTTGGTTCAATTTTTTCCACAGATAAATGGCAGGGTGAGGACATGGGGGGTGGGGGGAAGGACCATAGGGTCCTGCTCCGTTTCAGTAACTCAGACTGCTTCTTTGGGTCTACATTTCCTCGTGAAGGTGATTTCGGACGCACGCAGCAGTAAGCAGCAGCTTGTAACAAGCAGCAGTGAGCAGTAGTTGGAAGCAAGATCTTAGTTCCCTGACCGGGAGTCCTAAGTGCTAAACCACAGAAGCCAGCGGGTAGGGCGTAAATCCCCGGGTCTTGCCTGCAGTTTCAGGAAAGAATTTAAGCGAGGAGGTAGAAGGTATAGAGAAATGTAAAGACGCACAGGGAAAGGGGGAGGGGGAACACTTGGGAAGTTTAAACCCTTTATGAGGGGCCAGTTTTCTGGGTCCTTGTCTCCCTTTTGGCCAATCATCTTGCTTTGTCCCCCTACGCTAATTTGTCTCAGGACCCTCCCCGTAGGTGCGCACGCACTGCTCAGCTAAGATGGATCTCCACACAAAGGATTGGGGAAGCAAGACTCATCATGGCCTGGCGTTGTTCCCCTGACTTTTGACCCCCAAGGAGACTTTCTGTGCATGTTTAGTGTCTCCCTTGCCCCACGGAGGGGGGGAACGGAGATCCCTTGATCCTTTACTCAAACAAGGTTTTGCCCCTCTTTGTTCTTGCCATAACTGTTATCTTAAGGCATCCACAAGAGACAAAGCTTGGCTATTTACCCTGTCCGCCCCTGTTATAGCTTCCATTTTGGAGAGTAAACAGGAGGCTGATTTTAAATGTCTAACCTGGAGCCCATCTAACCCCTGTCTCAGGAAATGCAAACAGGAGGCTAGTTGTAAGGGTCCTGCCTGAAGCCCACTTTTTTCCTACCCCAAGAAATGTAAACGGGAGGCCAGTTGTAAATGCCTAGCTTGGGGCCCATCTATCTCCTGCCTCAAAGGCACCCATTAAATAAATTTGTATGCTCTTCTCTTGTTAATCTGTCTTTTGTTACAGGGGTCCTAGTACAGAACCTAGAAGGGTATAAGGAAAAAAATTTTTTTCCTTCCCTACGTCACAGCACTATCTTACCGTATCTACGGTTGAGTTCTTTTTTGGTATACAGTGTTTGAAGAGGCAGTTCCTGTGCAAAGTAACCGTTTAAAAATCTGGGTCTAAATAATAAATAAAATATATTTATAAATTTACAAAAATCATTTTCTTAGAAACTAAAAATACGCATTGAACTCATTCATTAAAAGTGAAATCACGGGGCTTCCCTGGTGGTGCGGTGGTTGGGAGTCCGCCTGCCGATGCAGGGGACATGGGTTCGTGCCCCGGTCCGGGAGGATCCCGCATGCCGCGGAAGTGAAATCACGAAACATTTATTCTGTAAAACAGCGGAGGTGCTATTTATTATAACAGGTAGGATACAGCTAAATTTAGCCTAAGTGCATTTATTTAAAACACGATAAAATAAAACGTTCAACTCGCGACCCTAGAAAAGGAAAATCAGAGGAAACTAAACCGAAGATGGGAAAAAGACACCAGCACGACGCTGCGGCGCTTTACGGCTGTCGCGCTACACCTATCTGTAGGCAAGGCGGCCGTGGATCGGGAGACTAGCTGCTGAAGCCGAAGCCCCGGCCCAAAGAAGGGGAGGAGGAGGAGGAGGAGTGCGGGGCGACAGCTGTGGGCATGCGGGTGGTGCTTGTCTGGGGCACGTCCCGCCGCTTTTCCGGTCTCTGCGCCTGTGCAACCTGCTGGGCGCCACAGGCAAGGTGGGCCTGCTTTTCGCTCTGCGGGTGTTTGGTGCGTGCGGCGCAGGGAGGGCGCGGGAGCGAAGAAGCGGGCAAGTATAAGGAGTGCGCCTCCGCGAGGGTAACATCACGCGACCGGCGTGGTGGCTGGGCTGCTCACGCGCCCACGGACGTCAGCCAGCGCGAGCCTCCCCGGCCGCGACCCTGAAACAGCAGACACCTGCGCCCGCCGCCCGGACCTCCCCGAGCGGAAGCGCGAGTCCTGCCTCTGCCCGGCGGCTTCTGAGGACGCTCTCTGGCGGCGCGGGAGAGCCTGGCCGGGGCGCGCAGGACCAGCCTGTCCTACCGCGGGCTGTCATTCCTGGAGCTGTGGGGCAAAGTCAGTTGCGCTGGGCACGTCTTTCCTACCTTCGTTAGTGTTTTGCGTGCTTGATCTATCCGTTTCTGATGCACATAGGTAAGAAATCTTACACTGTTGTTGAGATTATGTCATATTTTTTTTTCCTTGCCAGTCTGTCAGCTTTTACAATGCATCGCTTGGGGTTATATTTTCAAACGCGTACAAGTACCCTTCCGGTATGCCGCCGGGATTGGAGTAGAAGCACTAGCCTCGGTTGCCAAATTTAAAGGGGCGCCAAAAAACTCAGTAACGAAGACAAGTCACATTTTAATGCAGCATTTTTAAAAATAAGAATTAATACAAAGACATATGTGATGAATGAACTACTGCAATTTTAAATAAAAACAAAATTCGACCCTGCGCTTGCACGACTCACCTCGGTCACATCACTTCCCCACCCTATTCTCAGCCTTGGGTGAACCTTCTTGGTGAATTGATTGTACTTATCCTTCCCTAAGATTCCTCTAGTGCTATTACAGACTTTTGCGTAAATTCTGTTTTTCTGATATTAATAGCATGACACTAAACTTTTGGTTAAATTTATCCATCATTTTGTATTTTCAGTCATCTTTTTTCTTTGCTTTCTTCCCCTTCGGTTGGATTGATAAGTTTAATACATTTCCTTCAAAAGTTTTTTTAATGAAAACTTAGGCTTGGTTAGGTCAAGAAAAAACTTCCCTGGGAGAAGAGCAACAATATCTCATACAAACCTTTTTGAGTTTGAATCAAGTATTATTTTACTAATGAAGGTAATTGCCACATCAGTACAATTCAGCAGCGTTTATTGAGCGCCTGCCTTGTGTCAGTCATTGTTCCAGGCACTAGGTATACAAAACTTAGTGAGTCACTGTACCTGAACTCAGAGTCCCTACCCTAGCAATTTCCTAATATCTTAGAAGACCTTCTTGCTGCATGTGACATTTTTACCCTTTCCGTCCTAGAAATTTTCCATATTCCTGATTTTCAAGACACTAAATTCCTCATTCCCCTAATAGTCATTCCTCTGTATCCAACTGAGGACATTATCTCCTGCCACTTTAAACTTACTCCTTTTCATTTTCTCATCTCATTTAACCATCGTTTACTGTTACCCAAGCCAGAAACCCGTGTGTCATTCCATCCTCCTGCACTCCACAGCCAGTCACAAACACCTGTAAATTTTACTCCCTGGACATTGCTCAGATTTGTTTCCCCCTTTTCGTCCCTGTTACCACTGCCCAAATTCCAAACCTCATCAGTTTGCTCCTGGCCAACTGACCCTCCCAGTTGCCTCTGTTTTCCCAGTCTTGCTCTTCCCCCACATGGATCTGAGGTCTCACAACGCCCTGTGCTTTTCTGTCTTTACCATATATAAAATTAAGCGTTTACACGACTGTCTTTTGACTGTGAACTCCCTTAGCGTATCTTTATACCCATACCGCATAGCACAGTGCCTGGCATTAGTGCTGAATGTCTCTTAAGCTGATCTAAACTCTGTTGTAGTCTTATATCATGTTTCCTTTTATCTTGTTTTAAGGCTTTTAAATATTAAATATTTTTCCTTTTTTTATAAATAAGATTATCATTTTTTTGATCAAGGTCTTATGTCCCAAGTGTCCTAAAATTACACAGTGCTTTTCAGAAACATACCATCCCACCCTCAAGTAATTAGGGGTCAGTTCAGTATGATGAATCATTTGTCCATTATATTTAATTTTATATAATTAAATATTATATAATTTTATATAATTAAATATTATATTTAATATTTTAAAGATGATGTTATTAGTATCATTAAAAGCATTATCTTGTCTTATTATAGTGTTATTGCCGTTGATTCTGTTGGTTTTGGGTTGTCATCATTGTTTCCAGTATTAAGTGTCAGAGTTGGATGGTTAATGGGAATGTCTGTCCCTGATTTGATTTTATGTCTATGATCCAGTTTTAGTCAGTAACTAGAAGGCTTTAAAGATTTCCCGACTCAAGACCTTTTATGACCAGCACTAAAACACTGCACATCAAATTTGGATATAAAGATTAGATTCTGGGTTTTAAGGAAAGGATTCTGTTAATGTACAGAGGTGACCCAGTTTCCTCTCTTCCTTAGATGGATGGCTAAGTACGGTTCCCAGAGCTGCAGTATGGTTGTCCCTTGGGGGCTTATTAGAAATGCAGTTTGAAAAGCACCAGTACAAAGAATTGTAAGGTCGGATCTTAACAAACAGCACCACGAAACAGAGGAAAGCTTCAAGTGAGCTTTATTAGGGAGCGCTCCCGGGCGAGGTTCACTGGTCCGAGAGAAAGGGGCCAGAGAAGTTGCACCAGGGCGAGGGTTGGGCAAGATTTTATAGGGGAAGAAGGGAAAGGGGTGTGGTGAATCTGGGAGGGCGCAGGGTATTCCTTATTTGGTGGTCTTTTCGGGTATCCTGGGGGACCGTTAGTCCCGCCCCTCGAAAGGCGGGAAGGCTGGGCCGGGTTCAAAGTCCCCAGGCCAGTTCCTGGAACTGGGTGGTCCGGAAAGTCTCCAGGTCAGTTTCTGGACTGGGTGGTCCAGAGAGTTTCGGTCTGATGCAACCTGTGAATCTGATTGTGTTCCCCTGCCTCGGGCCAGTTGGCCTTACAAGAATACTTAATGGAACACAGCAGAAAGGAAACAGAGCAAAGGCACATGCCATTGTTAGAGAAATATTCCCAGGATAAAGATAAAAATGATAAAGAAAGATTTGCTTGGCTGCTGTCACTATCTCAAGTCCATAAGTGTAACTTAAGAATGGCAATAGGTACAAAAAAATTTTTTTTAATTATAAAAAGAATGATAGTAGTTAAATGTTCCAAATATGGTTGGGGACACATTTCCCCTTCCAGTGAACTTCACACCTTAATGGAGCCACATCACACTGTGGATGCCTACAGACAAAGGTGTCCACTGCTGTCACCATATAGGCAAGAAGGAGTCACGAAGATATGATGCATGAAACTGCTGTGCCCATATAAAGTTCTCCCAGAGACTTCTTGGAGCCCTGAGATAATGTTTGTGTAATGGAGAGTGAATGAGGGTTTTTCTTTAGTTAATCTGAACAGATTTGGTCACCAGTACTTCTTACATCATGGACACTGGAGTGCTCAGGGGGTAGTCTTGAAGGGGGTTAGGTAATTTTTTGCCATAGAGACATGCTGACAGGCATTACTGCACAGATATTAGGTGTGTGGAGACAGACTACCAGGTTCAAGCCCTGGCTCTGCCACTTACTAGCTGATGTTGGGTGAGTTACTTAATACTCTGTGTCGCAGTTTCTTTATCTGCAATATGGAGATGGTAATACACCTACCTCATGGGGTTGTGAGGCTTGTATGAGTTTATACATTTAAGTGCTTAGAACAGAAGTGACAAATAGTAAACAATAAATGGAAACAAAAAAGACGTCATCTGGAGGTCAATATACAGCACAGTGCCAGCTCCACAGTAGGTATCCAGGTGTCTGAGTGTTTGTGGAATGTGTCCATTGTCAATATATTGCCCCTTAGCTTCAAATTCACCCTTAATTGCCTATTCTATGAAATTAAGATGGGCCCTTGTAGTGTAAGTGCCTGAAAGCCACCTTTTTTGATTGGAATGTAGGTGTCTGACATTAAGCTTTTGATTGCCAATGCATCCATTTCAGAGGCATCCACAGAATAAACGTATTGTCAGCTGCAGAACTAAAGAGCCAGACTGCCCCATCCTTGGCCCCCTCTCCCTCCAGTGAGACACCTCCCTGTGAAGAACTTTCCCCTGCAAACTGGAGGGCAGACCTGGTGATTTTTTTTTGCCATTCAGTGAGCATGGCTGTGCCCTCCAACAAGGTCTTGGTCTCAGCTGGGCAGGGAAGGGGTGCAGGATCTCTTCCTTGAGTACTCTATTTTGTCCTGGGAAAATCTGCTATTCCCGCGTGCTTTAGTGTCCTCTTTCTAGCCTATCTCTTGTTATAGCTGATAATTTGTTGTATTAAACTTTTCCTGTTCAAATTATTGTCTGGTTTCTGTCTCTTGATAGGACTCTTAATTGATAATGAATGAATGAAACGTTAATGTTCCAAGAAGTTTGTTGTCTGTTAAGACGGATGATGCAAACTTTTAAGAAATGACTATATGTGTTGTACAGATATGCTGTTACCTATGATTAAGTGGAACAAAATATAAAGCAGTATGTAGATTGTGTTCTGTGATTTATAAGAAATATTTATATTTGGACATTCAGACAATCAAAATATAGGTCAGTCACATGACCAAAATATATTTCTCAGATATATTTGATCTTCAAATATACGTGAGTTCCTGGCTCACAACTCCCAAAACGCTTGGAATTGCCTTGTAATAAGAGCAACGGGAGCATCTTTTGTTAAAATATTTGGTTTTCTTGTCCTCAGTTCCCGAAAACGCTTCAAACCATAAAGGTGAAGTGAATGTCTGGTCATTATTGGTAACAAACCCTTTCCACCACAACTGGGTTCATGTTAATGAAGGTAACTTTTGCAAAGCGCCTAAGGATGCGGACTGGTTAGGGTTGGAGCTTTTAGTTCCACCCGGATTTACAGGGAGGAGAGAGGGGCTGGAGGTTGAATCAATCACCAATGGCTGGGAATTCCCTGGCAGTCCAGTGGTTAGGACTCCTCGCTTTCACTGCTGAGGGTTCGGGTTCGATCCCTGGTCAGAGAACTAAGACACCGCAAGCTGCACAGCATGGCCAAAAATAAATAGATAAAAATCACCAACGGCCAATGAGTTAATCAATCATGCCTATGTAATAAAGCCTCCATAAAAGCAAAAAAAAAGGAGGGGGTTTGGAGAGCTTCTATGTTGGGGAACCAAAATGCTTCCATGTGCTGCCATGCTGGGCCCAAAGCTCCACAGGACAGAAGCTCCTTTGTTCAGGACCTCATCCTATGTATCTCTTCACCCAGCTGTTGATTCGTATCCTTTGATATCCTTTGTAATAAATCAGTAATCTGGTGAGTAAGCAGGTTTTCCTAAATTCTATGAGCCCTCTAACAAATTAATCAAACCCAAGGTGGGAGATCATTGGAACCACCTATTTATAGCCAGTTGGTCAGAAGCACAGGTAACAATGTGGGCTTGCGATTGGCACCTGAAGTGGAGGGCAGCCTTGTGGGGCTGACCCCTTTGCCTGTGGAATCTATCTCTGGGTAGATAGTGTCAGAATTGAGAGGAGTTCAGTGTTGTTTGTTGGTCTGGGGAAACCTACACACATGTTGGAATTGGGTACAGGAACGTTTTCATGGTCCTATTTAATGTTTTTAAAATCTGTGTGGTTATGCATGGTTAAGCAGTTCCCCAAGTTCATGTAGTTAGAATTCTGACCTGGCGTTTTGGAGTCCAAAGCTCACACTCTTCCCAGTATGCCAACATTTCTTAAACTGGGTTTCATAGACCTCAGGGGATGTGTTCTCAGGGTCTGTGAGCTCTCCAGACAATGCCTAAATTTAATATTTCATCTCAATGATAATCTTTACATAGACATGTTCCGGACCTTCTGGAAGACCATCTTAAAGGAGCACTTGCAGGACATTTGAATTTTGCTTTAAGTTTATGCTAGTGTTGTTAACAAGTCAGATACTATCTTAATTGTCCCAGGCCAATAAGAAGAGAACAGAGTGGAGTTTCAAAATGGATTCATGCTAAGGGAGGGGCAAATTATACCATCAGGGTTCAAACAGAAAAAGATGGTGGGGAAAAAAACACTTCTTATTCTGAACAGGGTGGTTAATGCACATGAAACTCAAAACCTGCACATCGAGTATCAGTGCTATATTCATGTTTGGAATAGCGATTTTCGTTTTGGCCAAACATTAACATTAGGTTAAATTAATATTGTTAAAAAAAAAAAAATTAATATTGTTACATTTAAATCTTCTTGGCTTTGAAGTTGTGGTTTTATTTAAATTTATTTTGGTTTTACAATTGCAGAAGATACATACATAAACACATATATATGGGGTTTATACCTAGTTATACGTTTATACATCAAGTGATGTAGTAAAATAATGTAAAAGTCATCATTGAGAATAAAGAGAATGTTTTTCTTTAAAGGGGCCCATATATGACTGAAATTTGAGAAGATTGCTATTATAAGAAGCCAGTCTGCTTCTCTAGATATAGAAAAGGACATTAAAAAAAACAAACCTGAACTACATTATAAAGATGATGATTGGGTTTTTTTTAACCAAATCTAGATGCTAAATCCAATAATGTTATTGAACTCAGGGAAATCAGGACCTATTGTTTTAACTAAAGGGCACACTTGGAGAGAAACTGAAGGGCAGATTTACTGGGCACGTCTTGTCTGGCTTCTCAGGAAGCACTCCTGGTGAAACAGAGTCCCAACTGTTCAGAACAACTTTCAAGCACAAATGTATATTCTTCCAACCCTCCTTAGTGAGGCTTCTATGATTAAAACAAACAAAAGAAAAAGTTTTCTTTTAGGATGCAAGCAGCAAGTCCCTAGCAAGTATCTCTAATCAGGAGCCATCCTACACTGAGAAAGTAGGTTGTCACAGGAAATTGGAAGAAAGCCAATTTGGGACTTAAGCAAAATCCCCCAACTTGTATCTGCTGGACAAAGTGGACCCTTAGTCTTTAACGCACAATAAAAACAGCAAGTCCCACAAAGCTCTAGGTTGTGGCTTTAAATAATCTGGCTCTTGGCCACTGGATGATAGACATTTTTATGGAGTCGGAATTGAGTTCTGGGAGCCGGCAGCCACGTCAGCAGGTGTGGAGTATGCCCTATCTTGGAGGAGAATCCAGGGCTTCTAATTATGGGTAAGTCAACTGCTCCTTGATTTATGCAGAATATTTTGGGGATGCCAGTTACTGAGCTATCACATCAAGATGGACACTTCAGGCACCATTAAGAGAATGGAACATTTAATGCCTCAAAAAACAAAATGTATTTCCCAAAGTCCCACACTGCCACGGGCCACTTCCCTATCCCCTCCCTCAGCCTGAGACAATTGTCAGGGCCATGTATACCTCCTTCCCTGCGCTGCTCAGTATTCACTTTCCTCCCTCCCTCCCTCCCTCCCTCTCTCCCTCTCTCCCTCTCTCCCTCTCTCCCTCCCAATCTGACCTTTCTCCCAGCCTGAATTCATTACAACCTCCCACAAGGCACCTGAGACACACAGACACTTGAATGGACATTTGGCACGGAAAGCAGTGGGCTTGCCCCTCAGTTCCACAACTGTTCTCAGGCCTACTCTCATGTATTTTAACCCCGACATCACTTATTTTTAAATTGCAGAAAGCTGGAGCTTCCCGGACAATGTGATTTCCCTGTGACCCAAACTGCCTTAGGAAAAAGCCCCAAGACTAACCCAGAAAGTTACTGTTGGGTCTCCTCAGCTCTTTCTTATCATCACCAACTGTTCCTTTTCAAACACCTCTGTGTTTTGTGGTCCCACCCTCTCTGCCAGAGCTCAGTCCCAAGCAGACCTTGGCCTTGGGTCTGGCAGGGCTTCCCTCATTACCCTGCCCCCTCTGCCGGCCCCTCCTTCCCTCCCTCCTCTCCTGGAGGAGGGCCGCTGCTGCTCCTGCGGCTGGATTATAAAATAGGCCCGGAAGCTGGACGGGGAGTTGTATACACTTTTATTTCAAAGCTTTATGTGAGAAAAAAAAAAAACAACTGCATTGCCAAGACTAGGAATAAAGCCTTAGCTGGTAGACTTTTGTTTAACAATGGGGGTGAATCCTAAAATTTTAATGGTGAAATTTTCTGAAAAATTTACAGAAACATATAAACTGAAAACCTTTTTGTTCTGCTAAGATAAGTGGCTAGAGATGAAGAACTGTGCTCAGTAATAAAGCTCAGTAGATTGGGGCACTCTATTGGGATGATAGCCAACTCCAGAGTAGGACAGAGGCTGGTCTGCTCTAGCTAGTTCTTGCCGGGGAATGTGGAACCATTGTTGCCAGATCTGATTTTTCAAGAGAAGCTCTAAAATCTAATTCGTATGTGTGTATATATGAGTATGTGTATTTGGAATCTGTCAGTTTAAAAACGTTGGCTCGGGACTTCCCTGGTGGTCCAGGGGTTAAGACTCCGCGCTTCCACTGCAGGGGGCACCCGCTCGATCCCTGGTCGGGGAACTAAGATTCCCATAGGCCGCCCGGTGCGGCCAAAAATAAATAAAATTTTTTTTAATTAAAAAAAAAATGTTGGCTTAATTTTTCAAAAAGCAGACCAAACAAAACTTACATTTCACCTCTTCTGAATTTAGAGACTCTATTCAGGGTAAAGTTTCAGAAAAGAAGACAGTGGAAAAGAGTCAAATCAGTCAAGTATTAAATACCTATATTTAGAGGTTCCTAAATACAGTAGAAAAGATTGCCTCCAGTCCAGACGCAGTTATAGTCTCCATATATATGCTAGCAAATCACAATAGAAGTTCTCTTTGATATAATTTGTATGGTTCAATCATCTCCTTTATCCTGTGTCCCTTTTTAAAGATCAGACTGAAGTTTTGGTTTTCAGTAACCACATGGCTGACTTTGATCAGAAAGCTTGCAGCTTACCAAAACATAAACCAGAGGTCCAGTCTGTCTTTCTTCCAGGACTATGCACACTTGTATTCAGACAGTTCAGCAGGTCAGGGTAAGGGGGAAGACAGTTGAATAATAGGGGCTTTCCTCCAGCCTCTACCCAGGGATTCTCTTAAGATACTATCAACAGAAAAGAATGCACTGCTCAAAGTTGCACTGGTGGCAAATTACTGATATTTAAGTGCAAATGAGGTTCCTTCCTGAAATTGCCTCTTGGAGATGAGGAATTTAAACCAACGCCACTCTCATGTAGATAATTGGAAATCTGACCCCTAACTGCAGGAGTACCTCACTCCTTCCAGCTCCATCTTGGAAGGCAGCCCCCTTCCTTCCCCTGGAGGCTTAGATAGCCAGCCGGCCACTCACCTTCCGAGGGCTGAAGAGCCACCCAGGCAGCCAAGGCCAAGAGAGCGAGTCCTGTCCGCTGCATTCCTGCCTGCCCCAGCAGCTCGACAGCACCACAGGTGAGCCTGTTAAGATCAGGAAATGAGGCTAAAAGTGCCCTTGGGTGCAGAGAAAGAGCGTGGAGGAAAGCAAGCCAGAAAGCTCCACCCTGGTAGGTGCTAGGGTACCTCTTTCTCATGTTTCTTTCCTTGAAACCAGGCTCTTAAGACCAGACCTGTGTTCAACCACCTGAGGGATCAGGTGATGTCTGTGGTGATCTGACCTCTGGTGAGATTGCTGTGAGTTTGGAGGTGTGCATCAATTTGGGGACCATTAAAAATAGCTACCTACATGAATTCCTCCACAGTTATAAATCAAAATTTTGGAGTAGAGAACCAGTAATTTGAAGTTTTAAAAAGCTCCGTAGGTGATTCTGATGGATACCTCTATTGAGAACCATTGTGTAAAGGAATCAGTTTTTTAGTAGCTTATTGAAACTGAGTTTCTAGGGACAAAGGTGGCAAGTCATAAAAAACATTATCTGGTGGAAAGATGGGAAAATTCAACCCCATTCTGGTCTTGGTCTGCAGCCAAAGTGTTTCCAGTGAGGCTGTTAGTTTATTTAGGAGAAAGGTAATAAGACAGGTAGAGGGGCTATGCCTGGTAAAAAAGAGCCCTAGAGCAGGTGTGAGCAGGCATGAGGAGGTGTGGGCTCTAGTCCAGCTTCGTCACTAATCAGCTTTGTGAATAAAACTATAGGGTAGGCTGAGGATAGCTGGGTTCTAATCCTGCCTTTTCTACTAACTGGTTACATAACCTTAGCAAATGTTCTTAACTTTAAGTAAGAAGTCAGGCTGGATGACCTCCAAAGTCCTGCCATGCTTCCTCTAACTGCACTGTCTCATGCAGTAGCTTCTTGTCCACATGTGGTCCTTTAGCATTTGAAATGTGCTAGTCCAAATTCACATGTGCTATAAGTGTAAAATACACACCGAATTTCAAAGACTTGGTACAAAGAAATATAAAATATCTTGTTAATAATTTTTGTATTGGTTATATGCTGAAATGATAATATTTGATATATTGAGTTTCATAAGCTATATTATTAAAATTATTCACCTGCTTTTTTACTTTTTTTAATGTGACTACTCAGAAAATTCTAAATTACTTATGTAGCTTACACTGTATTTGCATTGGGCAGCGCTACTTTATAAGGTCAAGAGCTCGAGGTCAGAATTGTCCCCCAGCTGTCAAGTTGTGGTACTTAACCAAGCTCTAATTTCACTATCAAGAACTGGAGTTATAATACAATAGGCAATGGGAGCTTTGTGGGCACAGGGCTAGGCCAAGCATGGGAAGACCTAGTCTTGCAGAGCAGCCGTTCCAGACTCTGCCACTAAGCAAAGGTCCTAAGACTCTTGCTGAAGTTCTCGGAAATAGAGCACAGAGATCCTGCAGAGGTGACTGTCAAGGCCCATGAAGCTATATGCGCCCACCACAACTGCGCAGCCTCTGGACCTAGCAGAGGACCAGGTGCTCTGAAGGTGAGTCAGGGAAGCTGCACAGAAGTTATGTCCTGAAACAGCCACAGTTAAGAAATTATTTTGATTTACAGAAACAACACGGGTACATAAACATTCAGTCACCAGCCTGCCACTGTGCCTGAAGTTCCTGCCCTGAGAGGCCTTCTTGAGGGTGGCTTCTGTGCAGTAGAAAAAAGCCTCTGTTCAGATGAAATGAAGGATGACTATTGGGTAATAGGAGTGATTTTAATCAAACAGGAAGGCTGGGCTCGGTTTTGATGAACCTGGGATTAGACAGACCCTGTGTGCTTTTTCGAGAACTCTTACTTGTTTCTCTATTTAACAGGAAAGCTTCCCTTTCACTGTGTGTGCCTGTCTCCTCTGCTAGGAAATGTCACCATGGGCCTTCCAGGAAAAAGACCTAGGGACAGAATCTGGACTTGGAGAGCACAGGAGCCCCTCCTTGAGTGTCACAGGTTATTAGTACTTTCCCTCTCCTTCCTGGGGGGTCACTGCTGAGATGGTGGCTTGGGTAGTGGTAACCTGAAGACAGTTGGTGTGGCTCGTGGAACCAAAAGCATTAAAGCTTGCACTTGTGAAATTACCACCTTTAGAATGGCAGCCTTGGGGCAAGGCATTAGGTCAGCCTGGTGTTAAAAAGCAAACTGGACATCCACCAGCAGATCAGTTTGACTGGGGTGAGGGCAAAATTGGGATGGGACTTTGTCTGGAGAGAACATGGTGCAAGCTGTAATTATGGGGAGTGTATGTCTGTGTGTGACAGGGTGTTCACTAGGCAGATGTGGACCAGAATTAACTGGGAAGGAGCTTCAAGAGTGTTATCACGGCTTCCCTGGTGGCCCAGTGGTTGAGAGTCCGCCTGCCGATGCAGGGGACACGGGTTCGTGCCCCGGTCTGGGAAGATCCCACATGCCGCGGAACGGCTGTGCCCGTGAGCCATGGCCGCTGAGCCTGCGCGTCCGGAGCCTGTGCTCCGCAACGGGAGAGGCCACAACAGTGAGAGGCCCGCGTACCGCAAAAACAAAACAAAACAAAACCAAGTGGTATCAGAGCAACTTTGATTATTTAAATATTGTTATCTGGGCTCAGGGCTTCTACAAAACCAAATGAGGAGGAGGCTGGGAAACGTATGCCTTTAGGACCTAGGGGAAAGATAGTTGGAGGGTAGAGCAATAGAATGAAACAGTTTGAGTACAATCTAAAACTGTATGGTTTTGTGTTTTCCGTTGTCCTTGGCAAAGAATACCAGGTTGCAAACTTAAAAACAAAAAAAATTTATATATACACTCACACACACACACACACACACACGCACATACATATATTTTACTTTACCCGGAAAAACCAAATCGTTTTCACTTTAAAGAGAAGTAAAGTGTGAACCTCTGACTGTCATAAAATACTTGATGCCATCCAGGCCCTAGAAATGGCCAGTTTGGGTTAGGGAGATGAAGATTTCTAAACAGTAGCTTTCACAAAATTAATTTCCCTTGAAGATTTGTCTTGAAATAAGTATATAGATTGGTATTTTGAAAATCATGTCAACTTTTATTTTTGTTTTATTTTTATTTTTTGGCCACATCACACGGCATGCAGGATCTTAGTTCCCCGACCAGGGATCGAACCCCTGTCCCCTGCAGTAGAAGCGTGGAATTCTAACCACTGGACTGCCAGAGAAGTCCCCATGTCAACTTTTAAATGTCCTAGAAGAATTTAAAATTTAATGGGCTCCTTCATTAATCTTTTGCTGATGAGAATAATCACCTTTTAACCTCTGTGATATAAAGAGCCAAACAGGGGTCTCTGTTTCAAAACTGAGCTTCAAATACTTTATGGTAGGCTCTGAGTTACCATTTTTGAATATAGTATGTTATTCTCTTCTGATTATAAAATTATATTGGGTCCACTGTACAAAAATTGGAATATGTAAAAAATATATAAAGAAGGAAAATGTTTAAATATCCAGAAATAAAGTTTCTTAACCTTTGGTGCATATTCCTCCAGTGTCATTTCTGTGCATATTCATTCATTGAATAAACCTTTATTAGGGATCTACTCTTTTTTTTTTTTTTTTTTATTGCGGTACGCGGGCCTCTCACTGTTGTGACCTCTCCCGTTGTGGAGCACAGGCTCCGGACGCGCAGGCTCAGCGGCCATGGCTCACGGGCACAGCCGCTCCGCGGCATGTGGGATCTTCCCGGACCGGGGCACGAACCCGCGTCGCCTGCATTGGCAGGCGGACTCTCAACCACTGCGCCACCAGGGAAACCCAACATTTGGGTGTTTATCTTTTTGATTTTTTATCTGTAAGTATAGTTTATTCTTACAAAAATAGAGTCATATAACACTTTCTGTTTTGTGACTTTTTAAAAAAATTGAAGGGTAGTTGATTTAGAATATTATAGTAGTTTCAGGTATACAGTATAGTGATTCAGCATTTTTATAGATTACTCTCCATTAAAAGTTATTACTAGATAATGGCTATAATTCCGTGCTATGCAATATACCCTTGTTGCTTATCTATTTTATACATAGTAGTTTGTATCTATTAATCCCACGCCCCTATTTTGCCCCTCCCCCCTCTGTTTTGTGACTTTACATTAATCAGGAATAGCTCTCCATAGCCAAACCTATGGATCTGTATTGTTGTTGTTTTTTAAAATAAATTTATTTATGTCTAAGCTGGGTCTTTGTTGCTGCACGCGGGCTTTCTCTCGTTACAGAGAAAGGGGGCTACTCTTCGTTTCGGTGCGCAGGCTTCTCATTGCAGTGGCTTCTCGTTGCAGAGCGTGGGCTCTAGGCGTGCGGATTTTAGTATTTGTGGCTCGCGGGCTCTAGAGCACAGGCTCAGTAGTTGTGGCACATGGGCTTACTTGCTCCACGGCATGTGGGATCTTCCCAGACCAGGGCTCGAACCCGTGTCCCCTGCATTGGCAGGTGGACTCCCAAACACTGCACCACCAGGGAAGCCCTGTATTGTTTTTTTATCTTGAAAGGGTTTACTAGTATTCAATCACATGGTTTTGCCATAGTTTATTTACTAGATTCTACTCAGTTTTTGGATATTTAGGTAGTTTGGTTTTTCCCTTTTCTGGTATTACTATTACAGAAATGCTATGATAATAACTTCTATACACTTTCTTCATTCATCTCAAAATTTTCTTAAATAAATTCTTAGAAATGGAACTTCTCAAAGGGTATGCCCATTTAAGTCACTTTTTAATGTATATTGCCAACTTATCTCACACTGTTGTATATACGTGTGTGCCTCTGCCCTCCAATAGAGTGGGGCTCAGTTAGGACAGGGCCTGTATCTTACTTATCATTATACCCCCAGTGCCTCATTCAGTGCTCAGCAAATACTAGAGGCTTAGTGTTGAATGAACAAGAAATTGGATTATTCGAACAAGCCTTCACTATATGGGCAAAATCTTGCCAATGTGGTCACAGATGCCCACGGTTGGTACTTGTGGCCTCTTCTGAATATCTATAGTCTAATTGGTAATAATATTTCAAATATTCATTTCTCAGAAGGAGTTGTTTTCTATACCACACAGAAAACAAAAAAATTATGCATTGAGTTTTCCTTAAAGCATGGAGGACGGTTAGTTGTAAAAATACATATCACCAGGGAATTTGTATGCTTGAAACAAGGGTCAAGGGTGAGTGATTGAGTGAGAGAGTGAGTATGTGATATTTCAGAAACTTGTATTCTTTAGAAATGAGTTAGAACATCTTTCAGCTGAGATGGCTTTTAAGAGAGCCATGCTAGGTCTCTTTCAGTGCCACAGTTTCTGATTTATACTCTTAACTAAATGTTTGATGGGGCTGGGTATCAGGTATGCCAAAGTAAACAGAGCAAAGAATGCAGGACTAAGTAGAAACAGTATAACCTGAGAGCCTCAGTAGGGAATTTCCCTCTCACTGGATTTCTTATTCCTGGTTAACACTGTAGTTTCTGTTCCAGACTTAAATTTATAACTTTTCTTTTTTAGCATTCATGCTTTCCATATATATAAATAATCCAGATTCAGTCCAGTATCATCAGCCTTTTATGATGGTGAGGTACAGAAATATAGTGACTTGCCTAAGATTAGTCAATAATTTGGGAATCAAAGCAGAATAGTACCTCAAGCTAATAAAAACAAAAAGAATCTCCTCAGGAAAATCTGAGAAAGAAGAGCTGTGAGTGATGACTAGTCTTTCTGGATGTCAAAATATATTGTAAATCTACTATCATTAAAAGAGTTGCAGTAGACACAAGACACCAGTGCATAAATCCAGAAAATATAATGTGTGAATTTACTATGTAGTAAAGTTAGCATTTTACATCAGGAAAAACTGGATTATTCAATGAATTGTTTGAAACAACTGGTTAACCATGTGAAAAAAAGTTGAGGCTTTGAATTCCAGATGTATTACATATTTAATGTAAATAAAATATAAAGGTATCCAAAGGAAATATGAACTTAAAAAAATAGAGCAGGAAACAACTTTTTAAGCATAAAACAAGACTCAGAAGTCATAAGGAAAAGAATGAAAAATTTGACTGTACAAAAAAGTGAAATTCTGTCATGGAAAAATAAAACTATAAAAGACAAATGGCATAAAGTTGCATGTGGAGGGGGGTGACATTGGTAAGACAACAGACAGAGGGCTATTACATAAAGAGATCTTGTATATCAACAAGGAAGAGGCCAGTGACTTAATGGAAAATTTGGCTATGGATATGAACATGTAGTTCACAAAAATAAGGCTTATAAACATCATTCAACATTATTCAAAACTATGTAAACAAATGAAAAGAAAACAAAGTGAGATACATTTTTCACCTATGAGAGTAGCAAAGGTCAAAGTGTGTTAGCAAGTATCTATTTATCACAAGTGGTTAGAAGGAGTGTGATTTGGTGCAAAGTCTTAGAACATTAGTTTGGCAATACCTATCAATTTAAAATGAAGACGTAAGAGTTTGACTATTGAGTTTATACTACAGACACATATATGCAAAGATGTAAGCATAAGAATCTCATTGTAGCATTTTTTAATAGCAAACTATTAAAGACAACCTGCATACCTGTCAGTAGGGTGCTGGAAAAATAAATCATGGCACACAACACGATGGACTTTACTGTAGCAGTAAAGATAAGGTGTTGTAAGTAAAGATCTCTGGTCTGTAAGTGAAAGGAAAAAAAGTGGAAAGCAGTGGAAAAATTGTCTTTCTTCTCTACTCTGGCAGACTAATGCCCAACCCCATCACACATTTAAATACAGAGTGTAAATCATGAAACCACCTAAGCACTTAAGAGGACCTATGCTGTCTCTCCTAAAAGGCATTTCAGCTGGAAGATGTTCTATATTGTTTCTAAAGAATACAGATTTCTGAGATAACACACTCACTCACTGCCCTTGGCCCATGTTTCAAGATATATATCCATATTATATATATATATGTACACTATATATATATCCTTGTGTGTGTGTGTATGAAGGAAATACAGATGCATGTAAATGTTTTCATATGCATAGGAAATTTCTGGAATGATGAGACACAGGTTTTTCCTAGTGGTTGCCTCTGAGGAGGATGAATGTCCAGGGTGGTAGAAAAATCTACTTTTCATTGTCTATACTTTTTTGTGGTTTGAATTTTTACTAATTATATTTGTTTTTATTGCTGAATAAGATTAGCACAAACTTAGTGACTTAAAACAACATCTGTTTATTTATTGGTTCACAGTTTCCACGGGTCAGGAGTCAAGTATGATTTCTTACCTGGATCCTCTGCTCAGCATCTCACAAGCTGCAGTCAAAGTGTCAGCCATGGTTGCAGTTTCTCCTGAGGCTGGGGGTCCTTTCCAAGTTCCTGTGGTAGTTAGCTTTCATTTCCTCACAGTTGTTGAACTCCTGGTGGCTGGCTTCTTCCAGGCCAGCAAGAGAGTCTGATCTCTAGGTCCTCTTTTAAAGAGCTCTTTTTAAAGAGCTTACCTGATGAGGTGAGGTCCACCCAGGATAATCTCCCTTTTGATTCACTTAAAGTTAGTTTTAGGGACTTTAATTACATCTATTGACTAGAAGCAAGTGACAGGATTCCATGAAGCAGGAGTCACTGGGGTTTTAGAATTCTGCCGAACACACCAACATTACCAACTATAAGACCACCATCACCACCACAGCAATATCCAATCCTTATGTAGAGCTTATTTTGTAGTGGACACAGTTCCAAACACTTTGCACATATTAAGTCACCTAATGATTAGCGCCATCCTATGAAGTAGGAACTGTTGTTACCTTCATTTTATAGATAAGGAAACAGGCATGAGGTTAAGTGATTTACCCAAGGTTGAAAGCTAGTAAGTATTGGAGCTAGCATTGGAACCCAGGCATTCTATGTTCAGAGTTCTGTGTTCCTTACTACACTATGTATACATTTTTCAAATACAGTGGTAAAAAAATTTTTTTGACTGAGGCTGCATAACAAATATGCCAACACTTGTGGCTTAAACAACTACAACATTGGGGAATTCCCTGGTGGACCTGTGGTCAGGACTCCATGCTTCCACTGCAGGGGGCACGGGTTCGATCCCTGGTCGGGAAACTAAGATCTCCTGCATGCCACGTGGGGTGGAAAAAAAAAAATCAGCCTTTATTTTGCTCATGAATCTGCACTTGAGGCAGTGGATGGCTTACATCTGCTCCACTCAGCATCACCTGGAGTAATTTGAAGGCTGGGAGCCTGAATCGTCTGGAGGGCTTATTCCCATGCCTGGCAGTTCATGCTGGCTGTCAGCTGGGGACCTCGGTTGGTCTCTGCGTGGGCCTCTCTATGGGACTAGTTTGTCTTCCTCACAGTCTGGTGGCTGGCTTCCAAGGAGTATCCCATGAGCAAGAGAGTGAACCAGGTGGAAGTTATATGGCCTTCTATGACTTGTCTTGGAAACTTATGCAGGTTCATTTCTATTGCATTCGATTAGCTGGGGCAGTCACAAAGTTCTACACAGGTTGAAAGGAAGGAGAAATAGACTTTACCTCTCGATGGAAAGTGGCAAGCCTCTGGAAAAGCATGAGAACCTGAAATATTGCTGTGAACTGCCTCTAAATGGGTGATTAATGTATTCCTCTATCTCAGTGCTAGCTTGTACCCAAACCACCCCAATAATTTAGCAATTCTTTAAAAGCATCAAAACAAAGGCCCCACAATCTTAAATAATAAAACATCAAAGTAATGTCCATCTTTCTTTTTCCTGTGTTTCTGCTCCTAGGTCACCTTTCCCCTTATATTTCCCTTAGGGTGGAGAACAAATGAAATTTTAAGCTCCCACCAGGTCTTTGCTGCTGGCTTTGAACCTGGATAATTATATTTTCCTTTTTTTGGCTGATATTTCAGGAAAGAGTCCTGAGTTAGGACTGTCAAGGGCATGTCAGCGCGTATCTTCTAAGAAAATAGGGAAGGGTGAAATAGATATAACCATTCAGTCATTCATTCAACAAAAATGTACAGGCATACCTTGGAGACACTGTGGGTTCTGTTCCAGACTCCACAATAGAGCAAGTACAACAATAAGGTGAGTCAAGCGAATTCTTTGGTTTCCTGGTGCATATAAAAGTTATGTTTAAACTATACTGTAGTCTATTAAGTATGCAATAGCATTATGTCTAAAAAAACAATGTACATACCTTAATTTTAAAATATTTTATTGCTAAAAAATGCTAACCATTATCGGAGCATTCAGGGAGTCATAGTAACTACAAAGATCACAGATCGCGGGCCACCATAACATATAATAATGATGAAAAAGTTTGAAATATTGCGAGAATTACCAAAATGTGACATAGAGACACATAGAGTGAGCAAATGCTGGTGGGAAAATGGCACCAATGGACGTGCTCAACGCAGGGTTGCCAAAATCTTCAATCTGTAAAAAATGCAGTACACATCTGCAAAATGCAATAAAGGGAGGTGTGCCTGTATTGAGTCCCCACCTTGAGTTGAGCACAGCTCGAGGGAAAGAGTAAGAGGTGCAGACAGCGTGTTTGCCCTCAAGGAATCCTTGCTGGTGGAGGGAGAGTGAAAGAAAATCAAAAATTACAATGTCAATTCCTGTGATAGGTTCTGTCCTATTCTGTTCCTCAGGGTGAGCCCTAGGTTACTCTGAAGTGGGGCAAATCAAAACAAGCACCCTTCCAGGTCTTCGGTGAATCTTCGTCTTGTCTGGGATTGATGCTTCCTAGAACCCAAGTCCTCAAAAAGAAGGCTGCTCTTGCATTGGTAATGTAGTTCCCAAACTGTGTGCTGAGGCCCACGCAGGTGCTGAAACGAACTCTTAGAGGCGCTGTGGGATATTCTAAATTATTGAGAGACGTACAAGGACAACTGTCGGATGCCACACAACTACCACTGTTAAGTCATTTGGATCCAACCAAATAACAGGCACTATTTGGTATTTCTTTTGGCCTAGTGGTATGTTGAAAAAAATTACTGAGACGTTAAGGACATCAACTGTAAACCAAGAAAGTTTGGGAACCTCAAGTACCTCATCTATCAATTTTCCTGATACTTCCTGATATTTTTCTCCACAGTGAACACATTGTTTGAGCCATTCCTTCTCAGGGGCAAGGCTTATCACCTGGGCCTCCTTCAGGGCCTTCTCCCTGGGCCTTCAGAGGGCATCCTCATTTCCCACCTCAGTGCCCCGTTTCCCTCCCAGCAGCCCTCTCCCCTCAGCACTCTGCCATTTCACGGTCCTCCGCACAGGCGCTGGCACCTCCCTATGGAAATAATCAAGTCTCTGTCCTCACCAGTGCCTTGAGACTTGCAGATTTTGCATCCCCGTCCTTTCCTCCTCTGACCAGTTACTGCTGCCCAGCAAAGATGGGTGTGGGGGAGAAGTTGTGCAGGGTTAGGGTTGGTTCAACACCCCAAGATTAATTCCCATGCGAACCCCTGGTGAGATGAGACAGTCCTAACCCTTTCATTCACATATCTCTGAACTGGTTTCTTGTTAATTAATATCCTGGGGCTGCTATATACTAAGATAGCATTCGCCTTGCCAAGCATTCTGCATTGGTAACAAAGGGTGCACATCCAGATCTGCTCTAGTTATAAGACTTCTCCTCTGGACTTTGTAGTGGTGGTGGTGACGGGGAGTAGTAGGACCAGGAAAGCATTTAGCCTGCATCGTAGTGCGATAGCCACAAAACAGAGGGAGGCAGAACACTTTACTGAAGTGGAACCCTAGCTCAACCTTGGAGGCTGAATTGAGAGGATTTAAATGATTTACTGATAGGACACACTTGTGGTGAGTCTTGAAAGGAGAGTAAGAGCTACCCTGACGTCTGAGCGGGGAAGGAAATGGCTTCCAGTCCAGCATGTGCACAAAGGTGTTGTGGAGCACGGTTCATTCCAGGCACCGCGGAGAGTCCAGTGCTCCATGTAAAGGGGCCAGACCCGAACCAAACAGCTGCAATCAGCGGGAGAGGGACCACATCCCTGGTTTGCTTAAGGTAGGGGTGATTTTGCTTACATAGTATTTCTAGTGTTTTATTCTTAGATTATGAGTAGCCAGATTCAGAGGCAAGTGGCACCGACAACATAGACTTCTTTTTAATGTTGAGCCTTCTTTTAATTTATTTTATTTATTTAATTTATTTTTGGCTGTGTTGGCTCTTCGATTCTGTGCGAGGGCTTTCTCTAGTTGTGGTGAGCGGGGGCCACTCTTCATCGCGGTGCGCGGGCCTCTCACTGTCGCGGCCTCTCTCGTTGCGGAGCACAGGCTCCAGACGCGCAGGCTCAGTAGTTGTGGCTCACGGGCCCAGTTGCTCCGCGGCACGTGGGATCTTCCCGGACCAGGGCTCGAACCCGTGTCCCCTGCATTGGCAGGCAGATTCTCAACCACTGCGCCACCAGGGAAGCCCAAACATAGGCTTCTTATTGCTATTGTGCCTCTAACCTCCAAAGTTCTTCATGGGAGGGCCGCATGATTACGTGACAGCAGTTAAAACGCAGGAGCTCTTGGATTGAGCTCCCAATTAGAGTCTCCAGGAAAAAAGGCAAACCTGATCATGCCACCCTCAGGCTTAAACCTTTCAATGCTTCCACATTGCCCTCAGCATAAATTCCCAACTTCTTAACAGGTAAACAAGGTTTTCCAGGCCCTAGTCATGGTCAGCTGACTGCCATCAACCCTCACCACTCTCCCACTTCAAACACCCTGCTCCAGCAATGCTGAATTACCTACAATCTGGAGTCTCGCCAGGCTTTTGTAAACACTGTTCCCTCTGCCTGTGGGCATCTTCCCACCCACCTCCCATCACCTCACTCTCACCTTCACTGGAGCTCTCCTGCTTTTCTTTTAGTTTCAAGGGAACCCCCCTTTCTTCCATAGTGGGACCTCAGAGGCCCTGCACTTGCTTATTGCAGCACTTAACACGCTGTCCTGAGATGTGCTGTCTCTTGTATGTCCCCACTACTAGCCTAGCTGTTCTTTTAATGTAGAGATTGTCATTCTCACCATTAGAACATTAGTTTTTAATTGAAAGCCTGCAACACAGCAGGAATACATTAAACATTTGTTTCAGAGCTGACTGGACTGGTGTCATGTGAGGGTAGGTATTGTGTTCATTTTCACCCAAAGGAATGCTGAGTGTTTTACTGGCTAAGAATTTTAGGAATTTAATTAATTTTTTTTTCCCCATGGAGAATAGAGAAAGGGTATGTATGAAGATTCAGTAGTTCCACATGGAAAAAATAAAGAGAAGTAACAACCAAAGGTGTTAATAGCAGGGGAGAAAAGGACATTATTATCCCAAGGTTAAACTTAACTCTGACAAGTGGGAGGTCATTTCCCCAGAAACTGAGGATGCCCATTACTAGGACAAGGAGATGAAGATTATAGAAAGAGCAGGAAGGGAGACTTGGAAAGCACCTGGCTTATTCCTGATTGGCTTAAAAGAAGACGAATGACTTGTTCAAAGACACCAGGGCTAGAATCAAAGAGTAAGCAGAATAAATGGCCCCAAAGCTCTCTACATCCTAATCTCCGGAACCTGTGAATGTTACCTTACACAGCAAAAGAGGCTTTGCAAATGTGATTAAGAACCTTGAGATGAGGCGTTTATCCTGTATTATTCAGATGGACCCAATCTAATCACATGGGCCCTTAGAGCGGAGAATCTTCCCCAGCTGTGGTCAGAGGGAGACATGACTATGGATGGAGGATCAGAAGGATGCAATGTGAAAAGGAAGCTGACCTGCCATTGCAGATGGAATAAGGGCACCACGAGCCAAGGAGTGCAGGCGGCAACTAGAAGCTGAAAGAGGCAAGGAAGCTGAGCCTCCCCTAGAGCCTCCAGGTGGAAGGCATCCCTGCTGATGTCTTGATTTTAGCCCAGTGAGACCTGTGTGGGATTTCTGACATACACAACAGTAAGATAATACATTTGTTTCAAACCACTGAGTTACAGTAGTTTGTTACAGCATCAAGAGAAGAGTAATGTAGGCTATACACATTGTAAGCAGGCCAAACAGGCAGGCTTCCCATCTCTTGTCCATAATTTCTTCTCACTCTTCTGTAGTGTTCTTACCCTTTAGAGATCTTGGGGGAGTTATCTAACCCCATCTCACTTGGGTTGATATGTCGAGGTGGGAGCAGAGGGCTTGCGGAGTGATTTGCTCTGGGTCTCACATCCTAGAAATGGCAGAGCCCTTTACAGAAAGATTGGCCTTGGGCTCGTGCAACATTTTGTGAGTCCAGATTGACCAAAGGCAGCCTTGTGCCAATCAGTTTAGAATCTAGAGAAACGACACAGTCTTTGCTGGCCATGGAACAGGCCTAACACTGAGAGACTATTGTTACTGACTCTGGGCAAACAGCCACAGAGCTCCAGGAAGAGGGAAGTATGGTATTTACACATGGCTTTCCAAGAGCAGGGCCTCTGCCGCATACATTGTGGTCCTGATAGGATCTCTTATGAAACTTCAAAAAGCTCCAATTACTCCCTGCGATTGCGTGAATTAGCTCAGGGTAGCTAGGTTATGACCACTCTTATTTAGATATGCCACCCCTGTATGCGGTCTGTTATGTAACCACTATACCACATTTTTACACTTTATTTAACATCACCCAGACATTTATGGAAAATTTTCTCTGACTTCCACTTTATGTGCATGGTCTCAGTATTGCTAATCTGAGAACCTGGACAGTGCTTAAATTAAATCAAATGAATATTGAATGAGTAAGGATGTGTGAATTCAGATGGGTGCTTTCTTTGCGAGCTCACACAGGTATTTGAGGAATATCAGAGTGTTAGAGCTCTAATCTGACATTCCCCTCCTTTTCAGGCCATCGTGGGGCAGATGGAATTGGAAGCCTGCCTAAACCTTGAAGCAGCGTTAATTAGTGCTGCTGGGTATATAAGCCAAATAACTCCTTGCAAGATCAGTCAAAAGGGTAATATGCTTCAGAAACCCTTTGATTATTATCATGATCCCTGGGAAGTAAAGAAATGCCAAGGGACGCATGTGGCAATGCTTTGGATTTATGCAAAGTGCAAAGTAACTGTGGAGATTGATTATTAACGAGAGTTTCTCAGATCAGTGAAATGCTGTGAACTTCCTGGCTTGTGGCTGGATCTAACATGGGCAGATATTCTGAGGCTTGGCTTGTCTAGTACAATATTTGGGGAAAAATTGTTTGGCAGCGAGCAAAGTATTATTAAGTACCCAGTCAAAGTTAGATAGTATGAATTGTAGTAGGCCAAGTCAGCGTGGATCCATAACTACTTTAAAGACATGTAATCTAAAGAACTGGGGAAAGCAGGCTATGGATTATTCTGGGTTGGCTAATTGGATAGCACACAAGAAAGTCTGGGGTATTAGGGTATTGACATAGTAACTTACACACTGCATATGTGGAGCCAGGACAGAATTAAATGTACCCAGAAGCGGGCTGGTGGACCTGCTGACAAAGGAAGGTTAAGAAAAATTAAACATATCAGTAAGGCAAAGAGTTGGCTCAATGAAGAGAAGGGAGGGGAGAAAAATGAAGTTAAACAGGACATGTCTAGAGCAGTGGCTCTTAAAGGATGGTTCCTGAACAGCAGCATCAATATCAATTGGGACCTTGCTGGAAATGCAAATTCTCAGGATGTACCAAGTCAAAATTCTGGGGTGGGCCTCAAGCAATCCCTGTTTTAACAAGCCTCATAGGTGATTCTGATGTATGTCAGTTTGAGAATTACTGGTTTAGAAAAAGGAAACAAAGTTGGAGCTCTCCTAGATGAGCAGTGTCACCTAAAAAGGAGGTACAGAGGCCTACTGTGCTGGTGGATGGCTGATATGATGTGATGAGAGTTAGTGGTACAGAAGAAGAGGGGATACTGAAGTCCCGATTTCAGGTGAGTCATCTGATGACTGAGGATAAAATCAAGGGTTAGAATAAAAGGGAAAAAAGTGATCCAGTTGCTCATATCATCAAAGAAGGTGAAACTGAGTCTTAGAGGGTAGCATGTGAGGGTGAAGAGGATTTGGAACGAATAATGAGATATCAAAGGAAGAAGACAGAATTGTGTTGGATAAATGGTTTAGCTGTGACAGTGGTGAGCAAGTACCAGAATAGCCCCTATTCCTCTCCCCTTCAGTTGCGAAAAATGGGAAAAACAAAGTAATTGTTCCACCAGCCAAAAGAGAAAGGAGTCAAGAAGTATGTGTCTGATTGGGAGAAAGAGGGTGGCTGCCTGGGAGAAGAGAGGTCTAAGTTAAAGAAAGGAGGTGAGGATAAATGGGAGTTTTAACCCATACACAACTGAGGTTCTTAGCCCACCACTAAAAGAAAGTAGGCTTGGGATGAGTAGAAAATAGTTCAGTGGTGGAAGTTCTCCTGAGTAGCCAGCATAATGAACGTGGCTCAAGAAAACAGTAGATCGGGAGGTCAGATCAGTGAAACAGCCAAGAGAGAACACTAAGTGAAAGGAGGACGTCTGGAGAATGGAAAAAACACACCCGTGCAAAGAAGATACACTCCAACTTTCAACATAAGTTGTATTGAAGCAAACTCTTTCTCTAAGAAAAGGGACAAAATGGCGGCATGGGAAGTTGCTTACTATATCTCTAGAGGTTACAACTACAGCTTTCAGAGACCACTTAGAGGACAAGGAACATTTCTGATGAGGTAGGAACAAAGATAAACTCACACTTAAAATTTTCAGTTATTGTTTAAGCAAGGACTCATGGTCAAAGTGAGTTCCCATTCTAATAAAGTTAGGACAACCCCCAAAATGTCAATGTGACATTCTTAAATAAGGCCTTATATTTTTATGATATTCATTTGTTTAATACGGAGAAATTAAAAAAGGGAGAGTTTTGTGATTTAGTCAGAAAGAGTTACACAACATATATGCTTTATTTCCAGGGATTTCTAAAATCATATGCTTTTTAAAAATCTCTACCTTAATCAGATTTACCCCCACTATATAATGTTTACTATTATACCAACTAAATTGACAATAATTGCTCTCAAAAGACAATAATACATTGTAAGAGCTAATAAATTATAAAATATAACAGATTGCAACCAACTGCTTAACAACAAAAAGTAAAGAGGCTGACCCTTTATAACAATTTACAGAACTCTGTTTAACTTAATGAGAAAAATCTGCTTTGGATAAGGCACTGTTTCATCACTTCTCAGAGATTAAGGCACACAGTCACCAGCATTACAAACACAAATGTGTAAGAAAATCTGAAGACAGCAGCTGGTACAAATGCTACCAAAAAACAGGTGCCTTTGGGGCACTGATTGTTATGTCAAAGTATATTAAACTGTGCAAATGTAAAACTTACAGCAACTCAATTTTCCTTCTCTAATAAAGGTTAATCATTTTTAACAGATGATATCCTGAAAGAACAAAGGAAAAAGCCAATTTCCTAAAACTACTTTTTTGAAAAAAAATTGTTTTGTCTCTTAGTATCAGGCAAATTTTAAAAAAATGATTTAACTGCTATAATATTTTAGAATAGTATGTAAACAAATTGATAGCAACTAAAACAATTTTAATGGCACATTCAGGAGTTTACATTTGAAATGACATTATTGGTTAGGTCCTTTTTTGTGGATTTTATGGTTATGAGTCAAGTATCAATATTTTGTTAATGTTAATTTTAAACAAATATTTTGTTAAATTTAGTTATGTTTTTCAAAACAGTTAAAACTCCAACACATGAGATTTGAGAGCAAAGATAATGAAAAAATACTACTTTGGTAGAATGTTACTACAGTCAACATATTATAATAATTATTTCCTAAAGTTATTTCTGAAACAATAACCTAGGTCTAATGTTACTGTCTTTTAAGAATATTATAACATAAGTGCACAAAAGCAGTTTCTGCCAGTAATCACAACTCACTAAAGCACTTGGCAAATTAAACTTCAGTCAGGATCAAAATATATGAAATAAACGTTAGCATTCATTATACATCTTATAATTAATATAAGTACCTAACATGTTTTTAAAATTCACTTTAATGTTGGCTGTCATTATCTCAACCATTGGTTCTTTAAGACGGCCATATGGTTATCTCAGACATCAATATAATTTCCATGTTTTGAAGACATCACTTGGCTCGTCCCTGTGAAATACATAACAAATGAACAGATGTGAGGTAAAGATGATGTGATTATTACATAAAGCCAAAATGGCAAAGGAGAAGTTTCTCCAAATGGGCATATCCACAAGCCATGGCGAATTCCATCTCGAACATGGTGTGAGGTCCAGGATATAAATAACATCCAGGGAAGAAAGCACCATGAATCTTTGAGCTTGAAAAGGTGCATCGTAAACTTCAGGGTCAGAACCACAGCGGGTATCACGGTAGAACAGTGAAGGAAAGGTCTTCGTGGAAGAGTGATAGCAGCCTGCACAGGGAAAGCGTGGTAGCTAGTATCATTTCCCTCTTGGCAAACAAAATTTTATAGCTGCTTCCTAATATTGTAACCATCTGTTTTCCTGCAGGCTATGGAAATGCAAAGGAAACATTTTCTATGCCACCTCCTCCAAAAACACTTTGCACTAAAAATGAAATCACAATCTCAGGAACATGTGATTAATTTTTAAAAGCTTCCTATTATTTACTTAGAAAAGTCACAATACAAACAATTTATATCCTAAATGTATGGTTAGTGTAAATTTGGAGTTTTAAAGAATTGTCTGGGACCTCTAAGAGCATTGAAAAAGTCTTACAACTGAATAAAATATTCTTCAATTAAACTTTTTAAAATTGAAGTATAGTTGATATATAATGTTACATTAGTTTCAGGTGTACAACATATATTTTTATTGATTATACTCCATTTAACGTTATTATAAAATACTGGTTATATTCCCTGTGCTGTACGTTACATCCTTGTATCTTAATTATTTTATACCTAATAGTCTGTACCTCTTAATCTCCTTCCCCTCTCTTGTCCCTCCCCCGCCCCATTCTTCAATTAATAAATGCATAAAAGATGAGTATTTTTGTTGTAACCATTTATATTAGCCTTGAATACTTTCAGAATTTATTTATAACAACATTTAGAGGCAGTATATTATTTTAAACAAGTATTTGAAAGTTGAGTTAAATAAACCAATAGCATTTCTAAACCATTGTAAAAATGTAATCAATATCTAAACAAGTGAAAATTTCAGGCTTAACACCTGAATGATCCATGAGTAAGGTTTCATTCTCACACATTCTAGAGGCTAATTTCCAACTAGATAATTTCTAATAAAAATAAAGCTGAAGATAGAGAAGATTGCCTGATTTGGAATCTCCCCACACATCTTCAAAAACACTACAGAACAATGACAAATAAAACTATACCAAGCCCCACTTAGCATAGCCAGAAGTCAGAGAATGCCCAAACTTCAATTACTCTAAAGTATTAAACACCAAGTCAGTGAGCACTCTCTCACACTCTCCCCTCAAGCCAAAAAAACCTGCATTGAAGAAAGATGACGGGAAATCTAAGATTGATCTAAAGTTACCACTAGAAAGAGAAAGTTCAACCCAAGTGTGGGGTTCTGGTACGTAAGAGCACTAACTACACAGAAAGGACTTAAAAGTGGCCATGATTCAAGGCTCTGAAAAGCATTAGTTTTCCAGGAGAAGATGGTACAAAGGAAGGGAGAGGTAGCCTTTGGAGACTTGGGTGGTAAAGGGAAAAGAGAAGTAGTAAAGGCAAAAGTCAGGTTCCTATTTTTTAAAAAATAGAGGACACAACCTTCCCACCACATTAAAAAAAAAAAATCATCCATTAAAGAGACTGTACCTTGCAACACTGTCAAATCAGACCAACCTTAAACTGGGTATCTTGTAAAGCCATTCCTTAAACCAGTATTCTTTAATCCCCACCTACCCGCTGAACATCAAAGAGTTTATTTATTTTACATTCCTAATTCCCTCTCCCTACTCCTCCACATTTTTAGTTGTTTTATTTTTACATTGTCAGAACACATAACACTTCTGTATTATGCCATTTTAGCCTCCACCTTTGTTTTTAAGTTATATACCCACAATATATCATGCTCCTCAATAGCAGCGTGGGATGGGGGGCAGGATGGGCTACAGTAATCAGTACTTGGAGGAGAGCAATAGCTTCATGTTGAGATGATTAGCAGTTGTGCTCTGGATGTGTGGAGGGATACTGACTATTCACAATTTCATTTGTGAAGTCTATTTATATTAATAGTTGCTAAGGAAGAAACAAGAAGTTTCTGTTGCTTGCCTAATTTCTAAAATATTCATGCAAATTTTTCATTCATAGATAATAAAACAAAGACATACCATAAAATTATACAAGTAAAAATAGATATCTTAAAAATAGAAATAGCTACCCATCACCAGTCCCTCCCATCAGGAAGCTTGCACAAGCCTCTTAGATAGCATCATCCATCAGAGGGCAGACAGCAGAAGCAAGGAGAACTACAATTTTGCAGCCTGTGGAAGGAAAGCCACATTCACAGAAAGATAGACAAAATGAAAAGGGAGAGGACTATGTACCAGATGAAGGAACAAGATGAAACTGCAGAAAAACAACTAAATGATGTGGAGATAGGCAACCTCCCAGAAAAAGAATTCAGAATAATGACACTGAAGATAATCCAGGACCTCGGACAAAGAATGGAGGCAAAGATTGAGAGGATGCAAGAAATGTTTAACAAAGACCTAGAAGAATTAAAGAATAAACACCTAGAAGAATTAAAAACAAACAGATGAACAATACAATAACTGAAGTGAAAGATATACTAGGAGGAATCAATAGCAGCATAACAGGGAGAAGAACAGATAAGTGACCTGGAAGACAGAATGGTAGAATTCACTGCCGTGGAACAGAATAAAGAAAATAAGAATGAAAAGAAATGAAGACAGCCTAAGAGACCTCTGGGACAACATTAAATTCAACAATATTCACATTATAGGGGTCCCAGAAGGAGAAGAGAGAGAGAAAGGACCCAAGAAAATATTTGAAGAGATTATTGCCGAAAACTTCCCTAACATGGGAAAGGAAATAGCCACCCAAGTCCAGGAAGCACAGAGAGTCCCAGGGAATATAAACCCAAGGAGAAACATGCTGAGACACATAGTAATCAAATTGACAAAAATTAAAGAAAAATTATTAGAAGCAACGAGGGAAAAATGACAACATACAAGGGAACTCCCATAAGGTTAACAGCTGATTTCTCAGCAGAAACTCTACAAGCCAGAAGGGAGTGGCACAATATATTTAAAGTGATGAAAGGGAAGAACCTACAACCAAGATTACTCTAACTGGCAAGGATCTCATTAAGATTTGACAGAGAAATCAAAATCTTTACAGACAAGCAAGAGCTAAGAGAATTCAGCACCACCAAACCAGCTCTACAACAAATGCTAAAGGAACTTCTCTAAGTGGGAAGCACAAGATAAGAAAATGACCTACAAAAACAAACCCATGACAATTAAGAAAATGGTAAAAGGAACATACATATCGATAATTACCTTAAACGTAAATGGATTAAATGCTCCAGCCAAAAGACACAGGCTCGCTGAATGGATACAAAAACAAGACCCATATATATGCTGTCTAAAAGAGGCCCACTTCAGACCTAGGGACACATACAAACTGAAAGTGAGGGGAGGGAAAAAGATATTCCATGCAAATAGAAATCAAAAGAAAGCTGGAGTAGCAATACTCATATCAGACAAAATAGACTTTAAAATAAAGGATGTTACAAGAGACAAGGAAGGACACTACATATGATCAAGGGATCAATCCAAGAAGAAGATATAACAATTATAAATATGTATGCACCCAACATAGGAGCTCCTCAACACATAAGGCAACTACTAACAGCTATAAAAGAGGAAATCGACAGTAACACAATAATAGTGGGGGACTTCAACATCTAACTTACATCAATGGACAGATCATCTAGACAGAAAATTAATAAGGAAACACAAGCTTTAAATGACACAATAGACCAGATAGATTTAATTGATATTTATAGGACATTCCATCCAAAAACAGCAGATTACACTTTCTTCTCAAGTGCACACAGAACATTCTCCAGGACTGATCACATCTTGGGTCACAAATCAAGCCTCAGTATATTTAAGAAAATTGAAATCATATCAAGCATCTTTCTGACCACAATGCTATGAGATTAGAAATCAATTACAGGGGAAAAAACGTAAAAAACACAAACATATGGAGGCTAAACAATACATAACTAACTAACAAAGAGATCACTGAAGAAATCAAAGAGGAAATAAAAAAATACGTAGAGACAAATGACAATGAAAACACGATGATCCAAAACCTATGGGGTGCAGCAAAAGCAGTTCTAAGAGGTAAGTTTATGCCAATACAAGCTGACCTCAAGAAACAAGAAAAATCTCAGCTAAACAATCTAACCTTACACCTAAAGGAACTAGAGAAAGAAGAACAAACAAAACCCAAAGTTAGTAGAAGGAAAGAAATCATAAAGATCAGAGCAGAAACAAATAGGCCTTACCTGGTGGCGCAGTGGTCAAGAATCCACCTGCCAAGGCAGGGTACACGGGTTCAAGCCCTGGCCCGGGAAGATCCCACATGCCACGGAGCAACTAAGCCCAGGCACCACAACTATGGAGCCTGAGCTCTAGAGCCCACAAGCCACAAGTACTGAGCCCACGTGCCAGAACTACTGAAGCCTGCGTGCCTAGAGCCTGTGCTCTGCAACAAGAGAAGCCACATCAATGAGAAGCCCGCAGGCCGCAATGAAGAGTAGCCCCCGCTCACCACAACTAGAGAAAGCCTGCACAGCAACGAAGACCCAACACAGGCATGCATAAGTAAATAAATAAATAAATAAATAAAAGAAATGAACTAGAAACAAAGAAAACAATATCAAAGATAAATAAAACTAAAAGCTGGTTCTTTGAGAAGATAAACAAAATTGATAAACTGTTACCCAGACTCATCAAGAAAAGAGGGAGAGGACTCAAATCAATAAAATTAGAAATGAAAGAGGAGAAGTTACAAAAGACACTGCAGAAATACAAAGCAGCATAAGAGTCTACTACAAGCAACTCTATGCCAATAAAATGGACAACCTGGAAGAAATGGACAAATCCTTAGAAAGGTAAAACCTTCTAAGACTGAACCAGGGAAAAATAGAAAATATGAACAGATCAATCACAAGTAATGAAATTGAAACCGTAGTTACCAATGGCATATTTTACAGATCTAGAAAAAAAAATCTTAAAATTTCTTTGGAGACACAAAAAACACCAAATAGCCAAAGCAGTCTTGAGGGAAGAAAAAACAGAGCTGGAGGAATCAGACTCCCTGACTTCAGACTATACTACAAAGCTACAGTAATCAAGACAGTATAGTACTGGCACAAAAACAGAAATATAGATCAATGGAATAGGATAGAAAGCCCAGAGATAAACCCATACACCTATGGTTAACTAATGTATGACAAAGGAGGCAAGGATATACAATGGAGAAAAGACAGTCTCTTCAATAAGTGGTGCTGGGAAAACTGGACAGCTACATGTAAAACAATGAAATTAGGACACTCCCTAACACCACCCACAAAAATAAACTCAAAATGGATTAGAGACCTAAATGTAAGACTGGACACTATGAAACTCTTAGAGGAAAACATAGGGAGAACACTCTGACATAAATCACAGCAGGATATTTTTTTATCCATCTCCTAGAGCAATGGAAATAAAAACAAAAATAAACAAATGGGACCTAATGAAACTTAAAAGCTTTTGCAAAGCAAAGGAAACTACAAACAAGGGAAAAAGAGAACCCTCAGATGGGAGAAAATATTTGCAAACGAATCAACGGGAAAAGGATTAATCTCCAAAATATATAAACAGCTCATGCAGCTCAATATTAAAAAAAAACAAAACCAATCAAAAATGGGCAGAACACCTAAATAGACATTTCTCCAAAGAAGACACACAGATGGCCAAGAAGCACATGAAAAGCTGCTCAACAGCACTAATTATTAGAGAAATGCAAATCAAAACTACAATGAGGTATCACTTCACACCAATCAGAATGGCCATCATCAGAAAATCTACAAAAATAAATGCTGGAGAGGGTGTGGAGAAAATGGAACCCTCTTGCACTGTTGGTGGGAATGTAAATTGATACAATCACTATGGAGAATAGTACGGAGGTTCCTTTAAAAACTAAAAATAGAACCACCATACGACCCAGCAATCCCATTACTGGGCATATACCCTGAGAAAACCATAATTCAAAAAAGACAGTACCACAATGTTCATTGCATCACTATTTACAATCACCAGGACATGGAAGCAACCTAAGTGTCCATCAACAGATGAATGGATAAAGAAGATGTGGCATATATATACAATGGAATATTACTCAACCATAAAAAGAAATGAAATTCAGTTATTTGTAGTGGGGTGGATGGACCTAGAGTTTGTCATACAGAGTGAGGTAAGTCAGAAAAAGAAAAACAAATACCGTATGCTAACACATATATTTTGAATCTAAAAAAAAAAAGTTCTGAAGAACCCTGGGGCAGGACAGGAATAAAGATGCAGACATAGAGAATGGACTTGAGGACACGGGGACAGGGAATAGTAGGCTGGGATGAAGTGAGTGAGTGGCATTGACATATATACACTACGAAATGTAAAATAGATAGCTAGTGGGAAGCAGCTGCATAGCACAGGGAGATCAGCACGGTGCTTTGTGACCACCTAGAGGGGTGGGATAGGGACGGTGGGAGGGAGACGCAAGAGGGAGGGGATATGGGGATATGTGTATACATATAGCTGATTCATTTTGTAATACAACAGAAACTAACACAACATTGTAAAGCAATTATACTCCAATAAAGATGTTAAAATATAAGGATCAATACATGCAGTATGCTATACTTTATGTACAGTATCTCATTTAATCCTAGAAATAGCCCTATGAGTTAGGGATTATTTTATAGAGGAGGAAACTGGGACTTAGAGAGACTAAGTAACTTCCCCACAGTGTGCAGTTATCAAGTGGCAGAGTTGGAATCTAATACTGGATCTGCCTGACTCTATGGCTCATATTCTTAACACTACTGCTTATCAATGAATCAGGGAATAAATACAGTATACAGCCTAAATGTTTTTTAAGAATTACAATAGAAATACTTAAATTCTAGATGAATGCATTTATAAATTACACTTTTCCTTTTTTGTTTTTGTTTCTAATTGAAGTACAGTTGATTTACAATGTTGTGTTAGCTTCAGGTATACAGGAAAGTGATTCAGTTATACACATATATTTATTCATTTTCAGATTATTTTCCATTATAGGTTATTACAAGATATTGAATATAGTTCCCTGTGCTCTACAGTATGTCTTTGTTGTCTATCTATTCAATATTTTCTATATAGTAGTGTGTATCTGTTAATCCCAAACTCCTTATTTATCCCTTCCTCCCCCACCTTTCCCCTTGGATAACCATAAGTTGGTTTTCTATGTCTGTGAGTCAATTTCTGTTTTGTAAATAAGACCATATCGTTTTTTTAAGATTCCACATATAAGTGATGTCATATATTTGCCTTTCTCTGTCTGACTTCACTTAGCATGATAATCTCCAGGTCCATCCATACTGCTGCAAATGACATATTCCATTGTGTGTGTGTATACACACACACACACACACATATACATACACCACATCTTCTTTACCCATTCTTCTGTCGATGGACATTTAGGTTGCTTCCATGTCTCGGCTATTGTAAATACTGCTACTATGAACACTGAGGTGCAGATATCTTTTCAAATTAGAGTTTTCATCTTTTCTGGATATACGCCCGGGAGTGGGATTGCAGGATCATGTGGTAGCTCTATTTTTAGTTTTTAATGGAAACTTCATACTGTTCTCCATAGTGGCTACACAATTTACATTCTTACCAACAGTGTACGAGGGTTCCCTTTTCCCCACATCATCACCAACATTTGTTATTCGTAATCTTTTTCATGATATTCTAACAGGTGTGAGGTGATATCTCACTGTGGTTTTGATTTGCATTTCCCTGATGGTTAGCAATGTTGAGCATCTTTTCATGTGCCTGTTGGCCACCTGCATTTCCTCTTTGGAAAAGTGTCTATTCAGTTCTTCTGCTCATTTTTTGATTGGGTTGTTTGTTTTTTTGATATTGAGCTATGTGAGCTATTTGTACATTTTGGAAATTAATCCCTTGTCAGTTGCATCATTTGCAAATATTTCCTCTTATTCCATAGGTTGTTTTTTCATTTTGTTTACAATTTCCTTTGCTGTATGAAAGTTTTTAAGTTTAATTAGGTCCAATTTGTTTATCTTTGCTTTTATTTCCACTACTCTAGGAGACAGACCCAAAAAAATACTGGTGTGATTTAATGTCAAAGAGTGTTCTGCCTATGTTTTCCTCTACAAGTTTTATAGTATTTGGTCTTATATTTAGGTCTTTAATCCATTTTGGGTTTATTTTTGTATATGGTGTTAGAAAATGTTCTAATTTCATTCTTTCACATGTAGCTGTCAAGTTTTCCCAGCACCACTTACTGAAAAGACTGCCTTTTCTCCCTTGTATATTCTTGCCTCCTTTGTGGTAGATTAACTGAGCATAAGTGCATGGGTTTATTTCTGGGCTTGCTATCCTGTTCCATTGATCTATGTGTTTGTTTTTGTGTCAATACCATACTGTTTTGATTACTGTAGTTTGCAGTATAGGCCAAAGTCATGGAGCCTGATGCCTCCAGCTCTGTTCTTCTTTCTCAAGACTGTCTTGGCTAATCGGGGTCTTTTGTGTTTCCAGACAAATTTTAAAATGATTTGTTCTAGTTATATGAAAAATGCCATTGGTATTTTATAGGGATTGCATTGAATCTGTAGATTGCCTTGGATAGTATGGTCATTTTAACAATATTGATTTTGTAATCCAAGAACATGGCATATCTTTCCATCTGTTTGTGTCATCTTCAATTTATTTCATCAGGGTCTCATAATTTTCTGAGTACAGGTCTTTTGCCTCTTTAGATAGGTTTATTCCTAGGTATTTTATTCTTTTTGATGTGATGGTAAATGGAATTGTTTCTTTTTTTCTCTTTTATATTTCATTGTTAGTGTATAGAAATGCAATATATTTCTGTATATTAATTTTGTATCCTGCAACTTTACTGAATTCATCGACGAGCTTTAGTAGTTTTCTGGTGGCATGTTTAGGAATTTCTATGTATAGTATCATGTCATCTGCAAACACTGACAGCTTTACTTCTTTCCAATTTGGATTCCTTTTATTTCCTTTTCTTCTCTGATTGCTGTGGTTAGGATTTCCAAAACTATATTGAATAAAAGCAGCAAGAGTGGACATCCTTGTCTTGTTCCTGATCTTAAAGGAAACGCTTTCAGCTTTTCAGCATTGACTATGATGTTAGCTGTGGGTTTGTCATGTACAGCCTTTATTATGTTGAGGTATGTTCCCTCTATGCCCAGTTTCTGGAGAATTTTTTAATAATATATATAGAATTTTATCAAAAGCTTATTCTGCATCTATTGAGATGATCATATGGTTTTTATTTTTCAGTTTGTTAATGTGGTGTATCACATTGATTGATTTGTGGATATTGAAAAATCATTGCATCCCTAGGATAAATCCGCTTGATCATGGTGTATGGTCCTTTTAATGTATTGTTGGAGTCAGTTTGCTAGTATTTTGTTGATGGTTTTTGCATCTATGTTCATCAGTGATACTGGCCTGTAATTTTCTTTTTTTGTGGTATCTGTGTCTGGTTTTGGTATCAGGGTGATGGTGGCCTCATAGAATGAGTTTGGAAGTATTCTTTCCTCTGCAATTTTTTGGAACAGTTTCAGAAGGATAGGTGTTAACTTTTCTCTATTTGTTTGGTAGAATTAACCTGTGAAGCCAACTAATCCTGGACTTTTGTTTGTTGGGAGGTTTTTTTTTTTTTTAATTTATTAATTAATTTATTTAGGCTGCACCGGGTCATAGTTGTGGCACATGGGATCTTCGCTGCAGCATGCAGGATCTTTAGTTGCGGCATGTGGGATCTTTTAGTTGCGGCATGCAGGCTTGGGCTTCTTAGTTGTGGCATGCGGCCTTCTTAGTTGTGGCATGTGGCCTTCTTAGTTGCAGCATGCAGACTCTTAGTTGCGGCATGCAGACTTAGTTGCAGCATGTGAACTTTTAGTTGTGGCATGCATGCGGGATCTAGTTCCCCGACTAGGGATCGAACCCGGGTCCCCTGCATTGGGAGCGTGGAGACTTACCCACTGGACCACCAGGGAAGTCCCTTGTTGGGAGTTTTAAAATTACTGATTAAATTTCAGTACTGGTAATTGGTCTGTTCATATTATCTATTTCTTCCTGGTTCAGTCTTGGGAGACTGTACCCATCCAGGAATTTGTCCATCTCTTAGAGGTTGTCCATTTTATTTGCATATAGTTCCTCATAGTAGTCTCTTATGATCCTTTGTATTTCTGTTGTGTCAGTTGTAACTTCTTATTTTTCATTTCTAATTTTACTGATTTGGGCCCTCTCTCTGTTTTTCTTGATGAGTGTGGCTAAAGGTTTATCAATTTTGTTTACCTTTTCAAAGAACCAGCTTTTAGTTTCATTGATCATTTCTATTGTTTTCTTCATGTCTATTTCATTGATTTCTGCTCTGATCTTTATGATTTCTTTCCTTCTACTAACTTTGGTTTTGTTTTTTCTTCTTTCTCTAGTTCCTTTAGGTGTAAAGTTAGGTTATTTATTTGAGATTTTTCTTGTTTCCGAAGGTAAGCTTATATCGCTATAAACATCCCTCTTAGAACTGCTTTTACTGCATCCCATAAGTTTTGGCTCATCATGTTTTTGTTATCATTTGTTTCTAGGTATTGTTTGATTTCCTCTATTTCTTCAGTGATTCATTTGTTGTTTAGTAGCATACTGTTTAGCCTCCAAATGTTTGTGTTTCATGCAGTTTTTTTCCTTGTAGTTGATTTCTAGTCTCACAGTGTTTTGGTTGGAAAAGATGCTTGATATGATTTCAGTTTTCTTAAATTTACCGAGGCTTGTTTTGTGGCCTAGCATGTGATCTGTCCTGGAAAATGTTCCAACTTGAAAAGAATGTGTATTCTGCTGCTTTCAGATGGAATGCTCTCTACATATCAATTAAGTTCATTTGGTCTAACGTGTTATTTAAGGCTTGTGTTTCCTTATTGATTTCTGTCTGGATGATTTGTCCATTGATGTAAGTGGGGTGTTAAGGTCCCCTACTATTATTGTGTTATTGTTGATTTCTCCTTTTGTAGCTGTTATATTTGCCTTATATATTGGGGTGCTTCTAAGTTGGGTGCATATATTTATAATTGTTATATCTTCTTCTTGGATTCATCCCTTGGTCATTGTGTAGTGTCCTTCTTTGTCTCTGGTAACGGTCTTTATTTTAACGACTATTTTGTTTGATATAAGTATTGCTATTCTGGTTTTCTTTTGATTTCTATTTGCATGGAATACCCTTTTCTATACTCTTGCTTTCAGTCTGTATGTGTCTCTGGATCTGAAGTGAGTCACTTGTAGGCAGAATATATACGGGTCTTATTTTCTTATCCATTCAGCCACTCTATGTCTTTTGTTTGGAGCATTTAGTCCATTTACATTTAAGGTAGTTATCTATATGTATGTTCTTATTCTCATTTTGTTAATTGTTTTGGATTTGTTTTTGTATGTGTTTTCCCCCCTTTCTTCTTTTGTTTTCTTGTGACTTGATGACTATCTTTGGTGTTATGTCTGGATTCCTTTTTCTTTTTGTGTGTATATCTATTAGAGATTTTTGGTTTGCAATTACCATGAGGTTTTTGTAACAGAGTCTCTCTCTCTCTCTCTCTCTCTCTCTCTCTCTCTCTATATATATATATATATATATGTATATATATGATTGTTTTAAGTTGTTGATCTCTTAATTTCAAATGCATTTTAGATACCCTGCATTTGTCCTCTCCTGCCCTCACAATTACTGCTTTTGATGTCATATTTTACATCTAATTGTTCTGTGTATCTCTTAACCGCTTATTGTGGATACAGATGATTTTTACTACTTTTGTCTTTTAACCTCCCTAACTAGCTTTGTGTTTGGATGATTTCCCACCTTTACTGTAGGTTTGCCTTTACCATGAGTTTTTCCTTTCATAATTTTCTTGTTGCTAGTTGCAGACTTTCCTTTTTGGCCTAGAGAATTTCCTTTAACATTTGTTGTAAAGCTGGGTTGGTGGTGCTGAATTCTTTTAGCTTTTGCTTGTCTATAAAGCTTTTGCTTTCTCACTGAAATCTGAACAAGAGCCTTGCTGGGTGGAGTGTTCTTGGTTGTAGGTTTTCCCCTTTCATCACTTTAAATATATCCTGCCACTCCCTTCTGGCCTGCAGAGTTTTCTGCTGAAAAATCAGCTGATAGCCTTACGGGAGTTCCCATGTATGTTATTTGTTGCTTTTCCCTTGCTACTTTTAATATTCTCTCTTTTTCTTTAATTCTTGTCATTTTGATTACAGTGTGTCTTGGTGTCTTCCTCTTTGGGTTAATCCTGCATGGGACTCTGCAATTCCTGGACTTGGGTAACTATTTCTTTTCCCACGTTAGGGAAGTTTTCAGCTGTTATCTCTTCAATATTTTCTCAGGCCCTTTGTCTCTCTCTTCCCCTTCCAGGACCACTACAATGTGAATATTAGTGCATTCGATGTTGTCCCAGAGGTCTCTTAAACTGTCCTTATCTCTTTTCATTCTTTTTTTCTGTTCAGCAGCAGTGATTTCAAGTATTCTGTCTTTCAGCTCACTGATCCATTCTTCTGTATCATTTAGTCTACTATTGATCCCTTCTAGTGCATTTTTCATTTCAGTATTGTATTCTTCATTTCTGTTTGGTTTTTCTTTATATTTTCTAACTCTTTGTTAAAAACTTCTAACTTTTCACTCTGTGCATCCATTCTCCTCCTGAGTTCTTTGATCACCTTTACAATCATTACTCTGAACTTTCTCAGGTAGATAGCCTACTCCACTTCACTTAGTTCTTCTGGGTTTTTATCTTGTTCCTTCGTCTGAAACATATTCCTCTGCTGCTTCATTCTGTCATAGGTTGCTATTTGCATTTTTGTGTATGTGGTAGGTTAGTTACATTCCTCAACTTTGGAGAAGTAGCCTTTTGTAGGAGACATCCTATGCATCCCAGCAGTGCACTCCCCTCTCATCACCCAAGCTATATGGTCTAGGGGGTCCCCCTAAAAGGGCTGTGTGGGTCCTTCTTTTGTGTTGGGCTGACTATGTGGGTGGCCTGGCAGGCTTGGTTGGCTCTTAGTCCAGTTGGTTGCCAGGCCCTGTCTTGTGTGGATGCTGCTGGCTGCTGTTTAGTGGGGCCTGGTCATGAGGCAGCTGGCTGCAGAACTCCATGGGGCCCTGCAGCTGGTGTTGGCTTACTGCTGAGCAGAGTCAGGGTCCTGAAGACACTGGGGCTATTGCCTACCCACTGGCAGGTGAAGCTAGATCCTGGGGTTAGTGCTGGACTACTGGCAGGCAGAGCTCGTTCCTGGTCTGACTGCAGGGCCCAGGGATCCCAAAGCGTGTTTCGTATCACTGGCTGGTGGGGCGGTGGGGGGCAGCTCCTGACACAGTTGGGTATAGTATGTGGAGTGTCCCAAAGATTGCGTTGGCATGCTAGCGGGCAGGGGCAGGGCCCAGCTTGTCTCAGGGTCAGGTCTGGCTTGCTGTTGGCAGGCTTGGTCTGCAGGCTGAAGGACTGTATTTTTCTGCTACTGGCGTGGGTGAGGCTAGTCTAGAGACTAGTATAGGCTTCCTGGTGGGAAGGGCTGGTGCCTGCCCACTGGTGGCTAGAGGTGGGTCTTGGCTCTCTGGTGGGAAGGGCCATGTCTAGCGGTGTGTCTGGGTCAGAAATCTTTAGGCAGACTTTCTGCTAACTGGTGGGGCTATTCCCCACCCAGTTAGTTGTTTGGCCTGAGGCATCATTGGCGCCTACAGGCTGTTGGGTGGGGCCAGGTTTTGGCACTAATGAGCTAAGATGGCAGCTCCCAGCAGCAGTATTTACACATTTGAGTATTTCCCAATATCTCTGCCACCAATGTCTATGTCTCCAGGTTGAGCCATAGCTGCCCCGTCTCTCCAGGAGACTCTCCAAGACCAGCAAGTAGGTCTGGCCCAGGCTCCTATCAAATTAACGTTTTTGCTCTGGGTCCCAGCGCACATGAGATTTTGTGTGCACCCTTTAAGCGTGAAGTCTCTTTCCCCCAGTCTTGTGAGGCTCCTGCAATTAAACCCTGCTGGCATCAAAGCCAAATGCTCTGGGGGCTTGTCTTCCTGGTGCCAGACCTCCAGGCTGGGAAGCCTGCCATGGGGTTCAGAACTCTTACTCCTGGGGGAGAACCTCTGCAGTATAACTATTCTCCAGTTTGTGGTTCACCCACCCAGCAGGTATGGGATTTGATTGTATCACGAGTCTGCCCCTCCTGCCCACCTCGTTGTGGTTCCTTCTGTATGTCTTTAGCTGTAGAAGATCTTTTCTGGTAAGTTCCAGTCTTTTTCGTTGATGGTTGTTCTGCAGATAGTTGTGATTTTGGTGTGCTCATGAGAGGAGGTGAGCTCAGGGTCTTTCTACTCCACCGTCTTGGCAGCTTTCCTAAATCACACTTTTTACCAACTATTTGCCAGGGTGTGTCACTTAACATACTCATTTAATCCTCACAACAACCCTATGAGACAAATAACGTCACAATCCACATTTTAGAGATGACAAAATTGAGACTTAAGGAAGAAAAGTGTTCTGCTGAGACCATATACTAGGATTTAAACTCTGGTCTTCTGATTCCAATCTTAAACAGCAATGTTATGCTGTCTCTACTTATAGCAAAAAAAAAAAGTTAAAATTTGTCTTTAATCAGGAATTACTGATTCCTTACTGATTAAATTTCTAAATAAGTGAGACAACCTCTGAGAAGTACCTGGTGTGGGACTTGACACATACTGGGAAGAACAAAAGATCATTTCTTATTCATTCAACACATGTTTACTGAACACCTACTAGGTAAGCCAGACAGTGTTCTAGCCAGTGGTGAACAAAGCTTAAGTCCTTGCTCTACAAGTTTGTATTTCTTTCCTGATGTGTTTATAGATCATAACTACACAAACAGTAGGTAAATCTGTTGACACTTAGAAAATATTATCTGAACTGCCATTTTAGGCTTAAATACTAATAGGTCACTGTATAAGCTATACTAATAGGTCACTGTGTAAGCTATACCCCTAAAGCCTCAATGAAATTCCTCAATTTCTCCACCAGGGACTGTGTCCTGATCAGCCTGCTGAAATGCACACCTTGGCCTCAAGAGGGACTTGAGGAATGAATGAATCCATTACAGTCATTCCCCAGGCCTAGGAATCATCTTAAAGCTATTCAGCTGTTATGGAGCACATAGGAGCTTCATATTAACTGTAAAACATGAAGAATAGGGGAAAATTTTAAGTGTGGTCCTAAAGAAAGAACCTTGATACAAAAAGGACTAGGATGGCCTTGAGAATGACCCCCATTACTTTAAAGCAGTTAGCTAATCTTTCCTTCAAGACTTGGGTAATGGATAAACAACAATATCCTATTTATAGCACAGGGAACTCTATTCAATATCCTATGATAAACCATAATGGAAAAAAATATTTGAAAAAAAGAATGTATATATACATGTAACTGAACCACTTTGCTGTACAGCAGAAATTAACACAACATTGTAAATTAACTATACTTCAATTTAAAAAAAAAAAAAAAGGCTTGGCTAAACGCATCCTCTGTAAAGCCAGAATGGAACTCCTTCGGTACAATTAGTGAGCCCTTGCTCTGGGTGCATCCACGACACTTTGTGATGTCATATGATGTGGTCAGCAACATGTCTGTGCCCTCAGGGAACTACTCGGTGCTCAAAAAAGTTGGAAGAATGGGCTTTCCTGTTTTAAAATAAGGCTAATCTTCTCTAGCTCTAAGTAGAATGATGCTGTGAAGATAAATAAAATGATGTTAAAAAAAATGAAAGACCAGAAAAATTAAACATATAGGTTTCTTACCTTTAAAGATAGGGATCCAGCTAGAAAAAAGTGGTCTATATCAATAACAGAGGCTAAAAATCCAGCTAAGACGATTTCTCCAATGTCAGTCTTCTTCTTGATTCCAATGACTATTGCCCATGACCACATGCCAATCACGCAATGTACTGAATTATCTGAGAGTGCACGAAGCCAGTCATTTCGTTGAATTATGGAAAACTGAAGAAGTCTGTCAGCTACTAGGCAGAAAATGCCCAGACCAAGGCTGGAAATAAGAGATTCAGTGCTACAAGACTGGAGTAAAGCATGGGTCTTCTCAGTCTCGGATGCCATCACAAATGGTATGTCAGTATATGCTAAAAGCCATCAGGAAACAAACAGCTTATTCTTGTTTACATTCCCAGTCACCCTAAAATAGAAAGCAGAGAAAATGAAGATTATGGGCGGCCATTATAATATATAAACAAAACAATATCGAGAATAATTTTACAAGTATAAAACCAAGTTGTAAAAACTGGTATTTCTTTTTTTCTTTAACTGTTATCAGTAATTTCATTTTATTTTTTCCAGCTTTATTGAGATATAACTGGTACATAGCACTGTGTAAGTTTATCTTACACAACATGATGATTTGATATACATGTGTATTGTGAAATGATTACCACAATAAGGTTAGTTAACACATTCATGACTTTACATGGTTACCTTTGTGTGAGTGTGATGAGAACATTTACGATATACTCTCTTAGCAACTTTTGTATTAAAAGAAATGGTATTTCTTACATTTATACATAATATGCCATGTGGCCCAAAGAGAACAGATTAGCTTTGTAGGAACAACAGTTTAGATGGTAGCATGTATCAAGGGAAATTTAAGAAAGCCCACTGACTAATCTACTACTTTGAGGTCATCAAATAGTTCTTTCAGCAATGTGTACTACACAGTAGTGGGGATCCATTGCGTCTGTGTACCCAGCAACTGCTTTCCATACTTTTTCTGATAACAGCATCCACTTCCCTTGGGAAAACTGCTCATCAAAATACCCAAACTCTGGAGCTGACCAATTAGAATTCCCTGTATCCCTTATTAATAGTAGTGATTAACAAGCAATTACTAATTAGTAATAATTTTATAGTAGTGATTAGTAGTGATTACTCTGCTTATGAAGGTGACCCCAGCTGGGCCAATCCAGACTCCCTTCCAGAATTTTCCCTAGTGGAGCTGATGGGGAAAGTTCTTTTTCTTCTTACAGACCATGGACTCCACTACATGGGACAGCCTAGGAAAAAAGAATCATAAGGACATCAAGTCCTCAGGTCCAAGCTCTAAGGTTCTCAGAGCTGCCCTGGTTCCTGCAGCTCACCTTTCACCTTCCATGAGCTACCTCAGGATTTTCCCAATAAGCCCCCTTTTCCTTTCTGTTACCTCTAACCAAAGAACCTTAACTGACATAAAAAGGCAATCATAATTCTGAGTGCTTGCCTGGCATAGAATATTGAAATCACTTATCTAGTTAAAGTTATCAACATTGTGTGATACCTGAAGTGTTTGTATTATTTTGTTTTAGTTCTGAGACTTAATAACTAAATGATTTATTGAGAATGATTCAACCTCCATTCTGTAATAAAAACTATGTATAGCTCATTGTATATATTCTAAAATTTATAGGGAAATGCAAAAGACCTAGAATAGGAAAACACCTTTAAAAAAGACTAAGTTGAAGGACTTACACCATCTGATTTCAAGTCTATTATAAAGCTACAGTAATGAAGAATGTGGTATCGTTATGAAGATGGACAAATATATCAAGGCAACAGAATAGAGTGGGATCACAAATACATCCACACATAATGGTCAATTGATTATTTGACAAACGTGCGAAGGAAAGTCAATGGAGAAAAGATATTCCTTTCAACAAACGGTGCTGGAACAATTGGATAGCCATATGCAAAAATAATGAACCTCAATCCATACCTTCCTCCCTATACAAAAATTAACTCAAAATGGATCACAGACCTAAAAGTAAAACAAAACTGTAAAACTTCTGGAAGAAAACACAGGAGAATATTTTTGTCCTTGGGTTATACAAAGAGTTCTTAGTGTCAGTATCAAAAGCTCCATCTGTTTTAAAAAGTTGATATACTGAATTTCATCAAAGTTAAGAACTTCTGCTCTTTGAAAGACAATGTTAAGAGAATGAAAAGACAAGACACAGACTGGGAGAAAATATTTGCATATCTCATATTTGATAAAGGATTTGTACACAGAGCAAAGAATTCTCAAAACATGATAACAGAAAAACAGACTGATACAAAGTTGGGTGAAAGATCTGAAAAGGTACTTTACAACGATGATACACAGGTGGTCAAGAAGCTCATGAAATATGTTCAACATCATTCATGATTAGGGAAATGGAAACTAAAACCACAATGAGATTCCAAACATAACTATTAGAACTGCTAAAATTTAAGACTGACCATTCCAAATGTTGACAAGATGTGGAGCAACCAGAACTCTCATACACTGCTGGTGGAAATGTAAAATGATACAACTTTCCAGTTTCTGAAAAAGTTGAACATACTCCTACTATATGACTCAGTCATTCTATTCCTAGGTATTTACCTACGAGAAATGAGAGCAAACATCTGCACAAAGACTTGCACATCAAAGATGGGCACATCAATGCTCATAGCAGCTTTCTTTACATTAGCTCCAAGCTGGAAACAACCCAACTGGATAAACAAAATGTGGAAAAAAAGAAATAAAAAGAAACCAAAATGTGAATCATACAAAAACATGAATGAATCTTAAAATAACACTAAACCAGACCAAAAAAAAAAAAAAAAGATTACATAGTCAAAACCCATAGAACTGTATAACACAAAGAATGAACCCTAATGTAAACTGTGGACTTTAGTCAATAATAATGTATCAATATTGGTTCATTAATTGTAACAAATGTGCCACACTCATGCAAAAAGTTAATAGGGAGAAATGTGTGCAGAGGTAGAAGGAATATATGGGAACACTTTCTACTCTGCTCCATTTTCCCGTAAACCTAAAACTACTATAAAAAAAAAAAGTCTATTTTTAAAAAGTAAATAATTGAAGCAAGTATGTGAAAATGTTATAATTGTTAAATTTAGGTAATGGACATACTTTAGTTCATTATACTCCTTTTATGTTTGAAATTTTCATTTAGAAATATTGTTTTAAAAGAGTACATAGTATGATTCCATTTATATACAATTCTAGAAAATACAAACTAATCTAAGTGACAGAAAGCAGATCAGTGGTTGCCTGGAGACCGGAGGGGCAGGAAGGATTCAAAAGGAGCATAAGGGCTTCCCTGGTGGCGCAGTGGTTGAGAGTCCACCTGCCGATGCAGGGGACACGGGTTCGTGCCCCGGTCCGGGAAGATCCCACATGCCGCGGAGCGGCTGGGCCTGTGAGCCATGGCCGCTGAGCCTGCGTGTCCGGAGCCTGCGCTCCGTAACTGGAGAGGCCGCGGCGGTGAGAGGCCCACGTACCGCAAAAAAAAAAAAAAGGAGCATAAGGAAACTGGAGGGACAGATACGTTCATCATCTTGATTGTGGTAACAGTTTCACGGTTCATAGTCTCATACCCACATCAAAACATATCAAATCGCACATTTTAAATATGTACAGTTTATTACATGTCAATTATACTCCAATAAAGATGTTAAAAATTTAGGGGAAACATTTTATTGTCAGTAACAGTAGCAGCCTTTCATGTAAAAGGAGCATCTGAAAACAAGAAAGAGATTATGGGGATGAAAAACCTGATGGCCCAAATAAAAGTCAATAGAAGCAATGCATAGTAAAATGAATGCTTCAAAAAACACAATTAGTGAGTAAAAATACTTTCAAAGAATTTTCCCAAAGCTTGAGGGAGAAAAAAAGGACAAAGAGGTGGGCATTGAAAGAAAAAACAAATTCAAACAATAAAGAGAGTTTTGAAATAGGAAAGTTGGCGCGGCTGCGGGATCCGATTCTGGAGACCCGCTGTTGGCTGGTATCGCATTGTCTTACACAATGGTAGAGGACGGACTGGCACTATTCGATAAAAGCATAAATGAATTTTGGAATAAATTCAGAAGCACTGTCAGTGACACCTCCTGTCAGATGGTGGGCCTAAGAGATACCTACAAGGATTCCATTAAAGCGTTTGCAGAAAAGCTGGCTGTGAAATTAAAGGAAGAACGAATGGTTGAGATGTTTCTGGAATATCAAAATCAGATCTGCAGGCAGAATAAGCTCACTCAAGAAAAGAAAGAGAATGTGTTGAAGTTGATTGCTGAAGTAAAAGACAAAAAGCAGGACCTGGACGCACTGACTGCAGATATCCAGGACCTTAAAGAAGAATATGCTAGGAAGAGGGAAACTATTTCCACTGCTAACAAAGCTAAAGAAGAGAGGTTGAAAAGGCTACAGAAATCTGCAGACCTGTATACAGGTCGACTGGGACTAGAAATTCAAAAAATTTATGGTGATAAGTTGCAGTTTCTATTCACTAATATTGACCCTAAGCATCCTGAGAGCCTATTTATGTTTTCCCTGAGCCTAAATGAAGCAAGGGACTATGAGGTGTCAGATAGCGCTCCTCATTTTGAGTGCTTAGCAGAATTTCAAGAAAATGTAAGGAAGACCAACAATTTTTCGGCTTTTCTTGCCAATGTTTGGAAAGCTTTTACTGCTATTGTTTATAATTAATGTATAAATAGTGTATAAAAACCGTTAAAAAAATAAAAATATAGAGAAAATCCTTAAGAGTTTCCACGTCCAAAAAACACATCATCATCAACAACAATGGTTATCTGCAAAAGAAAGAGAATGTGATTAACATCAACACCAAATATTGTGGGACAACAATTACAGAGCTCGGGAGAACAGGACTATGACAATAGGGTTCTAAACAACTAAATTATGGCCCCTATGTGACAACTGCAAATTTTAAGATTTTTACCTTAGAAATTATAACACTTTTATATATGATTTCTGGGGAAAAAATAAGGAGCAGCACTTCTAAATTTCTAGGGGAAGAAGAGAGGAATACAGAAAACTTGCTCAATATAGCAAAACAGAAAAGGAAAAAAATGAAGAAGAAAATTTTACTCCCACCCCCACCCACCAAAAAAGTAAAAAAGGAAACAAACACATCAAACACAAATACTATAATATATGTGAATGTATTAAATTTCTCTATAAAGAGACAGATTGGAACAGAAGTAAATATCTCCCAAGTTACTGTTCATAAGAAAACATCTCAAACAAAAAGTCTTAGCAATATAGAAAATAAAGAGATGAGAAAATACATACCTAGAAAACACAAACAAAATTAAGCAGCTGTGGTAATACTACCATCAATCACAATTTATGGCAAAAGACTTAGTGGGACTAAAAGGGATAAAATATTCAAGTCATAGTAAAGTTTGATAAGAAGATGCTTACATGTCAAATCGTGCTTACATGAATTAGGTCAAATAGCAAAAAAAAAAGATATAGACAGTCTGAATAATTTAATTACAAATTTTATTTCATATACAGGTCTAAAACTGTGTATATTACATAGAATACACATTATTTCCAAATGTCTGTGGCTCATTTATAAAATTTAATTACATATTTACTCATCCACAAGAAAAACTTCAACAAAATCTAAAAAGTGGAAATGTTCAGGCCAAATTCTCTGACCACAATGCAATATATAATTCATCACTTTTAAACTGCTTAAAAGAAAAATAGTGACCTAATTAGCTCGACGAAACTAAGCTTAAATGGTGGTGCAAATAATTCTGTTAGAGCCAAAAGACTTGCTTACTTTTCAAGTGTTTATGCTCTGTAAACATTTCAGGAAAGAAAACAAAAGCTCAGAGAGCAGACTTTGTCTATCTGTTCACCACTATCTTTTAGCACACAGTGGATGCTCAACAAGTATTTATTGAATGAATTAAATAAAAATCATCATACACTGTATCTGTTATCCACCAGGTATTGCCTATTAAATGATTAAATGGCATTTAGTAAAATGTAGCATGTGTTCCTGGAAATCTCCATTTTTAGCAAGTGTGAATACCAGGTAATTCTTATGTTCACTAAACATTAAGAACTGCTAGGTTACAAGAAACCAAAATGAATGAAAACCAAGAAACATTACCTTTAAATTCAAAACAGTACAGCTATTATAATATTGTTCTGGCAGTTTTAATCAATGTAATGAGGCAAGGAAGGGATAGAGGGAGGGAGAGAGAAAATGTGTCATTACCTTATCAGGAAGAAAACAATTATATTAGTTTGTAAGTGAAATGACTGCCTATCCAAGAGAATAAATTGAAAATTGTTAAAATTTAAGTTGCAAAAGGCGGCTAATTCAAGATAAATTATTAATATACCAGCAATAATCATAAGGGGAAAATACAGGAAAATGAACGTTCACAACAGCAATAAAAATTCAAACATCAAGGAATAAACTAAACAGGTAATGCATGTGAAGAAAATGTCAAAGCTGTGCTTTATCAATCAGCTGTTTAGAGCTCTGGTGGCTTTGTGCTATGTTAACGCAGCTAAGTTGGAAGGACATTTCCGAGAATCCCCTTCCTTTTATAGTTCTTTGTAGTGCTGGCTACAGGAGACACTGTACATGGGACTTGGAAGGCAGAAGTGAAGCAGCAGCCACACTTTTTAACTCTAAAGGTTGGTGCTGGACGCACCATGGAGCTCGCACATCTTGCCGCTGATCTGTCAGCTCACCTTGCTGGCATGAGCAAGCAGCTAGGCCTGCAGCTCCTTCAGCCTTCACCATATCTTCCTTCAGCTTCTCCAAATCCTGGGCCTGTATGTGCAGCCCCAAGGTCAAGAGAGCCAGCCTCTCCTGCAGGTCACCCACAGCATCAAAACTGGATTTGGTGAGAGGCCAGTGCAGGTTCCATTCTGTCCTTGTTCTCATCCACATCTACCTTCCCCTCCCGACTTGCTGCAGCTTCAGGTTCAAAAACAGACTCAGAGGCAACGGCCTGCAGCACCTGCCCTCCGAGCCCCACGATTACAGCAGGTCTAAACTTCTTATTCCTTAGCACGCAAAGTAGTTCTGCTCCTTTGATGGAACTTTACTGATACAAGAGCCAGACCATTTTACTGAGGAAGAAGACAACATGGATGGTCTTATCCTCCTCAAATTAATCTATAAATTTAATGTAACTCTCATCAAAATCATAAAAGGGATTTTCTTTTAGCAACTTCACAAAACATTTTCAGATTGGCAGTCGAAAGAGTTAATGCCAATAAACTTGCAAAAGCATTGTAATATGAATACTGAAAGGTAAATGCAAAGTCTGAGACAGGTCAAGTGTGTGTTTGGGGAAGGCGGAAATGTATGTATAATTCCAAATTGGTAAGGAACAATTATTTCACTCAGATCCTGTGTCAGTTAGGGTTCTTAAGTGCACGGAAGAGAAAGGACTCTAAGTAAAAGCAAAAACCATTAAAAGGATATTGGGAAATCACAGACTTGCCAGGTTTCAAGAACCAGGCTTCAAACTCTGCCTCAAGCACCTCAGTGAAAATGACACCAGACACCTGTGGTGAAGACCTCTCTGACCCTGAGCCCAGCTTACACTGCCTGACCCATCACCACATATTATCATTGGCATTGTTGCTAGTACTGCCCTATCTGCTGCTGTCATAAAAGATTCTTGGCATATTTGTTTCTTTGGTCTCAAAACTTGGAGTTGGGGGCTTCCCTGCTGGTGCAGTGGTTGAGAGTCCACCTGCCGATGCAGGGGACACGGGTTCGTGCCCCGGTCCGGGAAGATCCCACATGCCGCGGAGCGGCTAGGCCTGTGAACCATGGCCGCTGGGCCTGCGCGTCCGGAGCCTGTGCTCCGCAATGGAAGAGGCCACAACAGTGAGAGGCCTGCATACCACAAAAAATAAAAATAAAAATAAAAAAAATACCGATAGACATAACTATATAAAAATGTAGACTTCTGCATGTCAAAATTAAAGACTAATAAATGGAGGAAATTTTGAACATTTATGATGGAGAAAGATTAGAAGCCCTACTTTACTAAGGGCTTTTAAAACTAACAAGAAGAAAAAATACGTATCCCAATAATAACATGGCAATGTCTATGAAAAGGCAATTTGGAAGTCAAAGAAAACTATTAAAAGATTTCAACTTTATTGGTAATCAATTGAATTTAAAACAATGAGATTTCAACATAAGATCGACGAAAGATTGCTAATGATTTGTTTGTGGTGGGGAAACGATCACTCAGTATTAGCAGTTGTATAAATTGGTATAACTCTTCTAGCAGACAATTTGACAATATGTATCAAAAATGATTAATAAATGAGCAAACACTTGACTCAGGATTTCCAATTCTAGGAAATTATCCTAAGAAACGAATTAGATAAATACAAAGAGTTACACATGGATGTTCAGCACAGCATTGTTTATAATAAGGAAAAATCAGAAACTATGTGTCCAAAATACAGGGCTAGTGAAATAAATTCCATACAATTATGCAGTCATTAAAAAAATACTTATTCCCATATTTGTTGACATAGGAAATGCTCAATAGATACTAAAATTTAAAAGGTAGCCTAAAAATAATATTTAAAATATTACATTTTTGTTAAAAATATGTACATATGAATAAAAAATCTGGAAGGCTGTTCAACTGGCTTGCCTCTCACTAGTGGGCTTACATGTGATCATTACTTTTTTTCCCTTTTTTTTGATTTCATAAAAATTTTTAATGCTATTACTATCATGAAAACAAAACCAATAAAGCTCCTTTGAAAAGTTAGAAGTAATTAATAACTCAGACCATGATGCTAAGCTCAGTTTCTTAAAGTACAATTTTTAAAAATGTAGAAACATATTTATAACATTATAAATATTAATAAATTAGAATATATAACATTAATAAAATTGTATGCAAATCTCACATCAAATTTATAGTATAATATAAAAATAATGTATTTACATTTATGTATTAGTTGGTACATGAAAAGCCTGTATGAAAGATTTCTGTATCTCCAGATGAAATAAACTTATGCAGGTTCCTTTAAGTTTTTTTATTAGTGTGAAGAATACTTGCTTTGCAGAGAACAACTATTTTGTTAATGACAATGGAATCTAAAACCATCCTCAAATTCTTAGTCATTTGGAAAAATGAAAATTGTTCTCTAAAGCACTAAGATTGAGTTATAGTCTACAGATTCTTCCAGGATTAGGAAATAATGATTTCAAGATACTTTCAACCAAGAGATATGACCAAAATGCAAAAGAAACCTCCAAGGTCATGAATCCTTTCCATATACCTTAGGATTTATAGTTCCACACATCATGAATCAGGTCTCTGCTTTGCAAAGTAAACATCTGACACCTGAATGGATAAAGAAGTCAATGTGTTTAAAGGCTCAGTGCATATAATTTTAAAGTTCATAAAATATTCCTTTGAACCAAAGATAATATCATTATCCCCTTAGCTGGATGGGAACTGGGACACAGAAAGCTTGAATTAATGACCAAGCCAGAGAGGTATAGCCGCAGAGCAATATCCCCCTCCTTCGGTAAGCCGTGGCCTGTAAATTAGCCCTAAGAAGAAAGAAGGCCAGTCAGATGGATGAGTTGTGAGGAGAACGTAGGCTGGGCACAGTATACACAGAGGCCTAACAGAAAAGCTCTTCTGCCGCTCAAACTATGCTTCTCTATGCATTTAATTGCAAATTTATTGTCAAGTCTCATCCTAGAAAGCAGACAAAAGGTCATTATACACCTAATTGCAAATTGCATGATGTCTCTATAAAGCCATTTCATTACATCCATCTTCTTTTACTCACTAAACAATTTTTGTCATCACTAAATATATTTAAATGTACTCACCTAATGTTTTACTCGATGAGTTCAGATACAAAAAAGGATCGAGTAGCTAATTAAGTGTCATGAGCAAAGTGAAACAAGAAAAGATCACTTAAAGTATTTAAATGATGATCCAAATTTAAAGCGACGTGAAAAAGAAAAACTTACTGTTTTCCAAATGTCTATATACTGTAGTAGTTTATGAATAGGAACAGATACACATAATGGGGCAGCACAAAATGCATTTTAAATGGAAAGTTTAAACAGCTTGCTTGATGAGAGAGGAACAAAAAGCTCACCTGGGCGAACTCAGAAGCAGATCCTTTCAGCCCTAGTCAAGCCTACAGATGCCTGCAGCACTGCCAACATCTGGACTACAACTTCATGAGACCCTGAGCAGAACCATCCAGCTAAGCCTCTTCCAAAAGTTCTGGCCCAAAGGTACAGTGAGATAATAACTGTTTACTGTTTTAAGCCTCTAAGTTTTGGGGTACAGTAATTGGTTATGCAGCATGGATAGCTCAAACAGTAGTTTCTCTTTTCAAGAAAGGTATAATTATGGTCCCAGAAACACAGTTCCGACATCTATTCCACTCCAACTACTGGTGCAGATATTTAGAGTAGATTCTGAGTATGAGACAGTAATTTAATAGTTGTACTTTATCTTATTTATTGTCTCTGACTAGAACACCTAAGTGTCCCATTTTTCTTCTCTCTGATTCCTTTTTCCACTTCCTGCTCCTCCCGCATTAATAGAATGGACTCCAGAACCTCTTAAACTGTAAAATACCTTTATTTTACATATTCACTTTTGTTGGGTAAGTTCATTAAGAGCAGTAATTATAATTTTGTTAAACTTGTCATGCATGAAGTTAATGTGCTCAAGGTGTTTAATATTTCATTATACTAATACAGGGGGTAAGCAGGTTAGCAATCCTCAGCCTGTGAACTGAAGATATTATTTGGAATGATCTCTGCCATAACAGCCAGTTACCCAGATCATAAATGTCTCTCTATGACTTGCGGGAGCCATTTTCGGCAATGGCCAAACTCTGCCACGCACCATTCCCATAAGAGTACTATGCCATCAACTATGGGGTCTTCAAAGTATACCTAGCAGTAATCCTCCCTTTCCTTAACTCGACAAACACATACTTAGCCAGTTACTTTACACACTGTTGTGCATTGTTTGTTAATAATCTCTGACGTTATTCCTACCAAAAAAATAAGAGGTAGCAAATTCCCAACAGAAATGTCCTTTTCTGCTTCACCCCTTCTCCCCCACCCCAAACCCCACCACAAATATTTACAAAAACCTGAGGAAAAAGCACCGTCTAGAATCCAAAAACTGCCTTTATTATGCTTTACAAATAAGTCCTCCTCAATGAACTGTAGTTACTGTGAAACTTAATATATATTTACTTTCTTTAATGCTATAGTACTCAAAGCAGATGCCAAATCTAATTCAGCTAATTTGCAAAGAAAGGAAACACAAATCTTGCTCACTTTCACGGATACTCTTCGTAACCTGCATGTAGAATGTTTCTTTCCTATGACCATTACAAATACAGACGATTCTGAATTTCAACAAGTCTTAGCAAATTCCCAAAGTCATTCTTTCCTAAGGTTGGCATGATTCAATAATTTTTAAAATGTCTATTAAGAAAATAGGTGGAAAGCCCTGGCGACTGCAGGGAAGGGAACAAGTTACAATCACGCCTCCCGGGAGCCTGGGCGCCTTAAGGGCCCTCGTGGCTGGTAAGGTGGCAATGGGCAACTCTGGCAAGATCGCCGGCAACCCGCCCAGAGCCAGGGAAACGCCAGGGGCGCGAAGCCTAGGCGACGGCTTGACGCCCATGGGATCTATAAGGCGCGACGAAGCAGGAGGGCCGTGCAGGGATCGCGCAGATCCCGGAGACACCGGCCAGTGTCTGTCGAGCACACCCCGCCTGCTCTCGGGTCCCACGCGACTGCCGCCCCTCCACACCTTCCCCATCGGGAACCTGGATCTTCTAGACTTCAGGTTCAGGTGGTCCCCGCCTCCGGCCTGCCACCTCAGGACGCAGTTTCGCAGCGTCCATACAGTCACCCCCCCGCCCGGTCCCTCGCTGAGGATCAGCCGCACCCACCGTCTGCTCCCCCCTGAAACAAGCCAGCCGCGCGAACGGCGGCTCCGCCCCTCTACACCCGCTTCCGTCGGTACCAGAGAGACGCCGGCCGCGGGCCTGAGCGGCTCTAGCCCGCGACGCAGGCCGATAGGACGCCGGGATACTGGTTCCACTGTAAGCGGCCAGGAACGCGGCTTGAGGGCTCTTAAGCCGAGGGGTTGGGTACCTCGAGTTCCCCTACCGTCGTGCTCCCCAAAAGGACACATTTGGGACGACGGGTGGGAAGTGAAAAGTGCCTTGTTGGTTTCCCTCTCTCGACCCTGAGGATTCATTCTCGGCTTAGCCGGCGCCGTCCACAGCGCACCCACGCGGCGGGCGGGAAGCCGGGGACGCGAATTAACCTCACCGAATATGGGACGCGCGGGCTTCTGCCCAGAGGTGCTGCCGGCTGTCCCGGAGATGTAGAGATGTTTCCGACTTCCTGCATGGGATCCTTTAGGGTGGGCGTAGGAGAGAGTTTTTCACTCCGCAAGACCGGGCGACTTCGCGGACCTTACGCTCCTCTGTGGCGCTCCACCGCCCCCTTGGGGAGCTCTTGATAATTACTCTTTGGCGCTGTGCGGTATACGTTGGGGGCAGCTTTTTCTTGTGGACAGCAGTGAGAAGGCTAGAACGCTTAATCATGACTACTGAATGCCCAAGAGTCGGAAAAAGAGACAACATAAAGGCTGGCTTGATTCTGATTAACTGGACGGACAAGGTGCAGCTTGTTTAGTGGATCTGTGGCCAGTTCCCATCCCGACTCCCTGCCTCGGAGTGGTGGCTGCTCTGTGAGCACCAAGGAGACATCGAGCTTGACATGTGGCTCTAGTAAGCACTGGGCGAAAAGCGGGGGCTCAAAGAGGAAACTTTCCCCTTCCTACCTGGTTTCTCAAAACAAGTGTTGGATGTAATGCAGGGGCGGCAATGGGATTATATTAAGTACATAGTTGAAGGAGACCATAGAGAATCCGAATCTTCTATCTATCTCAAGCAAACTTCTAGGTCTTTCACGGAACCTTAGTGTGGCTGAGTTTCTGTTACAGAACTTTTCATTGCTTGTCACACTCTTGGTTCTTAGCCAACGGGAAAGACTCAACTGAGGGAGGAAATTATACATATTTTACCTGCACAGCTTAAAAGCTTATTAAAAATATTACTGAACACATTAACCACAATATTGGGTGCTTTTAGTCATGTTAAGAACAAATATTTTCTGTCTGAATCCAGTAACAGTTTGGCATTACCCTTATGGCAGCATGGGTGCATTTCTTATAGTCTAGGCTTTCTAGAGTTATTTAGGGACAACATAGGTGGTTTCCTGCAACCAAAACAACTTAGTTATTTTCTCTGTGGGCAGTCTGCTGCCCAAAGGGACTGTTCATTACACAATACATACTGAGCGCTCTCAATATGCCAGGCACTATGCTTGGTAATAAGACTATAAAATAACTTTATGGAGCTCAAGTTCTAGTGGAGGATATAGACCACAAAGAAGTTGAATGACTGAAATATGTGCTCTAAAGGAAGTAAACATGGTGATGTAATAGTAACTGGGGGAGGCCCCTCTGAGGCAGGGATATTTGTGCTGAGACCTGAAGGTGGCAGGGAGCCCATTGTGAGCTAAAGAGAGCATTGTGCCCGTTCAAATTGCTTACATTACCTCTACTAACCTACTACACTCTGCTTGCTTTGCTCTCTATTTTTCTCGTTGTTTCCTCTGTTGCTTCTTCTCTTTTATGTGAAGAGACTGGTCTTTTCAAGAAATCATAAGTTCATTTGAACATTTCTGATTATGTCTGGTATAATCTTGAAGTCTTTTTAGATGTATGGTTTTGTTCTTTCCCAAGAGACAGGTGTAATACATAGCACTTTCGGTGAGCTCATTCCTCTTTTGGTTTCATACACTTTGTAGCATAAATCTTTGGAGATGTTCAAAACAAATGAAAATATCTGGTACATGAGATAGTCCAGATAAAATTTAGTCTTAGCTAAAGTGCTCGATTCTTAGCTTGAAGCAATATTGCCCACATTAAGGTTTTTCGTTTTGTTTTTTTAAGATCTAATTCTCTTTTCATGGTTCTACTGAAAAATACTTGGAGTAGAGAGACTAAATAGCAAATGATCAATGTATACAATTCTGCATAAGTAAAATGAAAAAACTTGATTAATAGTGAATGCTCCACAAGACAAAACAGCAACAACTGCAGTTTTATAAAATTTTTTCTCAAATCTGAGATAAGAAATTGTTCAAATTTTTAAAATAGTTCTTTATTAATAAAATACATATTTTGAAATTTACAATTTAGGTAAAATACCTCCAAAGTTAAATGTCATTTCTCATAAAATCATTGTACAGAAGTCATATATATAATTTCTTGGCTTTCTAGTAATTTTCTACCAGTCACTTGAAATAACATCCTCAAGGTTTAATAATATATTGTAATAATTCCATATTTCACCTTTTAGAGTTTGATAGAAGACAGTCAATATCCTGAAGGATTTCAGAGGTTTTTTTCAATGCCACTGATACACTCTTTTCATTAACTTCTTTTAGCAAGTTTTCTGAAGATTTTGGTTTACAATGATCCGAAGACTGTTCATTTTTCTTGTTAGAAATCTGGTTTAGGACACCACTGTTCTCCAATAATACTAAGTTGCTTAGTTAAGGAGCTTTTTCCCCATATTTTTCATTATAATTGTTTTTAATTCAGAAAGCCTAGCCTTCATATTAAAATATTATTTCTCCATTGTGAAGATCTCTTGGATTCACAATAGAGTTGGGACTTCAGAATTTATCAAGTCTATCCCTTATAGATGAAGAAACTAGTTAAGACTATAAGAGGGGGAAAGGAAAAGAGAGTATGTATGTCTGTATTTGGATGGAAGTTTGGTGACAGGGAGGAAATAAAAGAATTAAAACCTCAGTAACATTTCTTTAAATGAAGAAATGATATGGGAATAAAAGGGAACCAAAGTAGGGGTGAGAGGAATACAAACAATCTGTGTAGGGTATTTTTTTTTTTTTTTTTTTTTTTGCGGTACACGGGCCTCTCACTGTTGTGGCCTCTCCCGTTGCGGAGCACAGGCTCCGGACGCGCAGGCTCAGTGGCCACGGCTCACGGGCGCAGCCGCTCCGCGGCACGTGGGATCCTCCCGGACCGGGGCACGAACCCGTGTTCCCTGCATCGGCAGGCGGACTCTCAACCACTGCGCCACCAGGGAAGCCCCTGTGTAGGGTATTTTTAACTTAAAACATCTAGAGTGAAAAGAATCTGTCCTCTGTTGCAGAGCTACTTTATTATTTGAATAGGATTATGGAAAAATAACAGGATAAAAGAAATTTAGATGAGTGGGATAGGAATGTACAGAACAAAAGGTTTAATAAGAAAAAGAAGTAAGAGTCCAGTCCAAGCTGGTGAGGTAGGAGGTTCCTGAACTCACCTCCTCCCACAAATGTGACACTGAATCTACAGCTACACACGGAGAAATTCTCGCTGTCAGAAATCCAGGAACTACCCGAGTGACTCCTATACACTGAGTGAATAAGAATATATTCACAATTAAATGGGTAAGAAAGGTTGAGACACACTTTCACTATAAACCCCACCCTTAGCACAATAGGGGGGAACTCACAATTCCCAGCTTCTCCCTGAGGAGTAAACAGTTTGCCCCAAGATCTAATGCTCCAACTTTTAAGACTCCCAAGTGTGGGACAGGCCCCTAAAACTCCTAGTTCTGAGCAGACAGAAACACCCATCTCCCAGTCTTTCCCTCAAAGAGGGCTATTTGCATACTTTAAAAGCTGCTGCCTGAGGTATGCCTATTTGCATGTTTTAAAAGCTTCTAATTTAGCACGTGCCTAGGGGCTGAATGTGATCCTCTCTGGAGACTCAGGAGGCTGGCAGATGATATCTCCACATTCTTTCTCTGGCCTACTCAAGGTTGCTGCTATCTCCCTGGAAGGAGCTTATACACGAAAGAAAATGTCAGTGAAACAAAGAGCTGGGTTTTTTTTGCAAAGATAAAATAGACAAACCTTTAGCTAGACTTATCAAGAAAAAAGAAAACTCAAACAAATAAAATTAGAAATGAAAGAAGAGAAATCACAACCAATACCACACAATACAAAGGATCATAAGAGACTACTATGAACAATTATAGGCCAAGATATTGGACAACCTAAAAGAAATGGATAGATTCCTAGAAACATACTGAATCCAGGCTGATTACTAGTAAGGAAATTGAATCAGTAATCAAATACCTCCCAACACAAATGGTTTCACTGGTGAATTCTACTAAATATTTAAACAAGAATTAATACCAATCCTTCTCCAACTCTTTCCAAAAAATGTAAGAGGAGAGAATATACCTCAAAACTAATTTTACGAGGCCACAGTTACCCTGACAACCAGAACCAGATAAAGACACTAAAAGAAAAGAAAATTACAGGCCAGTATCTCTGATGAACATAGATGCAAAAGTCACAAAACATTAGCAAACAAAATTCAACAATATATTAAAATGGTCATACACCATGATCAAGTGTGATTTATTCTAGGGATACAAGGATGGTTAAACATATGAAAATTAATGTGGTACACCACATTAACAAAATGAAGGATAGAAATCATATGTCAACAGATGCAGAAAAACACTCAACAAACTGGGTATAGAGGGAACATACCTGAACATAATAAAGGCTATATATGATTAGCCTACAACTAATATCATATTCAACAGCTTTTCAACAGAAAAGCTGAAAGCTTTTCTTCTAAAAGAAGAAATAAGACAGTAATGCTCACTCTCAACCCCTTTTATTCAATATAGTACTGGAAGTCCCAGCCAGAGCAATTAGACAAAAATAAATAAATAAAATAAAGAAGAAATAAAAGGCATACAAATCAGAAGGGAAGAAGTAAAGCTGTCTCTATTTGCAGATGATATGATATTATATATAGATTCTGCTGAAGTCTCCACCAAAAACCTGGTAGAACTAATAAATTTAGTAAAGTTCCAGGATACAAAATCAATATAAAAAAATAAGCTGCATTTCTATACATTAATAATGAATTACCTGGGCTTCCCTGGTGGCGCAGTGGTTAAGAATCTGCCTGCCAATGCAGGGTACGTGGGTTTGAGCCCTGGTTCGGGAAGATCTCACATGCCGTGGAGCAACTAAGTCCGTTTACCACAACTACGGAGCCTGAGCTCTAGAGCCCATGAACCACAACTACTGAGTGCACGTGCCACAACCACTGAGTGCACGTGCCACAACTACTGAAGCCTGCGTGCCTAGAGCCCATGCTCTGCAACAAGAGAAGCCACTGCAGTGAGAAGTCCGCACACCACAACAAAGAGCAGCCCCCGCTTGATGCAACTAGAGAAAGCCTGCGCACAGCAACGAAGACCCAATACAGCCAAAAATAAATAAATAAATAAATTTATAAAAATAAATAATGAATTATCAGAAAAAGAAATTAGGAAAACAATTCCATTTACAATTACATCAAAAGGAATAAAATACCTAGGAATCAATTTAAGCAAAAAGGTGAAAGATCTGTACACTGAAAACTGTAAGACATTAGATGAAACAGAATAAGACACAGATAAATGGAAAGATATTCTGTACTCATGAATTGGAAGAATTAATATTGTTAAAATGTCCATACTACGCAAAGCAATCTACAGATTCAATACAATATTCAATGTATTGAACAATACAAAATTCTAATGGCATTTTTCACAGAAATAGAACAAACAGTACTGAAATTTGTATGGAACCAAAAAATACCTCAAATAGCCAAAGCAAACTTGAGAAAGAAGAACAATGCTGGAAGTTTTCTGATTTCAAACTATGGTAATCAAAACAGTATGACATTGGCAAAAACCAGAAATATAGATCAATGGAACAGAATAAAGAGTCCAGAAATAAAGTCACGTATGTCTGTAATGGTCAATTAATTTACAACAAAAAGTAAAAAATATACAATGGAGAAAGGATAGACTCTTCAATAAACGATGTTGGGAAAACTGGACCTCCACCTCACACCATACACAAAAATCAACTCAAAATGGATTAAAGACTTGAATGTAAGACCTGAGACCATAAAACCCCTAGAAGAAAACATAGGGTGTAATAAACTCCTTGACATCAGTCTTGGCAATGACTTTTTGACACCAAAAGCAAAGAAAACAAAAATAAACAAGCGGTACTTGTCAAACTAAAAAGCTTTTGCACAGCAAAGGACACCTTCAACAAAATAAAAAGGCAACCTATGGAATGGAAGATAATATTGCAAATTATATTTCTGATAAGAGGTTAATATCCAAGATATTCAAACAACTCATACAACTCAATAGCAAAAAAAAAAAAAAAACAAAACAATTAAAAAATGCGCAGAGGAATTGAATAGGTACTTTTCCAAAGACATACAGATGGCCAACAGGTACATGAAAAGGTGCTCAACATCACTAATCATCATGGGAAATACAAATCAAAACCAATGAGATATCACCTCACACCTGTTAGAATGGCTATCATCAAAAAGATAAGACATAACAAGTGTTGGTAAGGATATGGAGAAAAGAGAACCCTTGTGACCCTTGTGTACCTTGGTAGAAATAGAAATTAGTACAGCCACTGTGGAAAACAGTATGGAAGTTTCCTCAAAAATTTACAAATAGAACTACCATATGATCCAGCAATCTTACTTCTAGGTATATATCCAAAAGAAATGAAAACAGTCGGGGCTTCCCTGGTGGCGCAGTGGTTGAGAGTCCACCTGCCGATGCAGGGGACATGGGTTCGTGCCCCGGTCCGGGAAGATCCCACATGCTGTGGAGCGGCTGGGCCCGTGAGCCATGGCTGCTAAACCTGCGCGTCTGGAGCCTGTGCTCAGCAACGGGAGAGGCCACAATAGTGAGAGGCCCACGTTCCACAAAAACAAAAAAAAAGAAATGAAAACAGTCTATTGAAGAGATAGCTGTACTCTTTTGTTCACTGCAGCATTTTTCACAATAGCCAAGATATGGAGACAACCTAAGTGTCCACTGTTGGATGAATTGATAAAGAAGATGTGGTACATATACATACACACAATGGAATACTACTCAGCCATGAGAAAGAACGAAATTCTGACATTTGCAACAACACGGATGGACCTTGACGGCATTTTGCTAAGTGAACTAAGCTAGACAGAGAAAGACAAATACATGGTGTCACTCATATGTGGAATTTTTTAAAAAGTCAAACTCATGGAAACAGAATGTAGACTGGAAAAAAAAAAAAAAAAAGAATGTAGACTGGTAGTTGCCAGGGGCTGGGGGTGGGGAAAGAGGGAGAGGTTGGTAAAAGCATATGAACTTTCAGCTATAAGATGAATAAGGTCTGAGGATCTAATGTATAACATGGTGACTGTAGCTGATAACACTGTGTTGTATGACTGAGGTTTGTTGGGAGGGTGGAAATCAGATGTTCTCACCACCACCTACCCCGGGAGGGTTGGTGAGGTAGAGGAGAGGAGGAAGATAGATATGTGAAGTGATATATGTGTTAATTAACAAGATAGGGTGATCCTTTCACAATGTGTATGTGTGTCAGGTCACTATGATATACTATTTAAGTATCTTATAATTTTTTCAATTATACCTCAGTAAAGCTGAAATTTTTTACAAATAATAGTATATAAAAATCCTACAAATTTTAAAAAAGAAAGACGTCAGAGACAGTTCTCAGTTATAATTTAGAATATAATTATATAAGTGTGAAAGTCTCCATAGGACATCTTAACCCCAGTTCACTGTCCTTTGCTGAGTTAAACCCAATGAAAAGTACAAATGCTAACATGATGTACCTCCTATAGACAAGATACATCTTAAATTACAATCTTAAATATTATTCAATAAAGCTCTGTAATATATAAGTATGGATTAATATAAAGTACAGAGTCATGAATTAAGCCTACAATGGAAAGAGAGAAATTATGCAGGACAATACATTCTGTTTAAAGGATACAGTTAAACTTCTGTATCTTTTCAAGTTCAGAAGCCACAGACCTGTGCAAAAAAAACCTCATGCTAGTTGTCTGATTCTTTTATATCCACAATATTTCAAATGAGCATACTTAATTTTTTTCATAAAGGTTAGAATTTTTGACATAAGAACCTAGAGGTTAAGAATTCTCTTTATATTGGCTTTATTTAGCAACAAATCACCTTGACTCAACTGATGCTTACTGAGTGCCTTTCATGAGTAAGGCAAGTGAATAAAAGTCCTCCACCTCCAGGACTTTTGAATTAAGTATTGAGGTTTGAAGGTAATGAGCCTTCCTGCTACAACTCAGTACTGACATGGCATATCTTCTACTTTCCTCCTCATGGTTTACTAAAACTTTAAAAACCTACTAAAATCTCATCACTTCTATGAAAGAAATACTCTCTCCTTTGAATTCCTACAGCAGTATGTTAATTAATCATAAACTTCTTTGTAATGCTTTCTCTTGAACTATTTAATTTTCTGATCTTCATACCTAGATAGTTTCTTTGGAGGAGAAGGGATCTTACACATATAGTTAAGACCTCATTTATATGGAACTCTTAGGGAATGGACGGTCTCCAGGGCCAACTTTTTATACGACTGAATTAGGTGTCAAAACATAATAACTACTTTCTATTAAATTTCTTCTGGAATAGACTACCATTTCATTGTTTTCTTAAGCACAGTATACTAAACATTCTCTTCTTGACTTGAAGGGTTAATATATGAACATTAGCCCTTACCATGTTCCACAGAAACAGATATTGGGGCAACTGGTGTGGGATAGAAGGCTAAATGTACACAAATCCAGCAGAACCTCTTATGTGTGTGTTCTTTGTGTTTTCCCTCATCACTAGATGAAATATGAGCAGTGGCACACAACTAGAAAATAGTGTAACTGGACTAGCTCTGCAAAATTAATGAGGACATTCATGCTAAAACATCTCTTTATTCAAGTCACTAGAAAAGTCTTTTCACAGCTCATAATAGGGTATACGACTTGTCTGCTTTACTGGCACACAATGGACCATACACAATGGACCACATGCACCTCATCAGCCTGCACTCTTTCCTTGTACTCCAGCCTATGAACGGAGAATAAAAGAGATCTTTCATCATTTTAAGCACCTGTAGTAAAAACCTGGATGTGACTTACTCCAAAACCCGCCGACTCTTCATCACTGCAAAACACACTCCCCCTGCCTTTTTTAAACATGAGACACATTTTCTGGGTACACCCAGAACCATACAAACTACCTTTAATGCTGTCACTCATATGATAAACCAACGCCTTATAAAATATCTCCTGTACTATTTTTTTTTTTTTCCTGTACTATTTTTTGACAAGCATTCCTATTAAAAAGTTGAATGAGTAAGCTAATAATATAAGGTGAGTTGGAAATAAAATATTGAAATACAATTTAGGTAGCTGTATATTATGTTTACAGCTGAAATACAATTTAGGTAATTGTTTATTATGCGATCTCTTCTCTCCCTTCAACCTATCCACTTTGACAAGAAAACAAGAATCATCTGATTCTTGTGGAGATGCCTTAGGCTTTGGGAGGGGAATGGAGCTGTTCAAGTGCTGTATCTCCCCTCCCCACTCCTCAATTCCTGTCTCCCCTCTGCTCCGCGTTGCTTCCACCCATACATAGCTGCTTTCACCAATCTGTACGTCTCTTACCCCCTCACTTCTCAGTTTGTCTTGACAGTTATCCTCTTCTAAGCTTTCATACAAAAAGGCTAGCATTTTACAAACTTTGCCAGCTGAGCAATGATGAAGTAACCAATTTTATAGCCATGTACAATTTCCCTTTCTTCCCAACTATGTTTTTTGCTAGCTATTAAGGCAACTTTTCTGCTCCCAAACTGTAGCTGAAGAGAGGGACCTGGAAAGCTGAATCCTTAAGATATCTGGATATTCAAATAACATCTACTGATTTGATTGTACCTCTTTCTCTAAGTAACTTAGGAAAAGGTGATAAGAATCAAGCTTATTGTTTATATATTTTTGCACCATGCACCATGCACTAAGACACCTTACAGCTTACTTTATTCTTTTTATTTATTTATTTGGCTGTGCCAGGTCTTAGTTGCGGCACGCAGGATCTTTAGTTGCAGCATGTGGACTCTTAGTTACGGCATGTGGGATCTAGTTCCCTGACCAGGGATCCAATCTGGGCCCCCTGCATTGAGAGTTCGGAGTCTTAAAAGCTGGACCACCAGGTAAGTCCTCTTACAACTTACTTTAATTTAAAGCTTCCTAAATTGTTCCTGATATCCTTCTTTTCCAATATAATCAGATTATACTCTTGCAGTGACACTAACCTTCCTAAGGCTCTTTCTTCCTGTCATTTTTCCATATAGGAACTTGTAATTCTATGAAGTCTGAATTCCTCTATTGATTACAAGGTCTATTCCTATCCATCAGAGTCATACTACACCCAAGCAGGTAAGTGTCTGCTCCATAAAAACTAACTTCTTACTATCTCCACAAGCCAAAATACCCTTTTTTACCTCTGCCCTTGCTTCCTCCCTAAAATGTCTTAATTTCCCTAAATATTCCTTCGGAGCCCAGTTCTAGTCCCCTACACACTGAAAGGCACACAGGAGGGACTGAAATCTTGCTTTATTTGTTGATTTATCAATTAATTTGGGGGAGGCAATTAATATAATAGAAATTATTTAAAAATCAACTTTTCCTGAAAGCTTGTTATGTTAGTCAACATTTTATTTCCTTTAATATTACTAAGATAAAAAAAATATATCTAAATTTTTCCATAAAGTTTTCAGGATGAATTTATTACACTAAAAGAGTCACCCATTTTGAGATGAAGTTTTCAAGTCTTCAGATGAAATATACTATGATGAAATGTAATAAATGAGATATCCAATTAAAGATATTTTCAAGATTTAAGCTATCAAAACATCATAGGAGTTAAATATATTTAACTAAGAGAAAGTTTTTTTGTGAAAAAGAGTCAGTTTACCTTTTAACATTTTAATTTTTGAGAATTACTTGGCTCTTCTACACAGATTAAGTTTAAAATAAATACAAATACCATTTTTCTTCCGGAACAGAAGATGAAGGATGTGTAGGCATTTCTTTCTGACTAGTCTGGGTCAGTCTTCTGCACCATGATATTACTGTTGTCACATATCTAGATTGAATACATTAAGACCGATGTTTGAAAAACGAACTTGTAGAATATTTATAAAAGCATTTAAAAATTGGAAAAATCATTAAGACGGTTTGGGAAAAAAGAATAAAGAAAAAATTCTAAAGTAGGGCAATTTTTAAATCGTTTTCATTGGAAAAAGAAAAAGCAAGTTTTTCTCATTCATCAGGAATAAAATGATTTACTCACATATATGATTAATAAAGATGAGATTTAAGAATCAGAACACAGGTTAACACTTGGATTTCATTCAAAGTTCTAATACCTAAATTCTCCTTTTAGTTTTTCAAAGTAAAATGAATTTCATTAAATTTTATCATGAAAATGTCTTTACACACAAGACTAAGTGAGCATTTGCTTTCTAAAATTTAAACCAGAACACACCTGTTAATGCACACACACACACATCCAGAATTACATATAACTCATCAAACACACAAAACAAGTATCAAGTTCAATAAAATGAATGATTTGGAGTGACTGGCTGAAATAAATAGTTAATGTTTGCTAAACAGACACTATCTTTTGAGGCAAATTATTCAAACTAGCAATGAATGTTGGAGCATTTAAACCAAAATGCAATAACTCCCAACAGAAAAATAAATTCAAGAGGTAAAAAAAGGAATTGCTTTGTGAACATCCTCAAGTAAAATCACTAACATGTCAAGAACATCACAAAGAGAATGATTATTATAACAAATTACATAAGCCAAAAGAGAAAAAGTATATTCATAAAAAGCTGATTTCAAGAATCTTCTCCATTTTAAGAATAATCGTTAGCTAGTTTGTTTTATTTCACTCTACAGAAATAATACATAAGTTTAGTTATTTGTGGCTGTAAGCCTTAGTTTAAATTGGTTAGGGGATTAATTAGTTAACTGGTTAACACAGCTGACCACAGTCCAACCTCCACAGCAAGCCAGTTATATCTATAACACATTTCTTTTGAAAAATCACTAGAATACAAATGGAAATGATTAAAGCTGACCTGATCTATTTAGTTATGCTAGAGACCAATATAACTGTAAACCCTGAAACCTGCTGAGGAATTCCCTGGAGGTCCAGTGGTTAAGACTCCGCGCTTCCACTATAGGGGGCGTGAGTTCGATCCCCAGTCAGGGAACTAAGATCCCACAAGCCACACGGTATGGCCAAAAAAACAAAAGCAAAAACAATGCAGCTACTGAAACTCGCTGAAATGACTTTATGCATTTTCCACATGGAAAAACTAAAAATATATACAACACTTAAATAATGTTTTTATGCTTCCTCTCTGTCTAAAAGGAAGTTGTTTACTAACATGAAATTATTTTTTAAATTGCTTTCCAGTACCTTTCATATGGTCCAGGGTGTTGAATCTGAAATAACTGATTTTGTCCATCAGGAAAAGTTAACTTACACCAACCTAAATTGAGACCTCGATTTACCTTAAGAAGCAAGGAGGAAAGGTAAGTTTTAGTATTCTAGAACTGAAAAACAAAACCTTCTTTTAAATTAATTTTCAGTAAAAAAAAAAAAAAAAGAAGTAGATGAATCATTAAAACTTTATTTTGACTAACTTAAAAGTTTTATTTTACATGGGATATGGGTATTATTTAACCACCACCCTTATATAGATAATTATCAAAAGAACAAAAATACTAGTCCCTCTCTCTATAATGAGTTACCTTTATAAAAATGACGATTTGTCACACCTTTCTGATTTCTGCTAGGAAATCCAATGAGATCAGTAAAGCCTCTTGACAGATTTTATACTTCAAAAAATAGAGATACTGTGGTACTTCATTTTCTTTGTACTATTTCCACAGATTAAAAATAAATAAATAAATAATAGATTTCAGTCTGAAGTATAATTACCTGCCTCTTTTCAGTAAGAGAGCTGAAATTCCAATTCAGGGTTAGAGTAATGCCATCTAAAAAGACAGCATGTACTTTGTCATCAGAGTATGCAAGAAATCTTCCCACGTTGGGTATGAACGATTCTCTCAAAAGCAAAGGCAGTATATTGCTATTATTTATCCCAGGTACCTAAAACCAGAAAATAAAAATAGCAGGAAAGACAGTTATCCACTAATAAAATTGAAATGATTAATGAACACTGAGGCAACTTCACATTCTCATTCAGAAGTTGAATATTGTAGAACCCTTATGGATGTTTTGACTTCTCCAGAAGTGGCTACCCAAAAGAGTCTATTGTAAGCAGATTAAGTACTAATACCTTTGGAAAGTCACCATTCTGCTGAACTTTACATAGAAAATAGACAAAGATTAGGAACTACAGCAACATATAGGTTTATAATCAAAGCAGTATAGATACAGAAATCAAGGTCTGAGAATCACTTCCTCCAAGTCAGCATTAAAAAAAATTTACTTTTACAGTTATGGAAATAGAATGAATACTGTAATGTTTCAAAATAACTATGTTTTCACATACTTCAAATCCAATCAATTCCCCTGTCCTCCCCCTCTAAGAAAAAAGAAACAACAAACTACATACAGTAAAACATAAAAGCCCCGTTTTGCAGTGTTTATCTATTAAATGGATTTTTTAAATAAACCAGTATTAATATTACAAAGACTTTCTCACATGACTTAGATGAAAGTAATTTGAACTTATATGTATGTATACAAATAATAAAGCAATTAAAAATATCTTGCTTTTAAAATAATTTAAGATACCATTTTCCAGCAGCATATATGATAGTTATGGCTTAAAGAAAGCTTCATCTTGGCACAATGCTGAAGAATTCTGTCAACAAGAAAAATACTACTTAAACATTTGCAAATAATGTCATTTTCCAATTCTAGCAACCCATTCTCACTGCTATACAACATTTTAGGCAAGTAACTCGTTGCCACAAAAATACGTTTGGACCTCTTTCTTCCTTAAGCCCCTAGAAGGGAACTACTACTGTTGCTTCCCTTTGTGCTAATCTTACATAATTAAGGTTATTCCTCTATTTTTTAGCAATGAAATGACTCCAAATGGAGAGGATTTTCAGAATTTGCTCCTTTTTAAGAAGTGACAGATTCACAGCACCTGAAAGGTTTAGCATAGTCTAAGAGTGGTGGGGATGTGAATCAACTGTCCCTAGAAAATCAAATGACCAGTTCTGCTCCTTCAAATCTACTTTAGAAGTTGCTTAAACATAAGTTTATAAAACAAATAATTTAATTCAACAATCCACTTTCATTCCTCTCGGTGCCACAGACTGATTAATGAATTAAAAAACATATGAACCAAAGAACCAAACTACAGTTCACCTTCTGTTCATTCTCAGAAATGGTTATTACTCCTAGGATAATAAAGAAGTATGAAAATTCAAATGTATCATCAAATCTTCAACTTGATTCCAAGGAACAATAATGATGCCACACTTACCTAGAGAAAAGGCACTTATTTTCTTCCAGCAGCTGCTTGCCATATGTGGATGTTTCTCCATATTTAACTTCAAATTTCAATGCCAGAAGTACTTTTTTTTTTTAAATAATTTGGATTTTCTTGTTGCTGTTGTTTTAATCTTTATTTATTTATTTGGCTGTGCCGGGTCTTGGTTGTGGCACAAGGGATTTTTGTTGTGGTATGTGGGATCTTTAGCTGCGGCATGCAGGATCTTTTAGTTGTGGCATGCAAACTCTTAGTTGCAACACGTGGGATCCAGTTCCCTGACCAGGGATTGAACCTGGGCCCCCCTGCATTGGGAGTGTGGTAGCCACTGGACCACCAGGGAAGTGCCAAGAAGTACTCTTATAATGACATTGTGATCACTTTATTTTATAAATGATGAGACCAGAAAAGTTGACAGATTTTACTAAAGACATTTCCACTGTACCCACCAATTCTTAATCTTATCCGAACCACTAGAAAATGTATCAAGTTTCTCAGACACATAACACTTGATTCAGCTGAACATGAAGCACTTACCTGGTTGCCTGTTTAATTACAGAACAAACAGAAAATGGACTTCCTGGTCTATCTGGAGGAAGGTTATTTACTGAATAAGTTTTCTCTTCTCTCTGAAAATTAGTTTAAAATTTTAAAAAAGATTCAATAATAAATATTGGCCATTATTACTTAGCTATTATTTTCCCTTAAAATAGATATTTATACAGTGAAAAGGCAAGCAGTTATTTTAAGTTAATCAACAGCCCATAAAAGGTAACTTTAAAAGGTATTTTATGATGCTTTTCCATTTTCCCTTTTTTTTAAAAGTCTAGAATTCCTCCTATCAAAAGTTATCCTACTCAAAAATTACATTCTAATAGCCTATAACTTACTGCTCAATTTAAATCTTGGCTGTACTCAAATTAACAAACTAATTTCCCTGTGCATTAACAGGAAACCTACCATAAGCCCCTTTTTCCCTTTAGACAGAAAAAAAAAAAAAAAAAAAAAAAAAAAGAAGAAGAAGGTGGCTAAATAGGCTTAAAAAACTGTTTTAATTACTATTTTAACTGAATGACTATATCATTTTGTTATATTTTATTAATGGAAGAACAATTGCTAGTTTGTGTAAGACAATATTATTATTTACAAGCTCAACTTCTTGAATTAGGAAAAAATGTTGTTTTGTTATTCCCTCTGAATTTCCTCTTTCTGAGACTCTTTCATGCTAGTGTTTACCAGGACTCTGTCTCCAGCCTTCTCTTCTGATTTCCCGGTTTCTTCTTGGGTAATCCCAGGAGGGTCCAAAACTGTGTTCATAATAAATATCACAACAGCAACAACTAACATTTATTAAACAGATGATACTATGTGCTAGGTGCTATGCTATGTAGTTTACAAAGGATTATCTCATTTACTCCTCAAAATAATCCTGAGAGATATGAACTATTAATGTCTATTTTTTAGATAAGGAAACTGAGGCTTGAGGGCTAAGTATTAGTAGAGGTCTGAATTGAACCACAAGAGAGTGTTGCCCATACTCTACCATCAGTGACAGAAAATAAGCTTCAAAGTCAGAGCTGTATTCAAATCACAGGTGTGCCATTTACTATTATAATGATGGAAAGGTTATACAAACTTGTGTTAAGTCTCAGTGCCTACAACCTATGAAATGGGGATACTACCTACCATCCACATTGTCCTGAGGATTAATGAAATAATACATATATAAAGCAACTGGGACAGAATTTAGTCTATAGTATGGTACTCAAAAAATAGTCTCTCCTCTTTTATCCTGGACTGTAGACTTGAATATCTAAATCTCTACCGGATATCACAAAGACATTTCAACTTCAACATGTCAAAATGAAATTACCTTCCCTTCAAAATCTGCATTTTTTTCCCCTCTCTCCTACTTCATATTTACCTCTGGTATGTCAATCATTACATGTTATTCCCTCTTCCTAGAACTCAGCTCCCTCCCTCCATCACCTCCCTTTGTCTGACTAACTCCTACTTTTCCTTCAGCGTCAGGGAAGCCATTAAGGAGGTCCCATATGCTAGGTGAAATCCCCTAGTTATGTCTACAAGCACAGAAAACCTCTATTCCTGCTTCTTGGTTTCCATTACAATTTCAATTTAATGTTTTATACTTAATGTTGGTCTTCTCTGCTAGAACGAAGCTTCGTGAAGGTAGGGGCTGAATCTGTTTTGCTGACCTCTGTATCCTCAGCATTTATTAGCACAGTGGGCTAAGTCACATGGTAGGCACTCAAAATATCACACCTTAATTATTTATGTCCTTATCTGTCAGATACTGAGTCCCTCGAAGGTTCTTGTCTTTTTCCACTGCCTAATTTCATCAATTCTAAAATGCTTATTTTTCACAATTTAACCTCTCTGAAATAAAGATGCATCTTACAATTAAGAGTTTCTTTCAATTACTATCAGGCAGATGGGACTGAACTATAATAGAATTTAAATCTTCTATGGAAATCTCTTGGTAAGTTCAAAAAATGCCATCATCAATACACTTCAGGTTTAAAAAATTTTTGGTTTAATCCAGTGCCTGGTACCACCACTCACTGATTAATTCAATAACTTGGCATCATTTTCAACTCCTTCCTCATCCCCAATATCCCGTTCAGTCATTTGTTCTGTCTCCTTAATATCTCTTGGGTCCATTCTTATCTTTCCATTCTCATTACCACTGCCTGGCCCTCATACTTCCTTTTCTGCACTACTATACATGTCTTCTAACTGGTTCTACAGCTTGAAGTGCCACTGCTTCCCCATCTCAGTTCATCTTCCTCTGAAAAGACCTAACAAAAATATGATGTCACTTCCCTACTTAAATCCTTCAGTGGCTCTCCAAAAGCAATAGGGTTTCTCATGCTCCATTAATGAACTGGCTCAACTTGGTCTAATCTCTTCTGTGGACATTTCCCCCACCATTCTACCTCTGTTTTAGTCTACTACAGCCTACCACAGCATTTTCATTTCCTTCAACATTCCAAACTGGCCCCAGATTCTTGCCTCCAGTTAGATGACATTTATCTACTGTTCTGTGTACTAGCAAAATAGTGTGCTGAAGAAGACAAGGCTTACCTCTAGGTGGGTTAGTTAGTAAACAAACATTGATCAATATGAAAATGTCACAAAGTACTAAATGCCAAGAAGAAAAAAAGAGGAGGGTACCTTGATAGGGAGTGTCATAGGTAGCTTCTTTAAGCTGGATAGTCAGGAAAAGCTTCCTTGAGGAGGTGTCATTTAAATAGAAATTCTAATGACAAAAGGCCAGCCATGCAAAGAGTTGAGCAAGAACAGTGTTCCCTTAGCTATATGCTCCTCTAACAACCATCCCTCTTTTGCATAACTCCTCCTGCCATGTCTTCCTCCAGAAGGCTTTCCCGGAGCCTCCTAAACAGGGTCAGGTACCCTTCCTTATGTGGACCCAAAGCACCAAGTGTTTATCTCTATGGAAGCACTTACACTGTCAGTCCCTGTCAATCTTTCCTCTTTAAATTTTTAATTATACAAGCAATGATGATACATTACTACATTTTGGGGGGAGGAAGAGTTCAAAAATATAAGATTTCAGCCCCTCCCGACTCTTCCTCCCTCACAAAATCCCAGATTCCTCCCCAAAAGTAACCACTTCAGTTTAGTTTTTATCTGCCCAGATCTTTCCCTGTGCATTTACACGTGTATTATATACAGTAATATAATTGGGTTTGGGGTTTGTTTTTTGTTCTTTACACAGAAGATATCATTGTACATCTTCTCATGCAAACTTTTTTTTCACTCAACAGCATTTTGGAGATCTTTCAGTATCTGTCTTTCTATGCGTCTACATCTTCCTCATTCTTTTAAACTGCTTCCAACATTCCCACGACCTGATCACCACAGCTTATTTCACCATTTTCTACTGATGAACATTTAGATTACTTGCAGTTTTTCGCTACTACAAACAAGACCACAGTCCACATCCTTGGCCATGCTTCTTTGTATATATGTGCTCATAGTTTTCTAGGATAGATACCTTAGAAGCAGAATTTCTAGCCAATTTTACTTGGTATTATCAAGTTGGCCTTCATAAAGGCTGAATCAATTTACACTCCAATCAACAGTATGAAAGCACCCCTTTCCCCCATACCTTTGCTGGCAGTAGATATTGTCAACCTTTTGACAATTTGATGAGTGAAAAATATTATATCATTGTTATTTTAATCTGCATTTCTTTGATGCAAGTAGTAAAGTTGAACATGTTTTCAAATACTATGGGTTACATGGCATAATCATTCTTATCCTTTGCTCATTTTTCTGTTAGGTTTTTTTCTGGTCTTTTTATTAATGATTTATAGTGTACAAGATTTTCTTCCAGGCCTTTGTCTTTTTTACTTTAATTTAACAAAAGTTAAATATTTAAAATTTAACATACATTTAAAAATTTCAAGCTGATCAAACTTTTCTTTATGCCTTCTGGTTTTGTGTATTGTACTTAAGAAGGCCTTCCCTATCACAACACTATAAACACTGTCCTTCTATTTTCTTTTAATAAATATAAAGTTTGGTTTCTTACATTTAGCCCTTTAATCCACCTGGAATTTATTTTGGAATATGGGTTAAAGTAAGGAGCAAACAATTTTACTCCCAAAAGAAAGCAAATTGTTTCTAAATCTTTTCACTCAAGTAGACAGAGAAGAATGAATGTGTTGCTCACTGGGTTCTGAGTGTGTAAAGCCCAAAGCAGTCCACCACAAAGGCACAACTAACTTGTCTGGAAGTTTTGTTTTATCTCCAAAGCACATGTGATATGTTTGCTTCAGTATAAAAATTATCATCCCCTCCCCACGACACCTTTGAGTAAAACTGAAGCTCCAGGAAGATGTTCTGTATTTGCCTTGTAGTTTTTTGAACTCTCGATACATAGCAGTCAGTAGTGTGGATGTATATGCATACCCATTCTATTTGCCTGTTTACTGAATCATCTCATGCACTACACACATGCGTGCACACACACACACACACACACACACACACACACACACACACACACACTACTGGTCACGCTTTCATCTCATTTGCCTGTTTGCCTGACTGACTGACTACTAGACTGTGAACTCTTGACTGCAAGAACGCTTCATCTTTACCCAGTGCTTAACAGAGTGCCTGCCTATGAATGTTCAATTAATATTTATTGAATAAATACTTTCCTACAAATAGACTTCAGCAGGGAATCTGCTCTAATATATGCTAAAATATTTATGAATAAAATGATACTTGGGATTTACTTAAAAATAAATAGGAAGTGGGGGGGCAGTGGGAAGTATAGATGGAACAAGCTGGGTAATGGGTACATGAAGGTCTGTTAACGCCAGTCTTTCTGCTTTTGCATATGTTTGAAATTTTCCCTAGTTAAAAAAAATCTGCTCTAGTTTTAAGTCTTCTTCCTAGCAACCGTGATAATCTTATCACTCAAATACTCTGTAATAGAGAAAGAAAACGTATTATGTTCCATCCTGCGAAGCAAAGCTGTGTGATACTATAGTAATCCCTATAAAAGGGTGGATTTCAAATGTCAGACTGGGAACAAGCAAATATAGACTATTAACAAAATTTCCACATGATTACATTTTGGTCTGATATATTAAATAGATCATGTTATGTTTCACTGTTTTCAACAACAGAACGATCCTGTTCAATGTTCTAATTGTATATGAAGATTTAGGAGTTAAGAGGTGTTTTAAATATGCAAGCAATTGTATGTGGAGAGAAAAGAATGTGCTTTTTAATATGCAAATATTAATTCAAAGAAGTATACTGATTCCAAATAATATTGCTGGTTTCAGTGTTTCCTATTGATAAATTCTATGACAGAAGAAATTTAATTTCTGATTTAAAAACAAACTGCTTAGGCAAATGGATGACAGAATACTGGATGAGAATACAGCAAAAATAAGGCGGTTAGTAATTACTGTGCCAATGCTGGCAGTAAGATGATATTAATTCTCTAGACTAAGAAGTAGTAGCAAGAAATTTTATAGAAGATCAAATTTCCCATATATATATATATATATATATTCAGAATTATTTATAAACAGCCATGTACCAAAAATCTTGAGCTGAGACCTCATTGTCAACCTACCTCTTCTGATCCTTCTTGAATGGAACAATATATAAAATAGTTTCCCAAATAAGCTCCTTCTGATTTGAAAACAGATCCATCTCCAGGATAAACCTCTATTGAGTTCATATTTTTGTGGTTAAGTCTAAGGAAAAGAAATAATCATTAAAAAAGTATTTTTCTCATTGAGATTAACATATAGATGATGGCAATCATATTAAAAAAAAAGGTAGTATGAGGGTTTTTTTTGCCTATCTAAAAAAAATGGATAATTTCATACTCTGCACATCAACCAGCTAAATTAATTTTTTTGAAAAAAATAAACAGAACATCCAGAATTGGTAAATGTATCTATTTCAACTAAGCTCAACTTCTAGAAGTCAGGCATCTTGTCTTATCATCCTGGTATCCCACTGCCACTCACAGTGGCCAGTACATTATAGTCATCAAAGCAATGCCCACTGCATAGGAGTTAAATATGACAACTCCAGAGCCTAAAAATAATATTATTCTGTAAAAATGAAACTAGTAGAATCAATACCTGATGGATGAGGTTAGCCATGTGTAAAAGGAGCCACCCCTAAGAGAAGGTGACTGTACCTGGAGCAGCCAGGTACAGTCAAGGTATTGGGTATATAATTTATAAAAACTTAAGCCAAGTCAATTTTATCGAAACATATATGAAGAACATATTGTCAGAAGGGGGTGGGTTTAGGTCTCATTTGTTTATTTTTGTTTTTATTTCCATTACTCTAGGAGACAGATCCAAAAAGATATCACTGCAACTTATCTTTTGAACACTCTTTGGAGTGTTCTGCCTATATTTTCCTCTAGGAGTTTTATGGTTTCCAGTCTTACATTTAAGTCTTTAATCCATTTTGAGTTTATTTTTGTATATAGTGTTAGAGAATGTTCTAATTTCATTCTTTTACATGTAGCTGTCCAGTTTTCCCAGCACCACTTATTGAAGAGACTGTCTTTTCTCCATTATATAGTCTTGCCTCCTTTGTCATAGATTAATTGACCAGAGGTGCGTGGATTTATTTCTGTGCTTTCTATCCTATTCCATTGATCTATATGTCTGTTTTTGTACCAGTACCATACTACTTTGATTACTGTAGCTTTGTAGTATAGTCTGAAGTCAGGGAGCCTGATTCTTCCAGCTCCATTTTTCTTTCTCAAGATTACTTTGGCTATTTGGGGTCTTTTGTGTCTCCATACAAATTTTAAGATTTTTTTGTTCAAGTTCTGTGAAAAATGCCATTGGTAATTTGATAGGGATTGCAATGAATCTGTAGATTGCCTTGGGTAGTATAGTCATTCTAACAATGTCAATGTTTCCAATCCAAGAACATGGTATATCTTTTCATCTGTTTGTGTCGTCTTCAATTTCTTTCATCAGTCTCTTACAGTTTTCGGAGTACAGGTCTTTTGTCTCCTTAGGTAGGTTTATTCCTAGGTATTTTATTCTTTTTGATCTGATGGTAAATGGAATTGTTTCTTTAATTTCTCTAAGTTTCTCTAAACCTAATTAAACTTAAAAGCTTTTGCACAGCAAAGGAAACCATAAACAAAACGAAAAGTCAACCTATGGACTGGGAGAATATATCTGCAAATGATGCTACTGACCAGGGATTAATTTCCAAAATATATAAACAGCTCACACAGCTCAATATCAAAAAAACAAACAACCCAATTAAAAAATGGGCAGAAGATCTAAATAGACATTTCTCCAAAGAAGACATACAGATGGCCAACAGGCACATGAAAAACTGCTCAACATTGCTAATTATTAGAGAAATACAAATCAAAACTACAATGAGGGTGCTTCCCTGGTGGCGCAGTGGTTAAGAGCCCGCCTGCCGATGCAGGGGACACGGGTTCGTGCCCTGGTCCAGGAAGATCCCACATGCCGCAGAGCGGCTGGGCCCGTGAGCCATGGCTGCTGAGCCTGTGCGTCCGGAGCCTGTGCTCCGCAACGGGAGAGGCCACAACAGTGAGAGGCCCGCGTACCACAAAAAAAACAAACAAAAAAACCCCTACAATGCGGTATCGCCTCACACCAGTCAGAATGGCCATCATCAGAAAGATCACAAATAACAAATGTTGGTGAGGATGTGGAGAAAAGGGAACCCTCCTACACTGTTGGTGGGAATGTAAATTGGTGTAGCCACTATGGAGAATAGTATGGAGGTTCCTTAAAAAACTAAAAATAGAGTTACCATATGATCCAGCAGTCCCACTCCTGGGTACATATCCAGAAAAGACGAAATCTCTAATTCGAAAAGATACATGCACCCCAATGTTCACAGTAGCACTATTTACAATAGCCAAGACATAGTAGCAACCTAAATGTCCGTTGACAGATGAATGGATAAAGAAGATGTGGTATGATATACAATGGAATACCACTTGGCCTTAAAAAAGAATGAAATAATGCCATTTGCAGCAATATGGATGGACCCAGAGATTATCATACTAAGTGAAGTAAGCCAGACAGAGAAAGACAAGTATCATATGATATCACTTACATGTGGAATCTTAAAAAACAAAACAAAACAAAACAAATGAACTTATTTGTAAAACGGAAATAGACCCACAGACATAGAAAAGAAACTTGTGGTTACCAAAGGGGAAAGGGCAGGAGGGATACACTGGGAGTTTGGGATTAACATATACACACTACTATATAAAAAATAGATAACCAACAGGGACCTACTGTATAGCACAGAGAACTATACTCAATATTTTGTAATAATCTCTAAGGGAAAAGAACCTGAAAAAGAATATATGTATATACATACACACACACATACATATATATATACACACACATACATATATATGTATAACTGAATCACTTTGCTGTACACCTGAAACTAACACAACATTGTAAATCAACTATACTTCAATAAAAATTTTTTAAAATAAAAGTAACAAAAACAAACAAAAAAAAAAGAGAAAGGGGTGGTTTTCATGGAGGAAAAGGAGACCCCAAAGAACAAAAATTTCACAGATCTCTTCTAGCATTATTTACAGAAGTGAAACTCTGAATCTAGCCAACACTAGTATTCCAGTCACTAGCGAGGTGTACTTTGTGGTAGAATAGGGATAATTCAATAGAATAGTGCAGACACAGAGGAGACATTCAGTGAATATTTGTGGCATGAATGGTGGCTGAAATCTCTTCTAGGCTATCTAACTTCTCCTCTAATTCCATGCTCAACAGGCATCCTTCTGACGTGACTAATTCAGATGACTAGATCCCCTATTGCTTGGAAGGGGTATCCTAAATAACTGCCAAAATATTTCATTCACAAGCAAAACTAATTCCTCATTGGCTTTGGAGTTGTCACAAAAATCTTGTGAATATGGTTAATGTGAATTAGTCACAAGACATCTATGTGGACTAATAAAATTATTAATTAAATTTTATTCAGTTTTAATTAAATTTAAATTTAATTTAATTTAAATTTTATTAGTACACATAGAGATCTGTAAAACTCAGGGCCAAACACAGGAGAATGGTGGCCCCAGGCAAAACTGTACTCACGGGGGAGTCTATCCACAAGGGTAGTCCTATACCTTCTGTGACATTGCTAAATAGCTCCAAATGCAACACAAGTGCCTTACCTATAGGTAATACCCTTGTACCAAACCACTTTCACTAGTTCAGGATAGGAATATTCTTCTTCAACAAACTGTCTCTGTGAAAGTGAATCACAAAACTCCCACCTGTGAAGGACAAAATACAAGCTATTAATTCTGGTTGCCTAACGTAATTACCTTTAGAAGTGAACAGAACAGTGCTACTGTAGTAAGATTTAGTTCTTGCTTAAGTCATTAGATCAAAGAAAAGTAAAAATTAATATGAAAGTGCATTAATGAAATTTAAAACTACAGTTGACCCTTGAACAACATGGGGGTTGAGGGCACTAACCCCAGTGCAGTAGAAAACCGAGTACTGTTATCTCTGCCTCAAAAACAAAGGAGTTTATAAATGACTCACCCAAGGGCAGGAAGCTGAAACAGTTTGGATAAAATCGGCACTCAAACCCTAGTTCTGTTGATTCCCCAAATTGTGATCTCTAATCGAACACAAACTTTCCCCCCATACTTAGTTCATTTAAAGATCTGAAAAATAAAAATACAGCATGATATTTATTGAAAAAATCTGTGTATAAGTGGACCCACACAGTTCAAATCCGTGTTGTCCAAGAGTCAACTGTAATCTTATTTTTCCATGTATTTTTCTTAGTATTTTTAATAATCTCACTATTGAATCTCAGCATAAATACATAAATTAAGTTTCACTAACCTTTAAAATTTAGGATTCAAACAATAAATATTTACTGAAATATCTATGGTGAGCCAGGCACTGTGCAATACACACTATGGATATGACACCCAAGAAAGCACACATGGTCCCTGCCCTCAATGGAGTTCTATCTAGCAGGGACAGAAAGTAGTAGATACTGAACATAAAGAAAAGGGAATTACTGTATGCTATGGGATTGTATAGAGCCTAATCCAATCTAGGGACTTCAGAATAATGACCCTAAGGAAGAAAGGCTTATTTATGCTAAGACCTGAAAATGAGCATAAGTTAGTGAGCTGAGAGAGATAAAAGGAGTGTTCCTGGCATGGAAAGAGTAGGTGCCATGGTAAAAGAAAGCTTGGGCAAGAATTCTATGGACCGCAAGAAGTCCAGTTTAGCAAGAGTAGAGAAAGCAAGGGCAAGAGTGGTGAGGATTACAGACCCACGAAAAGACCATATAACAGAAGGCCTGTTAAGCCATGCCTAAGGATAATGGATTTCAATCAAGGCCAGTGGCAAGTTATTGAAAAACTGTTAATTTAGAAGCATAAATCTCTTTTGATGTGTACTTATAATACTGGAATTCCCAATTCTAACTACATAATCATGACAAGGCTAAAAATCATTCCCATTTTTTGTTTCCAATAACAAATATGTACTCAGAAGACTACCTGGGATCATATCCCAATTCTACAAGCACTAGGTGTGAGACTGTGCTTGAGTTATTCAACATTTCTGTGTCTCAAGTTCCTCTACAAAATGGGGTTGATAATAGTACCTACCTCATGGGGTTACTATGAGGACAAAATAGGTAAAATATAACCATGCCTGGCACAAAGTAAGTGCTCTGTGTTAGCTATTATCATTATTACTACATTACTTATACAGAGTTCATGTTACAAATCTATAACCATTAGGCTATTCATTTCTTAGTGAAGGTAAAAGTCTGTACCTAGCCATCCAGAAGCCTCTCCATGTTTATCCCTGTTGAAGATGGACATATTTACAGTCAGTTAACCAAAGACAAGGTGACCTCTGAGGCTATGGATGAAAGAAAGAACCCATGATCACACACGTCAGGTCCATGCTCCAGCAACAGAACTAACAGGTTCCACTGGGCAGCAGCGGATGCTTCCCAGGGCTCGCTCCCACAGAGCTCTGTGCCGTCACTTACCACACTTTAATAATCTTTTCAGTGATAGTGACCCTTACTAGACTCTAAGCTCCTAGAAAGCAGGGACTCTTCATCTCTACAGTCTCCATGCTTAACAAAGTACCCAGTGTAGTCAGCCTTCCACCAACATCCAATGCATGGATGTGAAGTTAAGAAATATAAGCAACACATTAGCCGGGGACATTATTTACTATCCATTACAAGCAAAGTTTTAGATCAATTGAACTTTCCTTATGAATGGTATCAGATGATTCCGAAAGAAAAATGATCCTTAGGTAGGTCTGGTTCTGACAAAAGCATTAGGACAAATAAGTCATTCTTCCATTACCTGTGCAGGTGTGGGACAGGACAGCTTAGTAACAGGGCCCTGGGAAGAACAGAAACTTCTTTTCCTCTTTCCTCAGAAACGTCAGAAGTTAAAATTCTCTTCTGGGTGATATCTGCATCAGTTCCAGACATGTTGCTGATTTTATTATGAAAACGAAGTGCTAAAGACAAAGGATATTCCCATTCCTCCGGACAGGAGGCCACTGACCAGCACTGCTTTACCCATGTGTATACACACGTGTCTTTTGTCCCAGGTGAAGACAGCGCCTCCCTCCCTTCAGTTCCATTTACACAACTCTTCTCTAAAGGTTCTTTGGATTTCGTGATCTGATAATAAAGTTCATTTTCTTTATTCTTCAGTCTCTGTCCTGATAAACTTCCATATGTACAGATTTTGCCAGCTTTTTCAACTAGTTTGTCCTTTTTGGCTTTATTATTTTTTTCTGACAGTACTATAGATGAGTCTGGCTTCTGGCTTACTTTACACAAAAAATGTACTGTAAATTCATGCTGAAATTTGGGCAGGCAAAGGTATGCGTGACCATCTAAAGATGATATCTTCACGGTGCCACTCTGCATACATATCATGCCATCATCAGTATCAAGACCGGGCCATCTTACTTCTGAGATGTCAGTGAAGATACGCTGAGTTGAGGGGAGAAAAAGGGATGGTATTTTCTGTTAACAGTCCAATTTTTCCATACATTTGATACTTACATATTACTTAAGAAAGCTCTTAAAAGTTTTGTGTTCTACTACCTAGAAAGAATGAAAAATGTCAGCTTATATATGGTTTTCCAGAGAACACTTGATATTGTTAAGATTATTTCTTAGAAAAGTAGACATAAAACACACACACACACACACACACACACACACTCTCTGACAAAAAGGACAGAAAAGAAGAAAAAGAAAAATCATCTTGGTTATATTTAATGTTAAACGTATTTTGATTTAAAGTGTACAATGCATCAGAGATAAATAGATTTGCAGCCCCTCTCCAAAAGTCTACTCTGAAAAAGAATATAAATGAGGGAAGACCAGCACTACTGTATGAAAAGCAATCATAACCTAAATGGTATGGAACCAGCATAACAATCACTGACAGAACAATTTCGAGAACACAGAAACAGACTCAACCGTATCTCAAAATGTTACATACGATAACATAAGTTTTTCAAAACAAGGGGGGAAAGGGAGAATTACATATTTAATAAATGGTACTGAAATTATTGAACAGCATTTGGGAAATGCTATCTCAAAGGATTATCACATGGATTAAATAGGATAACATGTATACGGTACTCGTCCTACATAGCACCAGGTACAGTACACACTAAATTCCGGGTGCCTTAAAGGGTAACATTTAAAAAAATCGAATTACTCAAAGGTTAACTGATCTGGACCAACAGCAAACAGATTCATAACAGGTAACAGTGCCTGTTGCATCTTTTCATATAAGATAAAAATGGCAAGTGTCACATAACAGTCTTTTAATCAGTTAAGCTTGCCAATTTACACATTTCACCTTCCATTTACATAAAACCTTAGATTTACGAAATACTGTCAAGAAAGCCTCGTAAATTTACAGTGCTATCTATGTGTACAGATGTTAGTGTGCTAAAATTAAGGGAAGTATTCATACCATTTGCAGCAACATGGATACAACTAGAGATTACTGTACTAAGTGAAGTAAGTCAGAAAGGGAAAGACAAATACCATATGATATCACATATATGTGGAATCTAAAGTGTGGCACAGGACTTCCCAGGTGGCGCAGTGGTTAAGAATCCACCTGCCAACGCAGGGAACACAGGTTCGAGCCCTGATCTGGAAAGATCCCACATGCCGCGGAGCAACTAAGCCCGTAAGCCACAACGACTGAAGCCCGCGCGCCTAGGGCCCGTGCTCCGCAACAAGAGAAGCCACCGCAATGAGAAGCCCACACACCACAACGAAGAGTAGCCCCTGCTCACTGCAACTAGAGAAGGCCCATACGCAGCAACGAAGACCCAACACAGCCAAAAATAAAACAAATAAATAAATAAATAAAAATAAATAAAATGTGGCACAAATGAACCTATCTACTAAACAGAAACAGACTCACAGACAGAGAGATCAGACTTGTGGTTGCCAAGGGGGTGTGTGGGGGAAGGGAGAGGTATGGACTGGGAATCTGGGGTTGGTAGATGCAAGCTATTACATTTAGAATGGATAAACAACAAGGTCTACTGTATAACACAGGGAACTATATCCAATCTCCTGGGATAAGCCATAATGGAAAAGAATATTAAAAAAAAGAATGTCGGGCTTCCCTGGTGGCGCAGTGGTTAAGAGTCCACCTGCACTGAGTCACTTTGCTGTATAGCAGATTGGCACGACATTGTAAATCAACTATACTTCAATTAAAAAAATTATATAAAAAAAGTTAAGGGCAATAGTCATTGATGGCAAAGCTGCTTTATAAGGATGGTCAGTTCAGACAACTCTTTTCTCTAGAATTAGACAACCTAATGATCCTACTGCAGCATCAGCAGCAAGTTACGTAGTTTCAATGAATACTGCGTAACCACTCAAAAGATACAGTGGATGGACTTCCTTGGTGGCACGGTGGTTAAGAATCCACCTGCCAATGCAGGGGACACAGGTTTGATCCCTGGTCCGGGAAGATCCCACATGCTGTGGAGCAACTAAGCCCGTGCGCCACAACTATGGAGCCTGTGCTGTAGAGCCTGTGTGCCACAACTACTGAAGCCCATGCACCACAATTACTGTGCGCCACAACTACTGAAGCCTGCATGCCCTAGAGCCCATGCACTGCAAATACTGAGGCCACACGCTGCAACTACTGAAGCTCATGCGCCTAGAGCCTGTGCTGCCCAACAAGAGAAGCCACCGCCATGAGAAGCCTGTGCACCGCAACGAACAGTAGCCCCCGCCCACCGCAACTAGAGAAAGCCCGCGCACAGCAACAAAGACCCAATGCAGATGGGGAAAAAAAAAAAAGATACAATGGAAAAAATGGCCTTGTAAACTAAGTTATTAGCTTACAATTTTTCTTGACTCCTTTGCCATGAGACAATACAACAGAAAGTTACTCAGTAAGCAGGCAAGCATCATGACTGTAGCGGAAAGTGATTAAGAGACACGGTCTTCAGAGTCAGACAGACTGGGTTCAGATCCTGACTTTGCCACTTAGAAAAATTTCATGGACATATTAGGTAAACTCTCCGAGATTTAGTTCCCTCACCTGTAAAAAGGGGTTTGGTAGGTAGCCAATACACCTGGTTTTGATTGTTTGGACATCCATTTTGATCAACAGGTACCCATGCCATACTGGTGTTATTAAATATTTTTAATACTATTCCTAGTTCTTGGCACATAGTAAACCCTCAAGAAATGATGGTTATTATTACTCCTAGAAGTTCAAAATAGAATAAAATGTGTATACCCATAGGTAATTACACATCTGTACTACACATTAACAAATAACTACACATAAGCTACTTAAAATGGCCACAAAATTTGTTAATTTTTACACCTCTGAGAATCAATAAGTCACCAATCTGTAAAGTTCTGAGTATAATCCTCTTCTACAAAAAAAAAAGGCAGAGAGTCATCAAAAAATCTACAAACAATAAATGCTGGAGAGGGTGTGGAGAAAAGGGAACCCTCCCTGCACTGTTGGTGGGAATGTAAATTGATACAGCCACTATGGAGAACAGTATGGAAGTTCCTTAAAAAACTAAAAATAGAACTACCATACGAACCAGCAATCCCACTACTGGGCATATACCCTGAGAAAATCATAATCAAAAAGAGTCATGTGCCACAGTATTCATTGCAGCAGTATTTACAATAGCCAGGACATGGAAGCAACCTAAGTGTCCATTGACAGACGAATGGATAAAGAAGATGTGGCACATATATACAATGGAATATTACTCAGCCATAAAAAGAAACGAAATTGAGTTATTTGTAGTGGGGTGGATGGACCTAGAGTTGGTCATACAGAGTGAAGTCAGAAAGAGAAAAACAAATACCGTATGCTAACACATATATACGGAATCTAACACATATATATGCTAACACATATAAATGGTTCTGAAGAACCTAGGGCAGGACAGGAATAAAGATGCAGACATAGAGAATGGACTTGAGGATGCAGGGAGGGGGAAGGGTAAGCTGGGACGAAGTGAAAGAGTGGCATGGACATATATACACTACCAAATGTAAAATAGATAGCTAGTGGGAAGCAGCCGCCTAGCATAGGGAGATCAGCTCGGTGCTTTGCAACCACCAAGCGGGGTAGGATAGGGAGGGTGGTAGGGAGACGCAAGAGGGAGGGGATATGGGGATATATGTATATGTATAGCTGATTCACTTTGTTATACAGCAGAAACTAACACAACATTGTACAGCAATTATACTCCAATAAAGATGTTAAAGGAAAAAAAAAGGCAGAGAGAGAAACTATATAACTTCTGTGTCTCAATGTACAAAATATCAAAACACCCTAGTCTGTGGAAATATATAGGCCTATGTGTTTTATAGCAACATGTCTATGCTCAAAGTGTCATGAAGAAAAAGACTAAATATTAAAATACCTGTTTGTAATTACTTGTCCTCAAATATTTGTTTTAAAAATGAAGTTTAAAAAATATTACCTTTTTCCTTTCAGAAGGTATGATGCTTTCAGATAAAAAAGGGCAAGTAGCAAAGGAGTTACGGAAATCTAGGGCTCGCTGTAGCTGCTCCTACAAAAAGAAATACAAAATAATTTTAAAAAATGATTTGAAAATCAATTTAGAATGACAGTAATCCAGAATCCTAACTACTTTCCATATTCTGGCCACCTCAACAATATTTTAGTATTAAAAAGAGTAGTTTTTGTGTCATCTTTACTTACTCGGTACGTGCTAATAACAAAGTGTGTCCTTTGGCGAATTCTTTCTGGTTGTTGTAAAGGATGTGCTGAAATAGGAGGTGCTTTTTCAAATAAAAATTCAGAGCCACAGGGAGAAAGCTGCAATCTGGAACCATCAACATATTGTACCTCCACTGAGTCATCTTCATAAAGTACTATTTGCACTTCAGCCGCCATTAATGTGACTATGGCTAAAATGTCCTTCCAAGGCAAAGGCTGAGGAAATAAGAAATACAGTAGCACCAAATAGTTCTCTTCATGTACAAAAGTTCTATCAAAATAAGTGAACATAAGCAAAACACAAAATTGCCATTGCATTTACTTTTGTTGAATGAAAAGTGATTATCTTGCTATACACGCTTATGTGATCTGAATGCCTTCATTAACCCCAAGGGCTCTACTTCAGTGTGGAAGATAACTGAGAGGGAGATGGCCCACCAAGTTATAAATGCCCTTATCATTTTAGTAGCTTTACTTCTGAAGTTTAACTTCTGAAAATTGTATGCTCGGTATCTCATTTCAAATAACAAGCAAATTCCATCTTTGCAAAAAGAATACAGCAAATCATTTGTAGGACATGTAAAAGGCAGGCCAAAAGTAACTATTAGGCCTAAAGGAAAAGAACACCTGGATTCTTGCCCCTAGCCTGGCATTAAGGAAGTAGATCCATGTCACGACTCAGAAAGCTAATTAACCAGCTAGTGTCTTAGATTCATCCTTATTTCATTGAATTCAATTTCCTCTTCTTTACCTCTGAAATGTCTCTGTATTTTCACTTACGCTTTCCATATAGGTATGACGGAAGGGGAATGGAGGGCTGGGTTCCACCTCCACTAGCTCATAGCTATAAACCACAGGTTGGCTGGGTTGGTTGTTTCCTTATTTGTAAAATGGGGGTAACAGGATCGTTGTGAGGATTAAATGAGACAACATGTATGACAGTGCCAGTAGTGTGAATGTTGCCTTGTAGGAACTCAGTAAATTTTATGATTCTTTCTAAAACTAACTCCATCCCCTTCTAGGACATCATCTCCTTCTGTTACTCAGGTGATAAAGTTTCACCTGTCAGAAAAAAAAAACTTTCCATGGATACCACTTTCCCCAGTTTACCTCTATTTCCTACCAATAAACTTCTCAGGTATAGTATCCACTCAGTGTCAGCTTTCTCTCCCAACAATCTTCGATGAATTGCAATCCAGCTTTCTCCTCCACCTCTCTACTGAAATTGTTTCACAACTGTTACCAGTATCTTCCTATACCCAATGACTTCAGTCTTCACCCTACTAAACTGGTCAACGTGTGACAATGTTGTCTATCTTCCCTTGCACCAAACTTCCTCTTCCTCTGCCTCTTATTTTTTAAAAAAAAGGGTGGGGGGTGCGCCATGGTCCCTCCTCCACCACCCCCTCTATATCTATTGCTCTTTTTAGTTTAATCGTTCCTTTTCTTCACCATTCTCTCAAATCAAGGATTCATCAGCACCTGACCTTATTTAGTCCCCATTTCATCTCTTCTTACTAGATACACTCATGTTGCTTTTATGCTCACCCTTGCTTTTTAAAAAAAATCTTACCCCTTTTCAATGTATATAATTAGCTACATATGATATAGCCTATAATCTTTTGCAGAATATGTCAGCATATAAGTAAATATTAAACCGATATTAAATGAGCTCTCCTGAGGAAATTCACACAACTTTAATCATTTTCTTTCTCTAGAGAACTTCCAAATCTACCTGACCTCTCTCCAGAGCTTTCAGTTGCCTGCAGGACCTCTCTTCATGTCCCTGTTCCACAGATACATCAAACGCCACGTGACTAAAATGGAACTTAATCACTCCCACCAAAAGCAGACTTCAGTAATACCCCCTAATTCACTTTCACTCAACTCCCTGGAGGCCAGTCTACAAACAGTAGCTAGAGGGACCTTTTAAAATAAAAATGAGATCTAACCCTTCTTGACTTACAACCCAACATTTGCACTTAGATAAAACCTGAATAATTTTTTTAAATTAATTTATTTTATTTATTTATTTTTGGCTGCATTGGGTCTTCTTTGCTGTGCATGGGCTTTCTCTAGTTGCAGCGATCGGGGGTTACTCTTCGTTGTGGTGCGCAGGCTTCTCACTGCGGTGGCTTCTCTTGTTGCGGAGCACAGGCTCTAGGCACGTGGGCTTCAGTTGTGGCACACCGGCTCAGTAATTGCGGCTCATGGGCTCTAGAGCACAGGCTCAGTAGTTGCGGTGCATGGGCTTAGTTGCTCCTTGGCATGTGGGATCTTCCCGAACCAGGGCTCAAACCCGTGTCCCCTGCATTGGCAGGTGGATTCTTAACCACTGCACCACCAGGGAAGCCCCAAACTCAAATTCTTAACCACAGCCTATAAAAGCCATACAACCTGCCCCCATCTACCTCTCCAATGTCATCTTCTACCTCTCCAATGTCATCTCCTAACCCTCTCCTCCTTGTTCAGGACAACTTAGCTACGCTGGCCTTTTTAATGTTTTTTAAGAAAGCTGTATCACATGTCAGAACCTTTGCACTGTTCCTTCTGCCTAGCATGTCCTTTCCCTGGCTCATCACATGGCTGGTTCTTTGGCACCGTTAATATCTCAGCACAAATTTCTAACTTCCTCAAAGGCCTAACTTGACCAGTTAAAGTTGTTCCCAACCATCTCCCAATCACTTTTTAACCATTTCATCGTTTTTCTTCATAATATCTATTACTATCAAAACTGTTCTATTTATTTACTTGCTTTTAGTCTTTTCCCACTAGGACATAAACTCAATCAGAGCAGGGCCCTCATCTGTCTTATTCACAGTTCTATCCCTGGCACCTAAAACAATACTTGGCCAATAATAAGGGTGCAATAAATTTTTTTTAATGATAAATATATAAGTAATATATAAGAATATATAAATGAATTTTAAAATTCTTGCTCCTCCTGAATTTGCAATTTGAGTTAATGGCATCTCAATGTTAGCAATATTTGATTTCTCAGTGGTTCCCTTTACATCCAAGTAACAAGTCCTGTTGATTTAGTCAGTCTCCCCCATAAATCTGGCTCCTCCTTTTCCTATTTCAGGCCTCAACTTTCCCCTCCATTCCTGTAGACTGTCTGGGACCTTTTTCCAATTTTTCCCCTCTCCAATCTATTTCCAGTACTGCCCTCACAAGTAACTTTCCACAACCCGACCATACCAACCGCTTTACATCACTTGTCTACATACTTGTTAAACGGCAATAAATATTCATAGCAATAAATATATTTATATTGCAGCTATACGTATCATATATATGCATGATATCAACTTGCTATTTCTGAAAAAAACAAGTGCAGATACACAGTTGGAAAACATATTTTCTGATAACAATTGGAAAAAGGTCTTTATCTTTAGCCAAGTTTTCTTTTTTTTTTTAACAGCTCATTGGGGTATAATTGTTGTTTAGATTATTTAAATAATCAAGCATACACAAGAAACAGTAGAAATGTCTAAAGTTCCTGGCATCATAAAAAAAAAATCCAGCTCCAACCTAAATTTCCAGCCTCATCTCTACTGTCCTATTCCTGTTTGTGTTTTCACTACCCAGCACATTACATCCGAGTACATTTAACGATCAAAAAGCCACAAGTTTGTTCTTGACATAAACGGGAACCTCATTTTTCAAAATGCGCTATCTAGTTACAGAAAAAGCCTCATCAAAACAACAACCAACATCTTAAACTCACACAGCAAGCAGTTCTGAGCTGAAAAGTCGTGGAAATGAGGACAATCAACGGCCCTTGTGCTTTTGATTCGCCAAAATGGTCGGAGTAGAAACGTCTGCGCCTGCCCACGACTGCTTCTCGAGGAATTTGTCTTGAGTTTAACAAATTACCAGCAAGTTATGTTTCTCGATGAAAGAAAACAATTATAACCGAAAGGAATAAGGCCACAGGGAGAGTATTTGGCGGTCTTTCGTCGAGTCAGAGGAGCGGAGGAGCAGCAGCAGCAGCAGCAACAGCTCTGACCCCGCAGAGGAAGCGATGGCAAACAGCTGCGATTCAAACCTTCCCGCATCCTAGAAAAGCCGCCCCACTTTACAAATGAAGACCGGAAGTCCCGACCTGACCGCGCCCTCCGCTCGCATTGGGGGGCGGGACCGGAAGTAGGGTAGGCGGGGGCTCCCAGTCCGGAAGCTGGTCCGCTCCTCTCCGGTTTTTACTTCCGGTACCCCACAAGGAGCTGGTCTGACCTGGTTGTTTCAAGCCTGGTTGGGACTTGCATTCTGATGGTCTATCCGAGATAGCTACAGAGGTATAATTTAGTGGAGTAATGCTTATTTAAATAATCTAAGCAATTATACGTCAATAAAGCCGTTAAAAAATTGGGCAAAGATAGAGACCTTTTCCTAGTTTGGTATCAGAAAATGTCTTTCAACAGTTTCTCTGCACCTTTTAAATCTTTTTCTACAATGGCAAGTGGACGCGTCTGCTATATTTATTTATTTCCATTAAAACAAGTATTTATGGAGAGCCTTTTACGTGCCGGGCGTGCTGGGGATAAAGCAGCGAATGAGACCCGGGTTGAGGATGGGGGCTGGAGATTAACTGGAAAGAAACGACTGGACAATAATTTGATCACAGTTGTGATAAGTGTTCCTAAGATAAAATACAGAGGTCTGTGGGAGTATATAGTGGGCAGACCTAACCTAGACTGAAGAAATATTTTCACTGAAATCCAAAGGCTAAGTAGGTGTTAGCCAAGTAGAGGGGGAAAGTGTTTCAAGCAGAGGTAACAGCCTAGTGTTAAGGCTCTGAGGCCCAAAGGAAAGATCTGGCCCCTTAAAAGGGCTGAAAAAAAAGCCAGTTTGGTTTAAGAATGATTAAAGAGAAGAGAGAGGCTCTTCTTAGGGGAGAGAAGCCTGAAATTGGGCTATAGAGGTAGGTAGTACAGATATATGAATTATGGACTTTATCTTAATAGCAGTGGTAAACTATTACAAGGGCTTTAAGCAAAAGGTGGCAGCCCTAAGGGATTGAAGTATAGCTCCTTAAATTCATCTCCATTTTTAAAAGTCTTATATGCAAATTGACCTCAATCTTATGTAAAGTGTAATAAGGGCATCCTCAGACAGCCATGTTTTCATTGATCTGTAACATCAGTTTTATTACACAGTGCTAACTTAGGTCCTATCCAACTCCCACCTTTTCCCCCTCCATTGTATAAGAACCTCCTATATATAAATTCTGTCTACTACAGAGGGGTTTTGTGGTGCTTTTTGTACTTTAGAAAAATTCCTGGAACTGCTGAATAGAGAGTGGATTGTAGGATGTGAGAACAGACGCGTGGAGCCCAGTAAAAGGCTTTTGAAAGAGCAACAGGAGAGTTGATGGCAGTTCAGACTCAAGACTGGACAGTGAGAATGGAGAGCATAGCTCCAAGAAATATTTAGATCAACTCTTTGGTCTTGGGGATGATTTAAGGGTAGGAGTTAAAAACAATTCCAGGGGTTTCTGATTGGGGAAAGTGAGTAGGTGTCAGTGCCATCAATGAGAGGGGAATGTAAGAAGAGTAAACTTAGGGAATAGTATGACAAATTTTGTGAGACCTCCCAGTGGAAACAAGTTAGTAAAGGTCTAGAATCAGGAGATTAGAAATAAATATGGAGGTCAATGGTGATATATGCTAACTGAAGCTTCAGGAGAAGATGAAATAGTCCAAGGAAATTGTGACATGAGAAAAGAATGCTTAGGACTGAGCTTTGAGGAACACCAGTTCTTACAGATTAGGTAAGGGAAAAGAATCCCCCCAAACACTGAGAAACAGCACAAAAGCTAGAAAGCAAGCTATTGTATTCTAGATGCCTGGGTGTATTCAATTTTGGTGTCTTGCCTAGAGAACAAGCTAAAGAATGAAGTCTTTATTCAACTTAATGACATGGACATCATTATTGACTAATGAGGTCTGTTGTATATAGTGGTGGCAGAAGCTATAGTGGGTTTGAAGAGCAAATGGGTAAGGAAATGGAAAAAAATGGGAAAACACTTGAGAAGTCTGACTAGGAACCAAAGATAGGACTGTAGTTGGAGAGAAATGTAAGGGCCAGATTTCTTTTGATGAGAGGAATGGCATGGTCAACAGCTCATGCAAAGGGCCGATGCAGAAAGATTTTTAAAAAAATTACAGACCAAGTAACAACAGAGTTCATGAGAGTGAGAGGGCATGGGATTCAAGCACATGTTGAGTAACTGGTTTTTAATAGGTGGAGGGATACTTCTTATACAGGAAGAGGAGGAATGAAGTACATGCAGATGCATTTGTATACATTTGTCTGGTGGCTTTTTTTTTTTTTTTTCCAGTGAAGCAAGTCTTTAGGGAATAAAGGGGCAAGCAGAGTAGGGAGGGTTTGAATTAAACAAGAGAATGAAGAAATAGTAAGATTACAGGCAGCACTGACAGCCTAAATGAAGGTGGTGACTCTGAATTTATAGCAGTACAAACCTACCAGAAACATGACCTCCAGATGCTTGGATGCAGCAGCAGTGTCCAGTTCATCCAGGGCTGGCATTTTGCTAGGCTTACACACTACAGCAGTAGCATACATGACCTTAAATTATTTACATCTGCTAAAGTCTAGTCAGCCAAAGACCACCAGGCTCAAGCCTGTAGTCTGACAAAATATTTGACATGTAAGGAAGGAAGCACACTTCAGAGGAAACACAAATGGTGCTCTCCACAGGGGGAGGAGGGCGTCATCGTTGTAAGGTTTGGGTTCCTGCTGAAGAATTCTGAGGAAGCTCTAAGGGAAGAGAGACCACTTCCTGGTTGGATGCTGTTTCTGCACAGGATTAGAAGCAGGGTTTAACTGAGGGACTGGCTGTTATCATGAGGTGAGTGCAGTTTAGCAATTGGGTATCCCCAGTAAAAGATGGGTGAGGATAGCAAAGCAGGTCTGGAGGCATCATTGTTAACAGAGCAGTGGTCACACAAAGAGGTGGTCATGGCCTTGGGGAAAAATGTTTCCTGTTAAATTTGCAGCTGGCTTTACCTGTGTCTGTCCTCCCAGACTGATTAATAGGCAGGGCTACTTCCTTCTTTTTCAGTATGAGCTAATTTTCAGTCCTTCAGTCCTGGACAGGTTTTTACTCTTTTACACCAAGCATCCTCTCTCGATAAATGTGACGATTTTTTTATTAAACAAATTACAACTTAATCCATACTCTACTGTCCTCCCTACAGGTAAGATTGAATGAAATACCTAATCATAGAATTGCCCCTGCTTTCTGACAGCATCTAAGCTAGAGTGTACCTCCGGTTTCTTAGGCCCTCTCCCAAATTATCCAACCAAAGCCCAAATCCTGTAAGTTCTTTTGAACACCCTCTTACTGACATACCCCACAGTTCCCCATGGTGTACATTCTGCCTCACGACAACAAGTACTAAACCCAGCACATTCAGGTACAGGTATGGTCCTGATAGTCCTTGGCTGAAGAGCACTGACAATACAGAGGGTCTGAGTTGATGACACAACTGCCAGGTTCAGACTAATATTTGCACTTTGTTACCAGACACAAGACTAACATTCACTGGCACCTTTGTGTCCTTGCTCATTAAAGATTTGTACTAATAGTCCCTGTTACAAAAGACTTACTGATCCATATTTCTGTTGAAGATATGGCAATCCTAAAGGCCAGCTATCGTGGCACACGGCCAACTCTTCCTTTCAGTATGTACTGTTGCAGCTTTAAAGCATGTCCACACATTCTTTGAAGGCCTTCTATCTGATACAGCTTTATAGCAAGCCTCTCACTTAGAACCAAGACACTGTAGCAGAAGTAATGCTGCACGCAGCTTCCAAGGCAGCTTCTTCCAGGTCTTTTGCAATGGCCCCTCAACACCCAGCTGCCATGCTGCAAGAAGCCCAAGCCATGTGGACAGGCCTTGTGTAGGTGGGTCTGGTTGAGTGATGGCTTCAAGTCATCTCAGCCCGGTCATCAGCCACGTGAGTCAAGACGACTCCAGAAGACTAGAGCCACCAGCTGTTGGAGCCACCCCTCGTCCTTAGTTTTCCCAGCCGAGGCCTCAAAACACTGCAGGATAGAGAAAAGCCACCCCTATTGTACCCTGTCCAAATTCCTGAGCCACAGAAGCATGAGCATAATAAAACGCTTGTTGTTTGAAGACACTAAGTTTGGGTGGTTACTTAAGTAGCACTAGTAATTGGAACATACTGATCCTGCTGGTAGCTGTTTTGAGTACAGCAGTAGTTGGTGACCATGAGCTAGCAGATAAAACTGGGTGGTTATGCACAGAGCGACTGGGCAAAGTTTAAAGTATATTCAGTTAGCATATTCTTGGCCCCAGTCTAATGTCGGGCCCCTTCCCTACACCCCCTTCCCCCTATCCCTCAGACTTACAGTGAGCTCAATCTTTAGAGAACGGCAGATTAAAGTACTAGCCACCATGTTAGGAGCCATTCTGAAAAAAAGAGTTCTGACTATTACAATTTCCAAAAGCCCCAATTACATATATATTTCTCTTTTATAATAAGGACGCTAAAGAATTTTAATGTTTTATAATTGCTGTTTTTTTCTGAGTAGGTGTATATGTTATTGAAACTCTTGTTCAAAGAATATCTTCTATCCTAGTATAGTTTCTCTGATTTCAAATCTGAACTTCATGATGTCATGTAAAAAAGTTCAACAGAAACTCTTTAAAATACCAGGATACCATCCAAAAACTTAGAGGAAACAAAACTATTTAAATTTTATTTTTAAAGTCTAATTTTAATCCAGACCAAACAAACAAGCAGAAAAGTGAGAAAGCTGATTGTATAGGCAGACACAGATGTACCAAATGTAAAACAGTGGGTTATTAACAGAACTATTTACATGCATATTTACAAGCAATCCTTTTGTACATTAAGTTTTACTTTTAGTTAGTTGGAAAAAGATTTTTGACATTGGTAAAAATATTAATTAGGTAGGGCTGAGGTGGTACCACATTATAGTAATAAAAGTATTAGAAAAGTGATTCTCAAGGTATAGCAATTATAAAGCAGATGAAAACTTGAGTGACAAAGATCTAGTAAAATTCTCTAGTAAAAAAGTCAATGCAACTCATGCTATAAAACAAAAATGAGAAAGTCATATAAATAAAGCAGAATAATGTTCCAGGCTTTAGGGTAGTGAGGTTAGGTGAAAAAAACCAATTCTAGAATTGCAATAAATCCTCAGTGAAGAATCCTGGTTGTTTAGTTGGGAGTTCTTAGTCTTTTTTTTTAAGCCATTTTAAAAGCCCTTGGTCTCAAATAGCATCTGGATATGTGAATCAGTTGTTAATGATATATTCTAAGACTTCAGTGCTAAAGATATTCATGATTCTGATTCCTATTTGAAACTCAATTCATTGAGACACTAAATGTAAAACTAAGTGAAAGCTATAATACTCATATCTAAAAAAGGATGCTACATTTTGCAGTAATATGTATTTCCAGGCTAAGAATTTTTCCCTCAAGAAAAGTAGAATTTAAAGGATAAGCTTCTAACCAGCTAGCAAAATTTACTTTCGACATTTTTCATTTTTTTCAAAATCGATTTTATTGCAGCCAAAACAGTGGAATTAACTGTACATAATAAACTATTATATATATATACACATTTTAAGTTATAGGGAATAAAGTTTATTTTGGCAGAGAGTGTTAAACAAAATTAAAGTTGCATACATTAGTAACATAACTCAACATCCTTAATTTGGTATAAGTGTGACACATTTTCTTGCTTTCCTGTGTTCTGCTAAGTCACCATAACCTAAACTGCTTTATAAAATTGATATGCTGAAATTTAATTTTACTGTTTTCGCTTACGCTCTGATTCCAAACAAAACTTTTCATAAGCTTCTTCTATCTCTGGGTCCATCTCATCATCAATATCATCCAAGTATCTGTGAAAGAAGCATATATGACAAGTTTAATGTTTTTTAATTCAGAAAATGTCTAAGATACTACGCCATGAAAGTAAGTATGTGTCTCCCCATCCCCCATGACCCTTTCTACCAATATGTGACAAAACTATCTTACCAATCCTACCAATTGCTGATGGGTCTTTCTCCTTCTTCCTCCCCCATTTCTAGTACAAGGCCATATGTTGAAATGCCACAAGTTCATTAGGGCAAAGAGAATATAATGCTTACCAAACAAAACTTTAGAGGATAACCTGAAATTCAATGCCAAGGACAACTTTAATTTCCAGTAGTATACTGTCGGCAGGGCTGAACCTTCCTAATTGTGCTTGGAAGCACATCCCTGTATTTTTTTCTATTAAACTAGTACACAAAAGTATGTTAACATTAGAAAATCTTACACTGACATATAATTAAAATGTTACTACTTAGAGACAGAATAAAGGTGGTTCATTTTTTTTTTAAACCTACAACACATGAGAAGGGATAAGAAAAACTGAAGTCACAGACTTAATTTATTTCCACCCTCCACTTATGAAGAGGAGAATCCAAGTAGCATGTCCAAATTCACATGAATTGTTAACAGAACTGGAACTAAACCTCACAAGTTCTTGGTCCTTCCATATACAAAATGCAGTACAATCTAACGATAAATGAGTAATACAGTAAAAGTTTATTTTATTACAAAGAATGGCAGATGAAGATTGAGAGATGAGAACAGGACTATAATTTATATATGTCTATCAGTCCGAACATTTTTATATAATTATCTATGTTTTAATTTTAATCTTTTAACAGCTAAGCTTTGAGCCTTTTACTATGTGCCAGGGGGCTGTCTCAAGTATTTATGTATCTCATTTAGTTCTCAAAAAAACTCAAGGAGGGGTCTACTATTCCTATTTAATAGATGGAGAAACAGGCACAGAACTTACCAAAGATCTTACAGCATTAGAGTTACTTATTTAAAGTCTTAGGTATAATAATAGTATTTATTTTATAAAAACTAATTGTTTGAATATGCTACATTAATAGTTTTTCCACCTTAGCTATATTTAATTTTCAGAACCAGTGTTTTCTCTAATATGATTTTCTGAAAATTTTTGGTAAATAACTACTACATATATACCCACTATAACACCATTAAATCAAAATGCACATTCTTTCATCATCTTTTCTAGTCTAAACTCCACCTACAAACTGTGGCCACAGAAATTTCACAAAGAAAACGGCTAAAGATGAGAATTCCCTGGCAGTCCAGTGGTTAGGACTCCACACTTCCACTGCAGGGGGGCCGGGTTCAATTCCTGGTTGGGGAACTAAGATCATGCTGGCAAGCCGCGCAGCATGGCCAAACAAAGCAAAACAACGCCCCCCCCATAAAAAAAACCCAAGAAACAACCCAAAAAACCCCCAAAAAGAAAGCAGCTAAACAGAACTTACGGATCACCACCCCCTGATAAATCTGTTCCATTTTCTTCATAATCTGGAAAAAAGTCTTCTCTTTCAAGTAACTCTTGATATTTCTCTTGGTAATCTATAAAAAATAAAAAATTTTAATGCTGAAAAATATTCATATGAAATGGCCAGTTATCCCTAAAAATTTTTTTAATATTATGGCTTTTCATTTAAGCAGATACATTTAAATAACATTAAGGTTCCCAACTACATATTTAAGAATATCTTTTACAAAACTTATATTCTAATTGGCTTGCTTTATTTCTCCCCGCCCCCAAAATATGCTCATAAATTATACAGTTGGCCCTTTAGGGTCACTGACCCTCCACACAATCGAAAATCCACATATAACTTAGCCCACCCTCCTTACACACGTTTCCTTTGTATTTGCGATTCAACCAACCCTGTGTAAGTACTGTAGCACATATTTAGTGAAAAAATCCACATATAAACAGACCTGCGTTGTTCAGGGGTCAAATGTATATTTAATATTCCTCTAAATATAAGATGGAAATCAAAGCCACTGTGAGCGTAACAGAGTACATTTCACTCCCAGCGTGCATGCTGTTTACATTCTCTGCTGCTTCTTTCCATCAGACAAGATATTGTCCTAACTTGTTGGGGAAGAACATGTTTCTTCCATACTACTGTTTTTCCTTCCACAAGGAGGGATTTCAATCAAACCTCCTAGTTTCTGGCTCCCCAATTACTCCTTCCCAAGGAGGTAAAGTGAGCTACCTGGCTAGCAGGTAAGAGCCATCATTGCTTGAAGTTTCTCAATCAGAGGAGGCTAACCTAGCAAATGTTCTGAGCACAGGAGATTTTCTTTTCTTCCCTCTCCTTAGAGACAGCTGGAACGTAGATACCTGATAAATGTTTCAGCTATACTATCCCTTGGTTGGGCTCTTCTAAGGCAGTAACAGGTGATATTATAGCTCTCCATCTGCCAACTGTCTTAAGCAGAGTTACCGAGTATCTTTAAAGATTAGCATGTGTGTATGAAGTCCTTACCTCTGAATAATATAATGGGTCAGTGTATATTAAAACTAGTTATCTTACAATTAGTTTCTTGTGAACAACAGCTACCTCAAATTTTGAGAGGATGATGTAATTACATTTAACTCGACAGAGACCATGTTTTTCCAAGATTGTCAGTCTCTATAAAACTCTAATTCTAGCTTAAAGGGTTAGTGATATTTTGATACCCAATCTTGGCAATTTGGAGACAATTTTAACTATAAAACCTTTCTGCAACAAATGCTTAAGGCAACAGATAAAACATTCTTTTAAATATACGAATGAGTTCACACACACACACACACACACACACACACAATCAAGTCACCAGATGACAGAAACGAGAAGGGAACTGAAAGCCATACATAACTACTGCAGCTGGGAGGCTGATAGACCAGGTGGTATTATGAACAAAGGGCTTCGATTTTAAAACTCACAGAAGGTCAGAAAGCAAGGCCTTGAGTCCATGTGAAACAGAGAGATGGAATTCATGCCCCAAGTCCATCTCACCAACACAAAGGCTGAACATTCAAAGAACTGGTATTGCAAGCAAAAGGTGAACCAAGGAAAAACAAAAAACACCTCGGTGGCAAAGGGAGATGGCAAAGAAGCTTGGTTGTCTCTGCCTGGGTTTGGAGTGAGGACAGAAGTACTCTGAAGAAACTGGTTCCCCAGAGAATTTTTAACAATGGGCCTGCACTTCAAATTTCTATTATCCACGTAAAGAATCCCTACGACAAGAAAATAGAAACTTGTTCCAAGCCAGTATTACCCCTGTGGCTCCTGGCACAAGCAAATATAAACCCCCCTTTGGAGAGATGTTCCTACAATCCAAGCCACAAGTTTTTATAAACAAAAACAAACAGGCAGTTAAAACGCTGGAGCTGTCATGAAGGGCCACAGTATATGCAACTTAACTTCAAATGATTTAGAAAAAAAAAAGTGAGTGTGGAGAGAACAAATAATAAATGGAGTAAACTGTTGAAGGTACATCTGAGTAAAGGTAGATAGATGGATGTTCTTTGCACAGTTTTTACTTTTATAACTTTACTGTAAGTTTGAAATCACTTCCACAAAAAAAGTTTAAGAAAGACAGTTAAATTTGAGATTGCAAAAAAAGAACACAACATAAATCATTTTGTGTATGACAATTAGAAATAACAGTAGGATTAGAATTAAAAGAAAACAAAAGTATGAAGCAAAAATAAGCATGTTTAGAATGATGACAAAAAAAGGACTCAAAACTTTAAGATCAAGATACTTTGAACAAAATGCAGAAACAAAATTCAGTTTGAAAACCAAATTGAATTTCTATAAATAAAATAGTCACTAGAAATAAGTAGGAAAAACAGATTGGACAATGATGAAGATCGAAGAACCAAAATGAATCAAGGTAGCCTCAAAGAATAAGGGAAGAAGGAAAATTTGTCTCACCAGACATAGCAAGATTTACAGTAGGTAAGAATAATTAAGAATGCAGTATTGGTGTCAAGACAAACAAGAAGAAAGATCCACATTCATGGACACAGGAATAAGACACAAATCTATAGGGAGTTACATGGTACACAGAGGAATGTTTTGTCCAAGAGAGGAAGGATGACCTGTTACTGAGATGAGTAACTATAGAATATTTAAGTCCTACCATTTACCACATATAAAAACTAGCCAGATGGATTAAACACCTAAATATAAAAAGCAACAAGGTTTAGAAGACAATGGAATTTGATCATAGTAAGTCACAGAGAGCACAAACAAGACTTTAACACTCAAAGCTTCTATGTGACAACACATGAAACGGAAAGACAGCACATACTGGGAGAAACTAAGGATCACTTTCCAGGCCATGTAAGTAATTACAAATCAGTAAGAAAGACAAATGATCCAACAGAAATACAGGCAAAAAAAAAAAAAAAAAAAAAAAAAAAAAAAAAAAAAAAAAAGAAATACAGGCAAAGGACACAAACAGGTGATTCTCAAACAAAGAAATCAGAGGTCAATAGAAACATGAAAAGAAATTCACTACCACTAGTAGGGAAATAAAAGTTTACAATTTCATACAAACAGACTGACAAAAAAATAGGTCTGGTATCAATAAGTGTTGCCAACAATGGGAAATAGGAACTTTCACATGTTGCTGGTGGGAATATTAAGTGGTATAATCATGATGGAAAGCAGTTTAGCAACATTTAGTGAAGTTGAAGACGCATGTAGCCTATAATGTAACAATTCTACTTCATTACTCTAAAGAAATTCCTGCATGTGCACAAAGATTCTTAAAGATGTTTGCACAGCACTGTAGGTAGTAACGAGTGTGAACCAACCAACCATCCACAAGTGGGAGGGGATCTATAAACTGTGGTTTACTATGAGTATGTTATTATTTGGCATTTAAAATGAATGAACTAAAGCTATATATATATCAGTCAACATGAACACCAAAAATACCGAATAAAAAATAAGTCGCAAAAAGACGCGCACAATAAGGCACCATTTAGGCTAATACTGCTGTGTATGGTAGCACGTGTCATTTACAGCCATACATGAGGTAAAAAGACGGCACAAGGACACCAATGTCAGGACAGTAATTACCTCTGTGGGGGGAAGTTATGGAAGGACTGGACTTGAAGGTGAGGTATCAATTATAGAAACAGAGAATGGTTATTACTATCTATAAAGGGTTTTATTTCTTTGAAAAGACCCAAAGTATATATTGATAAGTGAAATTGGTTCAATCTTGACAGTGAATCAATATGCCCTTTTTTGTGTGTGGTTTCAATATTTTTGAATATTTCATAATTTAAAATTGAGAAGTTAAGCGGTTCTTCTTTCTACCCCTTTGTGCTAGAGGCATAGGACAGTCAGTGCCTGCTATCCAGAGGAAACAAATGGGAAAATTCTCATAAGCTGGTTGTAAGTTTGTTCAAAGTGGGGAAATGTTCTCTTGCTCACAGTGCAGTTCTGTTTATCACAATTAAAGCACTCATTCTATAAAACGGCTCTTTTCTGGGAAGGGAAGTGTGCAGAGATTTAGATTTTAATTAACTGACCCACCAAATATTAGTAAGATCCACAGTTCTTAGTATCTGCAAGTATTAACCTGTACCAATGAAAGCTGCTGACTATATAGTGAACTACAACCATCTTTCCCTTCTGCTTTAACTACCTGAAAGTTTAGAGTATAAAAACAAAATATTAGAGGAAATATAAAGTAAAAATGCTTGCATTTAATTGAGGGATCTTCCAATCCTTCACTGTTAGGGTGACAAGACACTATATACTGAATCAAATGTTTGATGTGAAATGGTTCCAAGTGGTAACTGTAAGAATATTCTAGTGAGACAAACCTTTACCCTATATTTTAGAACGATGTGAACTCTTCAAAATGCTACAACTTTGTGCCAGTGAGGGTACGGTTTTCTGTAATTTACTATCTTACCAAAAAATGGTCAGAAAATGACTGAGACAACATACCTGGATCAGCGGCAGTGAAAGGAACACCATCAGATGTATAAAATGTTGGCTCATTCTAGGAGGAATCAGAGCGATTAAAACATGTTATCATTTCAGAATTGCTTTTTTAAAGCACATTAATTGAGCATGGCTGATTTCATTCATCTGTACCTGATAATACAAAAACAAGCAAAAAACTAAATTCCTAGCAGCCATTTTCATTTCACTGGGAAAGTCTATGGTCTTCAGATTACTATTCTATTATCTCAAGTTCTTGTGGGTCTAACCCCACCGTCTGCTGCCTGTCACACCCTTGGTGACTTGGTGCGTTGTGCGCTGTGATTTAGCGTCAGCTGATTTTTAGTTGTGGTTCCCACCCCCTGCAACCATTTTTTTCTTTAAGTATTTCCAAGACTGGATTGTAAGAGCATTCCTCCATAGTTTCTTTCTGTTTGATCCTGTCGAGAGCTTCAGGGCATCACTGGCCTGGTAACCATTTTCGTTTTCTTAATTTACTTTACTACAAAATGCCAAGTAAAAGTTTGAAATGCAGGCCTTTGATCATGAATTCTCTGGAAAAACTGCTTTGAGGAATCCCTACACTCACCCAAGTCCAAGTCAAGCCTTATTCATTTCCCTTGCCATTGAATGGCTCTTTGTCTAGTCTACCCTTTCACTGAGGATTCCTTCCATGGCTGCCATGTGACTCTAAGCCAGTGAAAAGAGTTATTAGGTATTAAATTCTGAGGTAAGTTTATGTAACTTATCTACAAATTGCCAAAATTGAATTCAAGCAATAACCAAATTTAAAATGCAAACACTGGCATACCATAAAATAATTAGGATCATTTTCAGGTGTTGCTTCCCTGTATGTTGAAGTTGCATGGACTCTACCCCAGTTACTTGACCGGAGTTCTACAAGCTTCAAGAGCATCTGTTTTACATCTCTGCAGACAAAAGTTGAAAATGAGTTAAAACGAGCAAGTGTCATCGTGCTCTAATATATCACAGATGCCTAAAACGTTGTTTCAAAAATTTAACATGCTTTGATATTCTAGACATTTCCTGTAGTAACACAAATTTATCTTTTTAAAAAAATGCACATCACTCCTTTACTATACTGATCTGGAAAAAAGGATTTAGTACAGTTATGCTTAAACGCGTACTGGGCCCAAGTGGCAGGCCAAGCAACTGGAACATGATTCAGAAATCTGGCACAGTGAAAGACATACTTGGACGTGATGAAGAGGCATTTCACTACCATAAAATAATAAGGCAACGGAGGGATTCTAACACGTGTGAGAGGATGAACTCCTACACCTTGGAAATCAAGGAACTTATCCCATGTTGGTGTAAGGAATGGCTCATTTTCTGATGACCACACGTGGGAATATTTCAACAGTCATCAGAAACCCCAGAAGGTTTTTTTTTAATTATGTAATTTTAAAATCTACAAACAATAACTGCACTGTTGGTGGGAATGTAAATTGATACAGCCACTATGGATAACAGTATGGAGGTTCCTTAAAAATCTAAAAATAGAACTACCATATGACCCAGCAATCCCACTACTGGGCATATACCCTGAGAAAACCATAATTCAAAAAGAGACATGTACCACAATGTTCATTGCAGCACTATTTACAATAGCCAGGACATGGAAGCAACCTAAGTGTCCATCGACAGATGAATAGATAAAGAAGATGTGGCACATATATACAATGGAATATTACTCAGACGTAAAAAGAAACGAAATTGAGTTATTTGTAGTGGGGCGATGGACCTAGAGTCTGTCATACAGAGTGAAGTAAGTCAGAAAGAGAAAGACAAATACCATATGCTAACACATATATGTGGAATCTAAAAAAAAAAAAAGTTCTGATGAACGTAGGGGCAGGACAGGAATAAAGACGCAGATGTAGAGAATGGACTTGAGGACACGGGGAGGGGGAAGGGTAAGCTGGGACAAAGTGAGAGAGTAGCATTGATATATATACACTACCAAATGTAAAATAGACAGCTAGTGGGAAGCAGCTGCATAGCACAGGGAGATCAGCTCGGTGCTTTGTGACCACCTAGAGGGGTGGGATAGGGAGGGTGGGAGGGAGACGCAAGAGGGAGGGGTTATGGGGGTATATGTATACGTATAGCTGACTCACTTTGTAATACAGCAGAAACTAACACAACATTGTAAAGCAATTATACTCCAATAAAGATGTTAAAAAATTTTTTTTAAATTATATACTTTTTTGTAAAAGTAAATACAACACATAAGCACCAGGACTGATCCCAATCTTCTGCAGGCAGGGAGGAAATATTTGTTTCAATTGCCACGCATATTACATTCATTCTCCACTGGAATGACTAGAGCCACCCAGTCACCTGACTACAGAATAATACAGGACTGGCCCCTGGGAACATAAATAGGCTCTCTTGTTTTCCCTCATCGGTCACGCCTAACATGGTTCCCCCCAACACTTACTCAAGCAGGTCCTTAGTAATAGACAAAGCATTAGCAACCCCCCCCCCCGAATTACTTCCTGTCCACCCTCTTGGACAAGTCTTCCCTTGCTTGGACTGACAACCCTGCCCCAGAGGTGCCATTCTGACTAGACTGCATGAAGGGAGTGGGTACAAGAGAAAAAAATGGCTAATATGAAATTGGGAGCCACTGGTCCCCATCTGGAGCTACAACTTACAGATGCGGTCAGTTTGATATGTGTAGGGGAGAAGTGCAGAGGAATGGGATGGGCAGGGAGGGTGTCCTTGGGAGTAGTTTGTCTGCTGCTTGCCCTCCCTTCTTGGCCTTGCCCTGGGCAGCCACAGAGTCCATGGCTTTACACACAGTCTCCTCATCCCCCAGGAACTGCACAGGCGTGACGGGCTTCATGTTCTTGCCCAATTCACAGTCAGCAGGCTCAGCTCCATGATAAGCTCTTCAGAGACCCTCTCTGCTTGACAATGCCCCTGGAGGCTGGTGCCACGGGCTACAGCCAATACCCGTTTCCCCTTCTTGATCTGGGAAACTATTTCTTCCTTCCAAAAGGGCAGAGCTCTGGTAATAGTATCCTTCAGACTCTCACGGGAGGGTAGCTAATATCCAGTGAGGTCTCCATGCCTTCGATTCTCACTGACGTTGCTGTGGAAGGGATGACTGGGCTCCACTGGAGGTAGTGGGACTTCAGAGGAGCGCCTTCAGATCTTCACTGGGCCTCGCTGCACTTGGCAGCGGTTTCTGCTTTACTGAGGCCAGAGCCCTCACTGCCGCCCACTGAGGAGCCTGTCCTCGCCTCTGAGGAGCCTGTCCTCGCCTCTGAGAGCCGCATTTGGTCAACGGCACCCAGCGCTGTCCAGAGGGTCTGAAGTGCTCTCTTACGCACTGAGGTGAAGTCTACATGCTCGCACCCCACTGCCTGGCTCCTGCTGTCTTTTTTTTTTTTTTTTTTTTAAGACAGGCTTGAAATTTATTCCATATAACTGTGGCTATATATGGTTCTTAAAGGCAGTGCGATCCTGCTAACACTTTTATACCTCCAACTGGACTTACAGTAGTACTTTACCCAAATATTTATTGAGCTTAAAAGTATAAATCATTTTATTTTTTAAGGGACTCATATTCCCACAGGAATATCTTAACTTCCTCCATTCATAAGCATAATTGAAGAAAAGTGGCTAGGTGAGCAGAAGCCATAGGTTAAAAAAAATTTCTGTAGATTTCTAAAGAGTATTCTGATGAAGCACAACAGATTAAAAACAACCCCAAAGAAAAAGCAAGGAATTGAGATCCACTGGCTATCTATATTACTTCTTTTCCTACCTGCTGCAATTTGCGTCTAGGACAACATTTTCAATTCTCTGAATAACTTCTTCCATATCAGTCTTTCCTTTTTCCTTCCAGGCATCTTCTAAAACTGACCCTGTCAACTAAAAAAGCAAGTATCAGTAAAATAAAGAATTCAATAAAGTACAGAAATTCTAAAAAGATATTAGTAGCAGTTCAAGCATTCTTTAAACAAGATGAATTTAGCAAGTTAAGTATTCCTAATTATTTTCTACCATCTAATATTCAGGAATCGCTATACTTTTTCTTGACAGGAAAAAGGAATGAACTATAGCAGAAGTTTTATCATAGGCTTTATAGGCCAATGACTGTATGGCATGTTTGCTATATGACCAAGGCTATAAAATTTTAATCAACATATCACTTTTTGAAATATGCAACATCCAACAAGTGTAGAAACTCAGAATTTAAAAAACACAATCAGGAAAAAATGAGTTAAGGATATAAGCAGGTAATTCACAGAAACTAAAAAAATGGCTTACAAACAAAAAAAGGCTTTAATTCACTAGTGATTTTAGTCACAGAAATGCAAATTAAAATGAGCTTTTTGTTTTTACTCATCACGATGACAAAATAAAACCTAGGATTGATTCTATCCATCACTGATAAGGATATGGGAAAAGAGGTATACTCATCCACTGTTGGTGGGAACACACTCTGATTCAGCATTTGGAAGGGAAATTTGGCATTACTTATCAAATTAAGGTATACATGCTCACTGAGCCACCAAATCTATGGGTAAGAATTTAAGTTACATAAACAACTGCATATATAAAGATACAATGAAAGATTACTGACAGTGCTATAGTGGCTAAACTGAAAATAACTGCTCAAGGATGGAATGGATAAACAATGTGCATGCATACAATGGAACACTGGGAAGCTACTGAAGAAAGAGCCATGCAAAAATCCAAGATCTTCATTTGGTGGTAAAAAAGCAAGCCACATCAGAGTAAGATCTTACGGGAGCACACATGCAGATAGAGGAAGAGAAAGAAAGGGACTTTACGTATGGGGTGGAGTGAAGGACTTCCATTTTTCACTTTTAAATTTCTTATGTTAAACAATAAGTATATATTGCCTTTCCAATATTAAATTCGAGAGTAAAGTAAAATGTCAATATTTAACTTAAATAACTTACTCTTGGATCTATTTGTGCATTATATGTACTTTCCTTCCTCTAAATTATATACTAAAGGGATGAAACAGTTACATTTTAAGAAAAAAATAAGTAAAACCTACCTTCAGTAATTTTACTGCACAAATTAAGTTGTCATCCATAGGATTAGAAAAGAGGGCATTCAGCAACTCCCGAAGACTGACCTGAAGAATGTCTGCCCTTGTAACCTGTCCATTTGTTCCTTTGATCTTTTGGGGAAAAGAAAATGAAAAGCAACTATGCCAAAATATAACACAGATATACAAATGGTCTAACAAAGTGCTGGCAAAATAAGTGTTTTAAGTTAAACAATACAAAACATATGGTCAGGGTCTTCCCTGGTGGCACAGTGGTTAAGAATCTGCCTGCCAATGCAAGGGACACAGGTTTGAGCCCTGGCTGGGGAAGATCCCACATGCCGCGGAGCAACTAAGCTCGTGCTCCACAACTACTGAGCCTGCGCTCTAGACCCCGGGAGCCACAACTACTGAGCCCACGTACCACAGCTACTGAAGACCGCATGCCTAGAGCCTGTGCTCTGCAACAAGAGAAGCCATGACAATGAGAAGTCCGCGCACCGTAAGGAAGAGTAGCGCCCGCTCGCCGCAACTAGAGAAAGCCCGCGCACAGCAACAAAGACCCAACAGAGCCAAAAATAAATAAATAAATTTATATATTAAAAAAATATATACGGTCAGGATAATTTAAGCCTCCTTTAATATTACTGCTTCATAAAGCAGTCTCTAGCCTATTAACACCTTTTTGGGAACACAGAGCTTTTTTCTGCTTTTTATACTATTTAAAAATACTCTAACTTGCATCAGAATAGAATATGTATCTCAGCTCTCCGGCTTGAAGAACTGTAGGTTCAGGAGCCATGCCTTATCTTTATAACTTCCACCACACATATCATCATGACTTCTACATAGGAAGTTCAACTGCATTCTTAAAGTGACAATTCATTTAAGGTACATTTTATATTGGTGTTCTTATTTGGCTTATACAAAAATAAACTGAGAAAGATTACGGCATGAGATTTTGTTAAAAATTAAGGCCATCTGTGGTAAAAAGGCATAGTAAATTAGGCACGAGATTGGACAAAGACCTTTTAGATGCATTGACTGAGATGTACATTTGACGGTGGATTCGTGTGTCTTTTCAGTGGTATTTACAATACTAAGTCCTCAAATCAGAGTTTAAGAAGGTATACCGATATCTGGGACTAACTAGTTAAAAAAAAAAAAATCAAGCAAATCCATTACAAAAGTAATATTCAGCACTTATGTTGCCTACCAACAAGCATATACTCAAGTATGCCACCAATTTAGCTGTAGACTTTGTACAAATACATTCTATATAGAAGATTAATATATAAAATAGGACCAAAAAGAACTACTGCAGGTGAATCAGGTGAAAAAAACCAAACAAACACAGAAACTCTAGTCTCTCCCCTCTTCAAAGTTTTATGCTCTGCAGGGCAAGTTGCTTTTGGGTCACCACCTGAAAGTCAACGTACTAAATGTGCTAATATTTATGATACAAGGATTCAAAAAGGTGTGACTATCTGTATTCCAAAAGCTTGAAATCACATGTAAACCATGGCTTTCCAAAAGTACATAAAGACTTTAAAATGCTTAGTAACTATCTCCCAACATTGCCCATGAACAGGAAGACAAAATGGTACATATGTTCCATTTGAGGACAGATACTACCATGAGTAGGTACTGAGACTATTTTCTTTATCTCCCATTTCACTTTTAATGTTATAAAAGAGTAAACACAAATCCCTTATTGAGATCAATTTATATTCTCAGGCTTTGTCAGTACTAAAAAGAAAAATTTCTCCTCACCTCCAGGTTAAGATAAAGTTCTCCCAGAAAGAGTACAAATGCATGGAATCGTTTTCGAGTCACTTCGTCCCCTTTTGCAGCTTGATCTTTAACTTCATATTCAGTCCGACATCTAATAAAGACATACCTTTTGTAATCTCACATTGCTTTGTTTTTTAAATAGTCAAACAAGATGACCATTTGTCAGTTTGGTTGTTCACAAGCAATACAGAGGCAAGTACAATGCACCAACACTCTGATTTTCTGTAATAAAAAGTGTTCCTGTCTATTGTAGCGATCAGAATATGTACTATCTTTTCATACAAAGATTCCCAGTCTTAAGAAACTGATGAGAATAGTTGAAAATAAACCTATTACTAGAACAAATTATAACAAGTTACAGCTACATAGATTTCATGAGGTTCGTTGTATATTGGCACTAAAAAACAAAACAAAAACCCTCACTGCCTCACCTTATTTATTGTCTCATAGGCTTTTAAAGAAAGCACTGTTTTTATGCGAAGTATCCCTAAAATATTCTGCTCTTGCTGAAATACGAACTTTGAACAGAGCTTTAAAAAAGATATATACAGATGACGTCCAACTAAGTTGAAAATGAATTCTTATTAAGCCCATTATTCTTAGAATTTCTATTATACAAATCAGAGAAGTGAAGTAAGAGGAGAAGTCCCCAAATGAAACCACACAGAAACATAGAAGGCAATTAATCTGGTCTTTGTTTGGGTCTTTGTTTCTAATAGAGACTAAAGGAGTCAATTTATTTTCCCTTGTTTGATTTCTCCCTGACTTGGTGCATTCACCTTAGAGCTTACATAGTTCTTATTATCTAAAATAATCACAAGAAGCCTGTCATTGTGTATACCAATGAATTATGGTGTCAGCTACTGTTACTAAAATGGATTTTTAAAATGTACTTTTAATGTTCACCATTTTGGTGTTAAAGATTTTTTTATTTTTCTTGATAAGGTGTAAGAACATTCTAGAAAAGTCATGTGTTTTATAAAAATGATTTTGATAGTTCTCCTTTTAAAGACCAAGGGAGCAGCTTATGAAGGGTTAATGGCTTTCATACCTTAGGTACCAATTTAAAAAAATTTTCAAAAAGAACCTAAAAAGTCATTTCTTGTCCAAGAATTTACCTTGGTTCAGTTTATGTGTCAATCATAAACCCAGCTTAGCCTAGTGTGCCAGTGCTTACAAGCTATATTAAATGAGCGACATCTGCTGTTTGAGTCAGACATGGAAAGATATTGGTTATCTTCTCATACATATTAATTCCTCATCAGAAAAAAAGTTGGGATATCTATAAATAGAACACTGGTTAATAATGGAAAGGATCAGTTAATTAATGCCAATTCAGTTATCCAAGCACCTTGTTGGCTGCTTTCCTTTCTGTCTTTCCTTTTATGACTTTTCAGGTAAGAGCTTCGATGAAATGACCTTTTTGTTTTATCAACGCCATTACTATTAGATTATATATTAATATATGTTAATGTATGTACAAATGCAAATCCCTACCCTTGTACATGGTTGATTATCTAGGTGAGAGGAAAGACTCTAAAACTTTAAGCTAAAGACTTTCAATTATAAAAGTAATACATGGCTATTTCAAAAAGGTTAAAACAGAAAAATATAAAGAATAAAGACACTGCAGCCCAGAAATAACTGCTGTGAAGGTAACTTCTATCTGTTTCAAAGTATTCCATATTTTTAAGTTAACAGAATTATGATCTTTTCACTTGTTATATGATTAGTGTTTTTCCATGTTGATAGCTTTGACAGTATCCTAGTACTAGAGAAGCACACACAGGGGATACAGAGTCAAAAGAGCCAGAAGAGTGATTCTCAACCATGACTACATAGTAGAATCACTTGGGGAGATTTATAAACCATGCCCACACTCTCCTTCAGTCTAATTATATCAGAATTTCCAAGACTGGAGGCTTAGCCCCATTTTAAGTCTCTAGGTAACTCTAAGGCAGAGCCAGGGGTGAGTAGCACAAGGGAAGATAAGCAAGCCTTTCTACCATCCTACCTCCTCAAAGTGCCAACTTTCACATCTTTCCAAAAGCTATAATTTGTACTTTAATGATTAGGTAAGGGTAGATATTTCTGTAACTTTGTCAGTTATATTTTTCCAAACTGCACCTATCCAGAGTCATTCCAAATACTTCTATTAAAAATAGAAATATTTCTGGCCTTTTTCTTACTCATTCCTAAGAGGCCTCTCTTTTCATATTAAATAAATGAGCTCACTGCCATGTTGTTACAAATGTCCCTATTTTTACTTCACTTCTTATAAATTTATGACCCCTCCAATATTATAATCTATATGAAATTAAGTTTAATCTCTTGTTTTAGGGCCTGAGGTATCATGTCTTGCTTAAAATGGCTTTACCAACCTAATATTTTTGTTTGTCATTTTTTCCCCTAGTATTTACTGTTTCATTTTTTTTTTTTTTTTTTTTTTTTTTTTTTTTTTTTTTTTTTTTAAAATTTTTTTGGGGTATTACTGTTTCAGTTTTATATCTGAAATATATTTTGGTGTAAAGAATGAGACAGGAACCCATCTTTGTTTTTTTTCTTCCCAAATGACTAGCCAGTTATGTCAGCAGCACAATTTGTCTTTTACTCATGTATCTGAAGTGTCACCTTCGTTAAAAGCTTAATTTTCAAGTGTCTCTGGAGTGTACTTTTGGAGTCTTTATTCTGTTCCAGTACAGTTTAACCACACGATGGAATACTTTGCAACCATTAAAAGTACCTTTAAAGAACTAACAGGCAATCTCTAGTAAACTCAAAGACAACCCTGTTATTGAATAAAACAACTCAGATTATAAGAAAATTCATTTCCCTACATTAGCTCATTAATTCAATGTCATCCCAAAACATAAATAAGTAACAACATTTGTGTAATTTCACATGCTGATTCTAAAGTTCAGAGAAAATAAGCATGCAAGAATAGCAAAGAAGACTACACACACACACACAGACACACAAACGAATGGGGAACTAGTGTGAAAAAATGAGAGTTTTTTAATAGCCTGGTAATAAAACAGGAAGAGAACAAGTAATGAATGGAATAGAATGAAAGTCCAGAATCAACGCAAATATAAGGATGTATGTAGTGTGATAAAGGCAGCAGTTCTAATAAGGAATGGATCATTCAAAAAAGTGGTATGGGAAAAATTGGTTAAACATGTGGCAATAAATGAAATTAGATCCTTACTCAAGCCAAAAGTACTAAAAAATATGTAAAGTGACTATTTTTAAGATCTTGGAAAAGGAAAAGACCTTTCTAGGCACAAAACCAAAGGCAGAAACCATCATAAGAAAAAGGCATATATATGACTATAAACTTAATACTATACAAATAAGAATGGTCTGCCCTTGGACTTCCCCGGTGGCGCAGCGGTTAAGAATCCACCTGCCAGGCTTCCCTGGTGGTGCAGTGGTCAAGAATCCACCTGCCAATGCAGGGTACACGGGTTCGAACCCTAGTCCAGGAAGATCCGAATGTCACGGAGCAACTAAGCCTGTGCACCACAACTAGTGAGCCTGTGCTCTAGAGCCCGCGAGCCACAAATACTGAGCCCACGAGCTGCAACTACTGAAGCCTGCGTGCCTAGAGCCCGTGCTCCACAACAAGAGAAGCCACTGCAATGAGAAGCCCGCTCACAACAAATAGTAGCCCTTGCTCACTGCAACTAGAGAAAGCCCCTGCACAGCAACGAAGATCCAATGCAGCCAAAAATAAAAAATAAAATAAAAATTTTAAAAAGAAAGAAAAAAAAAGAATGGTTGCCCTATTCTCCCCTGCAACTTTCTATAAAGAACAGTCTTTAGCAAAGAAGAATGGTCAAATTCTAGTACATTTAGAAGTAGTTTTCCTTTAATTTCATATATACACACTAACCTTTGAAGTAGCAATTGGCGGAAGTTGCCACTCTGTGGGCTAATTGTCAGATGATGGGACAGGTAATTACAGAGGCGAGCTCCCATGTAAGAGAAATTTGGGATAGATGTGGCCTTTCAAAAAGAAAAAAGTTTTATATGACACAGACACATCAAGTTATTAATGCAAACACTTAACAGCAATATTCTAAAGAGGAAAAACATTCCTGCCCCCAAAACTATACAGAAAAATGTACAAGTCATTTGTAATTGTTAGGCATAAGGATATTAACTCTCCCTCCCAACCTTACACCAAGAACCAGAATAAGTACAAAGAAAAACATTAAGGTAAGCTCTCCCCACCATTTACCCGAGGTTAGCAGAAAGCAAAGAGATAAATCTCTCTTTACACCAACTAATTTTTGCACAAAATATGTACATGTACCCAGTTGCATAGTGCCAATTATGAAGTATATTTGCCAAACTAATGATCTGTGGCATTTCTCAGGAATAGGATGGCACCAACTTTGGCATCTAGCAGTCCAGAACAAGAATCCCAGGCCTGTTTTGTGACCCTGGATATCTCTAAACCTCCCTGAGCTTCAGTTTCTTGATTCCTAAAGAGGTAATTAACGGTACCTGATGCAAAAGATTAACACTTCAACAACACTCCAAACACTTGGGGTAATAAAAGAGGAAATCAAAAGAAATAAGCTATTTTTAATAAGAAGACAGGGGAAAAACACTGAGTATCAAAGACTGTGTGACATAGCCAAAGAAGTACTCAGGAAGTTTAACTTTCACTGCAGTTTTTAAAGAACAGTAGAACACACACATTAAGAGGTTAAGGGACTTGGCCAATCCCACAAAGGTAGTAGTTTACCAGAGTCTAGATCTAACAAATGGCCTGATGCCCCTCCAATCCTATGTTGGGTCTACTTACTCATGTGCAACCTTAGACAAGTCATTTAACCTCTGTTAAGCTATGTATAAAATGGGGATAAGAGTAATACCTTGCAACCACTGAGGATTAAATGAGTTAACTACAGGTCAAGTGTTTAGCATTGCCCGGCATGGAGTAAGTACTTTATAGTTAGAACTTTTTATTTCTAATTATTTCCTTGCTCACACAGGACCCTGTACATTTCTCAGCAAGGAAGAAAGATTGATTTCTCCTGACATTCATGTATGTGTATCTGGTACCCCAGAAGACTTGAAATTCAAAATTTATACTTTTCCCATTATTGGCATTGCCTGTTTTCCTTTACTTTTAAAATTTAAAGTAAATTTAAAGACAACAAGGCTGGTCATTAAAGTTTCCTGCCTCCCTGCTATACCTCAATTTTACTTCCATAGACAACCACTTTCAATTCTTTCAGCTGAAAAGGTTTTAACCTCCGTATCTCCATGCTCCATGATTTGAGTTTAGCCATTTCTTACTAGCTCCCCACGAAGGAAGATGAGCATTTACTTTTCACCCTGTTTAACCTTACTTCATTCCACTATGGTATAACTGTAGATACACTGTGATTTTTTAAAATAGTTTTGTGTTTCCCTTTACAGTTGTACCATGTATTATGCTGATTTCTCCTCTCTTGAACAACCTTGTTTTCCCTAGACTTAATTTTTTCTACTTTTTAAATATATTTCTCACTGACTTCTCATTAGTTTTTTCTTCTTAATATCTTCAAACATAAGGGAGTGTGCTCATCTTACCAGGGAAGTCTCTCCTGGAGCATCCTGCCCGATTCCAGTGAAGCCTTGTACCTCTAGGCCTACTATGTGCATGGCTACTATCTTGGGATCTCCCTTCACCATCATCTGGATGATTCACTTAGCCTCTCCTGTAAAATACCCTGTTTCCTAGTTCCCATGTCTTCATCCTTAAATCGTCCTTTTGGTGGAGTACCTCCTTCAATAACTTCAAGAAGGATTATGATAAAACTTCAAACTGGTTACTCAGTGCAAAAAGATCTAGACAGTCTAATTTTTTTAGATTTTCAAGCAATCTTTTCAGCCTCATTCCATCCTTATCCTAGAACCTTTTTGGAGATTCTGCATCATAAATCAGGGCGATTCTCGACTTTCCCCACTGGCTTGGAATTCAACTTTTAAAAAAATCCGCCAGGTCAGTTACCACTCACCCATCTGCGTTCTTGTCTCCAAAATGGGTACTTCTATCTCCTTTCGCCATATAAGTCCTTATGGGCTTTTGGTGTTCTAAAATCCCCACACTGTCATTTTATAGTAGTATTTGGTGAGGAATCAAAATTGAGTATGTAGGTTTAATCTGGGTTTTTTTTGTTTTTTTTTTTTTTTTACTGTTGGTAAATCTATATCACTGACCATAAAATGGTAGAACTTAAAATATTTGAAGCATTGGCTTTGAGACAATCACAGAAATTGTAGTTTGTTAGGTTAGAGCCTTTCTAACCAACCCTGATATAATATGAGCATAATAAGAACTATAATAATATAATTCTGATATAAGAACTATAATCAAGCAGCCTACTGAAGAGCTGAAACTAAATACAGCCAGAAAAGCAAAAAAAAAACAGTAAAATTCTTCCATTTTCTTATCTAATATTCCTTTTTAATCCATTTAGATGGCAAAAGTAGGAATCAGGACAAATAGAGCAGATCTATCTTCCTAAAACCTCAGGCATTTTCAAAAATCTAAGAGTTGGCCAGGTAATACTGAGGTCCAGTAACAATCCAGAACAAACTGGAAAAGTAGTCAAATGAAACACGAGGTAGGATTAAGAAAACACACAAAAAACAACCTGCTATCATAAGTCACCCTCACATATATTCCAAGTTTGAGCTGCTCTTTCAGCAATGACTGAAACAGAAATATAACCTTTGGTGGCATTTATCTCCTACTCTGTTTTTGGCCAGTCTCCTCAATGACCTTAAATTTGTCTTCAAAATTGAGTGTTGTCTATTTTTTCCCCCTTAAAATAGCATTAATGTGTCAATGACCAATATGCTAGAATTAAAACTAAACTTTGTGTGAACAACCTAGGCTGACATTAGATTTTTTTAAAGGAGTTGAGATGTAAATCCTTGAAATTTTTAAAGACAAGCAGAAATGTTAAGACTTAAATCAAGGTGTTTTGTGGTCCTTTTTTTTTTTTTTAAATAAAGAATTATTTGTGAGGCAAAAAAGTTCTCCCATGACTTTTTTTCTCCCCTACTCCAATAATGGCAGATCCTTATAAAACAGGGGTTTGGAAAAAAGGCATGATACTCATGTAGTGGCCTCAGAAGTGTCCAAAGCTCCTTCCAACTGCCTGTACAGAGCCTTGGCTACACAGGAAAATTTGCAGTCTGGCTCTAGTTCTGGATCCCTAATTACAGAAATTCTGTACAATAGAGACTTAAAAGCTCTCATGAACCATAGAGTCAAGGAGTGTGGAGGCTGGTGAACACGTACCTGGCCTCCCTCAAGGAGCAGCCACCACCTCTGGGCATCAAGGAAGCTATCCAGTGATTGCTCCATGCTATTAGCCAACCTACCTGTTGATAGATGAGTTCCACAAGTTCTTGCAAAGCATCATCTGTTGTAACCCAGCCATTCAGTGTCTCTGCAAACTGTTCAATTTCAGTTTCAAAACTGCCAGGCTGCTCTGTAAGATGATTCAAAAAATCCTGAACATATTCTGACAAAGTGGGATAATCCTCACAACCATCCTCATAGGATTCCTATAGATCAAAAGGTTAAAAAAAATTAATCCATGCAACTGGCTAAAAAAACATGAAGCAGCTTTGAGTTGGGATGTCTGTAGCTCAAATTATATTTTTAAGAATCCTTAACCTGATAAAATGTGTTATTTTCTTCAAAAAGTTAAGTCCACTTCTTCCTTGCCCAATAGCCAAAATGTTATAATAGAAGGGCTTCATCTCGCTGGGTAGAGAATTGTCTTCTCACCTCTGGTAGATTTACAAGATGGCTGAGAAATAAAGTTTAAACCAACATTTCATTATAATACCAAGATCAAAATTAAGATTTATAGATACAATAAGATCCAGGATTTGTTTCAAAATGGGAGGGGGAGAGGGACCAGAGATATAGAAACAAGAATGGCCACCTGTAGCTAACTATTGAGGCCATAGGCATTCATTATACCATTCTCTATCCTTGTAGATATTTGACAATTTCTATATTGAAAAATGAAGTTTGTCATCTGTCAATCCCCAAGGACATGGAAATAAATATATAGTTAAATGACTATAAAATATCATAGTGTACAGTGGTAGGAGACTTGCTATGTCCAAGTTTCCAGCCAATCTTGATAGTAGCAACAGTTTCCAATTAATATCTATCACTACCACCCCAATGTTCATAGCAACATTATTTACAATAGCCAAGGTACAGAAGCAACCTAAATGCCCGTCGACAGATGAATGGATAAAGAAGATGTGGTACTTATATATAACGGAATATTACTCAGCCATAAAAAAGAATGAAATAATGCTATTTGAAGCAACATGGATGGACCTAGAGATTATCATACTAAGTGAAGTCAGTCAGACAGAGAAAGACAAAGATCATATGATATCACTTACATGTGGAATCTAAAAAAAATGACACAAATGAACATATTCACAAAATAGAAATGGAGTCACAGATGTAGAAAACAAACTTATGGCTACCAGGGAGGAAAGGAGGGAGAAGGGATAAACTGAGAGAATGGGACTGACATATACACACTACTATATATAAAACAGATAACTAATAAGGACCTACTGTATACCAAAAGGAACTCTACTCAATACTCTGTAATGACCTATATGGGAAAAGAATCTAAAAAAGAGTGGATATATGTATAACTGATTCACTTTGCTGAAACTAACACAACATTGTAAATTAACTATACTCCAATACAATTTTTTTTAAATATACCACTATCACCTTTAAGTAGTTCCCAACCTTTTAATTAAAAGAACACAGAACCATATTTTAGTATTATTTAATTTTTAGAGAGACTTACAGCCAATAAAAATTTCTGGGAAGATAGACAAGGGATAATAGTAGTTACATCTGGAGTGAGGAAACATTTATGTTATAAATACAGACCCATTATTATGAAATTGTGAAAGCAGTTAAGCATTATAAATGCATGTATATTAAATAATTACTTAATGTTAACCACAAACGTGTGAATTTTACAATTAAAAACTAGTTTAAGTTTCTGATATACAGTTTAGAGTTTTACAGATTTGTAGTATCCTACTATTAATGACAATGAAAAGCAGGAAGTCTACAGGTCCCAGTTGATGGTACTGATTTCTTAACTGTTCCTATCAAACGTCATTCATTGTGGCAAATGCAGTTTAGAACACTGATTTCAGTCTTTTTTTTTCCAAATAAGCATAACTCTTTTAAGAGAATTTGAAGTGGGAAAGTAGAGCTGTTCTGAAAAAAGGTGAAAAGGGGATTCAGGGCCTGTTGTTTCAAGCAAAAAGGGAGACACAGTATTCTGAACAGATAAGCACTCCAATGTGTTTGAATTAAAGCTTGTATTAGTTCTCTAATACCAGATTTTTTAAAGTATACATTTCTTCAGTCTTCAATGTGAAGTCAAATGGCTTCCAAGCAGAGGAATATTTAAGTTTTATTATTCTTAGAAAGAGTTCTGTGACAAGAGGTTAGGAGGGACATCAACTAGAAAACTCACTTCCGGGGGAGGCGGTACATATGGGGGGATAGGGGTATATGGGAACTCTCTGTACTCACCAATCAGCTGTGCTGTGAATCTAAAGCTGCTCTAAAAAACAGTCTATTAATTAAAAAAAAAAAACAACAAAAACAAAAAAGAAAACTCACTTCCCAGTAGGTACTTTGAATACACTGTCAAGAGATGAGAACCTAATCCAAAGCAGTGGGACAAAAGGAAATGATCACTTAGGTGGAATAGTCGAGACTATTTTAGTTAACTTGATTGGAAGCGGGCAAGAGTGTGAAAGAGGAAAGTGAGTCAATACACCACAAGCTTTTAGCCTGAGCAGCTAGTTAGAATATAAAAGTATAAGAAGAGGTTTGCAAAAGATAAATTCTTTTTCGTTCTTGAGTTTGAATGTGAGATCCTCAGAAAAGGTCAAGACAAATGGAAACACAAGCCTGGAGTTAAGAGGAAGAATTAGATTCCCGAGTTATCAACAGGCAGGTTGGTGATGGTCAGATTCTAGGGGATTCTAGTATCACTAAGGGAGGTAATAAAACAGACAAAAGACAGAACCTCAGAGCCTGCAGTCTGAGGGAAGGAGGAATGGTCTCAAAGTTGGGAGGACGAAGTACTGCCACAGAAGCCAAAGGAAAAGGTAAATGAGGAGAGGGGCTCATAATAGCAAATGCTACAGAATGTCATTGGTTAAAATCTGAGAGAATGATGGTTGCAGAGTCTTAGGAATCAGAACTATGCACACAGAGAAAAAACCTGAGTATATTAGTATCTTAAATATTCAGTTTTTATAAAAAGGAAGAAATCCTGAAAGGCTGAAAAGGTACCCTTGGCACCTAGAACAGGACCCACACTGGGAATTAAACCTTATAGATCACACTGTGGTCAACAAAGTCTATTTAGATGAGGTTTAAGAGGACGATAGATTTTAAAACCCAAACAACATCAGCATCTGTCACAAAAATAATATCAGTACAATTAAGAGGATCAGTCTGCAGAGGTTTGAACGGTCAGTGAGAAGTAAAGTAGTACCAACAGTGAATAATTTTTCATTTTGGAGAACATCACTATTGAAAGGCAGAAGAAAAACTGGGCAGTAAGTTGAAGGAGGATGTTCTTAGCAAAAGCTGGGATTTTTTTGTGCCCGTGGGGGTGGGGTGGGGTGGGGTTGTCTCTTAATAAATGCTTTATCAACTCCTGTGTGGAATTTTTGGTTCTCGTAAGTGAACCGTGATTAAATATTCAAGATGTAATGGCTTACCTGAGAAGAAGCAATGGCCAGGAATAGATGGATACAGCAACTCATTGGTAAGAAGGCATGGTAAGCAGTAAAATTCTAGCAGTGGGATTAGAGGAAGGATTGAAGATAAAAGGGCTTGGAGTTTTAGAAGGGTTATGAAAGCACAGCAAAAGACTATCAGAAAAAATTTAAAAAGCATGCACTTTTGAGAGCAGATCCAGCTCAATGATACCAGGCAAACAGCTTCTCATGTGTGTAACAAAAGCAGACTCAAGGAACTTCTGGAAACCCAGCTAGGAGACCACTAGAATAGAGGCTCTACAAAGACAAGAATTTTTGTCCATTTTATCCACTGCTGTATCCCCAGCCCCTGACTTGTGGTAAGCATTCGACTTTTATTTTATTTTATTTTTGGCTGCGTTGGGTCTTCATTGCCGCACGCAGGCTTTCTCTAGTTGCGGCGAGTGGGCATTACTCTTCATTGCAGTGTGTGGGCTTCTCGTTGTGGAGGCTCCTCTTTGTTTCCCAGCACGGGCTCTAGGCGCGCGGGCTTCAGCAGTTGTGGCTCACGGGCTCTGGAGCACAGGCTCAGTAGTTGTGGCACATGGGCTTAGTTGCTCCATGGCATACGGGATCTTCCTCGACCAGGGCTCAAACCCGCATCCCCTGCATTGGCAGGCAGATTCTTAACCACTGTGCCACCAGGGAAGCCCTCAACTATTTCTTAATGAGTGAGTGACTTTGGATTACGGTTACTACAAGGAAAAGTTTCTCTCATAACCAGATTTTATCCTGAGACTTGGGAAAAACAAGGATTTTGCTGTTCTGTGACTAACTGGATTGAGAAAAACTCCTAGCTTTGACAGAGGGTAAAAGGGTAAGGCCCGAAAATATATCAGGGCAGGGGTAGCAAGCTTGAATGCCTATAGAATCCAGGTGGATTACAGGCAAATGAAGTAAGCCAGTGAGCAAATTACAGCTTACACATTCTATATAAAGGGGCTGCCTCTATTCAGCTCCAGCCAACTCTGCTCTATCAAAACAGCAGTCCAGTACGGCCACATCTTATGGATTTCAAGAGAAACCAAAAAATTCAGATTTGCAATATCTAATTTAAGTACCGGTAAATTATAAAGCCCCTTTTAAAAATACTCAGGGCCAAAAAAGACACACCTGCAGGGTACACGTGAGCCACAGGCTTCCAGTCTGCAATCTTTTCTGGCAAAATGAGTGCAGCAGGAGCTGAGGAGACCAAGGAGCGCCTAAAAGATGGCCGTGGCTCAAAGGAGGTGGACTAACATGGCTCAACACACTGCTCTCAGGAATCACTTGAACTATGTATAAAACTAGTTGGTAAAGAACTGCAAAAAAAAAAATTGCATCCCTCCCACCTTAAGATAGCCCAAATCAATAGGAAGACAAACAAATGAGGAACATTTGTGGTTCTTAAGGTAAGTATCCTTAAGAGTTATTCAACTACTCACAGCTCTCCAATGGTTCCTTTCTTCTCTAAGCCAAATACAGTTTTGGGGCAAGAATCCAGCTGCTCTCATTTCTACTTTACCTGATTGATGGCCCATTCCACCCCAAATCAATTGCTCTTCCTACTATGCCTATACTTTTCCCCTCCAGCCCCAAGGTTCTTCTTAATGCAGTCTAAGATGCATGAAGTTTCTAAAATATGGAATAAAGCTTTCCCATGCTTTCTATCAAATATGAAAGTCAAGTCCCCCCATTCTCGCCCCAAAAGTAACAAAAAAAGGTGTGCCACCATTAGTGGATCAGGTACATTCAAATTAAAAAACTAACACCCATCCACCAGAATGGCTAAACTTAAATAGCAAATACCTAGTGCTGACAAGGAATTAAAGCGACTGGAAACCAAACAGTACTCAATGCATACATTGGAACAGTCTCTTTGGAAAAATATTTGGCAGTCTCTACTAAAGCTGGCTACCTTGAGTCCCAACAACTCCACTCCTAGGTATATACCAAACAGAAACAAGGGCAAATGTCCACCAAGGCATGGACAAGAATAGCAGCCCTAATCGTACAAGCCCCAAACTGAAAGCTACCCAAGTGCTCATCAACAGACAAATATTCACACAATGGAATGCTATGAGAATTAGTCACCTCCAATTACATGCTACAATATGGATTACTTTTGATATTGAATGAAAGAAAAATATATTTTATATGACTCCATTTATATGAACTTTGAACAGAGGCAAAACTATTGTTCAAGCAAAATAGCGGTTACCTTTGGAGAGCAGTAACGATTAGAAGGGGACAGAGCGGGCTTTGGGGGTGTTGATAACTTAATGTACACTATTCTGTATATTACATGTCAAAAAATGAAGACTGGAAAAATAGGACTTATGCTAAAGTATTATCATTTCTTCAATCCAGAATGGGCCCTGCCCTGCTTATCTATAATTAATCGCTATGCATTTACATAGCACAACAAATTCCTTTCTATATATCCCAATAGTGCTTGGTGTTTTTTCCTGCCATTTAAGTGTGATCAATTTCTAAAATTCTTACGTTATTGACAAAGATGACTCTGAAAGTTTAAAACACTTTATCAAAAGTTTAAAACACTTCATCAAAACTCCCTACATTTCTACATAACTGTTAATTAGAACCAGAAACACTTCTATTTTAACATAACAGAGCCCAGATGTGTATTTCTCAACATTCAAAAACCTACCTGAATTAGTCTGCAGCAAAACCACTGATAATTTACCCTAAAGCTACCAATGAATATTCAGCTGTCCTACTAAAATCAAAAATTAACTTTGCCAGGCCACTATTCTATAGGTTGTCCATAAAGTCAGGACACAGACTTTAGTTTCATAGACTGAAGATGTCCTTGACCACCTTAAATTTATTAGCCTAGAGATAGTCTATAGATGCTGGAAATACAGCAGGAAACAAAATAGACAAGATTGTCTACTCTTAAGCTTACATTCTGATCTCTTGAATATAATAACTACAAAATACATTCTTGAATCAATTTTGTTTCATGATTTCAAGAAATTCATACAATGTTTTATGTGTGGTATAGAAAGCACACCAGTATACTGATAAATGATGCAATAACCGTATTATTCCAATAATATTAACCTAGAGTTGCAGTAAAAGTGTACTTACTGTATAATTAGAAGAATAACTTGATGGGTAAAATTCAGGGGCGTTCACGGACAGCTTAGACATTAACACAGGAGCTGCAACCACCTGGGGTTTAGCCATTGTTGACTCCGAATTCTGCTGTGGGCTATTATCCTGCGAACTAGGTGGAGCTCTCAGGGGCCTCGTTTGTTCTGAGAAAGGAAAAAAAAAATCGGTGTTAGATGCGTTCATTCCCTTGTATAACAACTTACTGTACACTGAGAAGCCATCTGAGCAGGGATGGTTTTTAAGTCAAACAAGAACCCTCACGAAATTTAAGGTTATCGCCAGGATATGCGCAGAGAGCCTACAAAAAGGAACAATAGACTTGCTTTAGCTCATTTATGAACAGACCTGCTTCCTGAATAAACATTTGAGGGCTTATTTTTCCTTTTTTTTTTTCTTTTTAAAGTCGGTTAAAAAGAGATGGTTGCCCGCCTAAGGCCTCCCTCTCGGGGGCTGGGGAGGGGGAGGCGATTTTTACTTCCTCCCGGGACAACAGAACTCAGGAGACCACGCACCGGACCCCTCCCCCAGCCCGGGCGCACAAAGGATTCCAGCGGCCACCTTCCAAACCCCGTTCCGGGCCCGTCCCCACCCCGTAACAACCGGGCCCCTCGGGGAATGCTTTCGGGGAACCGGGAGGAAAGACGAGACAGAGCGCCGCCCTCGCCCGCGCGCGTAGGGCCGTGGGGGAGCGTTTGGCCCAGGAGGACGGGGTCCCCTAGAGCGGCTCCGTACCTGGGAGCGCCCCGGGCCGGGGAGGCCTCTGGGGGCCGGCGGGGACCTCGCACTGGGCCCCTGGCGGCGGGGCCGTCCTGGGCTGGCGCAGCGGCGGCGGCTGCAGGAAGCCCGGGGCTTTTGGCTGCGGCGGCGG
>NW_020172731.1:2017257-2034683 GCF_003031525.2 Neophocaena asiaeorientalis asiaeorientalis
CTCCGCTTTCTGATTCTCCCCCAAAACCCAGCTCCCCCGCCTTCGGCGCGTCGGGGGCGAAGGCGGGTCACAGCGGCCCCCCGCGGCCCGGAGGCCCCGTTCGCGGCGAAAAAAAAAGCAGGCTGCCGGGAGAGGGGCAGCTAGACCGCTGGACAGCCCTGCTCGCCTCGGGCCGGCCGAGGGCATGTCGGGCGAGGGCCGGGCGAGGGGCGAGGGCATGTCGGTTCCCGGGGCCGGGCTCGCTTACCCCTGGCGGGCCCGGCCTACACGAGGTTCTATGGAGAGAAGTCACTGACGGTTGATGCCAGGAAAATAAAAATACGGGGGGAGGGGGCGTGGAGCCAGAGCCAGGGTTCGCGGACGCGCACCTCCGTGGGCGCGCAGGTGTGTTCAATGACCCGGCGCCTGCGAAACCGGAGGACTGGTCGGGAAGGGGGCTCTGGAAGCTGCTCTGCCACCTGCTACGTGAGCTGCGGGGAGGGGAGTAGGAACAGAATCAAAAATGCCCCCCACCCCGGCCCATCTCAATTCACTGTAGATATTTATCACAGTAGGTCACACTGTGACCAAGCTTTACTCTCTTCCCTTTTCTCTTCCCCTCCAGAAATTTTAAGAAAATACCCTACCTTTCAATGAAACTCTCCTCCCTTTCATCTTTTGCCAGTGCTGTCCAATCAAAATATAATGCGAACCACAAATGCAAGCCACTTATGTAATTATAAATTTTCTAGAAGGCACATTACGCGCGTGAAAAGAAACAGGTGAAATTAATTTTCATAATATAGTTTACTTAACCCAGTAGATCCCAAATGGTATCATTCCAACATGTAATTAATATAAAGATATTAATGAGAGTTTCTCTTTTTTCATACTAATCAAAATCCAAAGTGTATTTTACATTTTCTGCAAACCTCACTTGGGATTAGGCACATTTCAGGTGCTCAATAGCCCCCTGTGGCTAATGGCTACCGCATTGCACAACAAAGTTCTAGACATTATTTATGTGTAAATTATTGTTTTAATCAGTCCTGACGGTACTAAAGCCAAATGAAGGATGAATATAAGTAATGAAAAGGAGGGGAAAAATGATTTCTTTACTGTTAGATTGAAACATCTCCACAAATTGATTGTAGCCCTGTGTTTTAAGCAAGCCTTAATGTTTTTCACCATTGTCATCTTGAGAATCATTTCAGTTAAGAAAACTCTTTTTAACCATTTTCTCTTCTTGCTAATGAAGAAAACACTGACATCTTCACCCAACTGAAAGAGGAAAATGGCTCTAATGAAGGCAATCGTGAATAACTGATTCATGCTGTTGATGGTTGGCAAAAATAATGAAGTCAGGGAAGGAAGCCAGCAAAAAGTGTGGTTCCTTGGTGTTGAGAAAGAATGTAGGGTTCAGGGCTTCCCTGGTGGCGCAGTGGTTGAGCGTCCGCCTGCCGATGCACGGGACGCGGGTTCGTGCCCCGGTCCAGTAGGACCCCACATGCCGCGGAGTGGCTGGGCCCGTGAGCCATGGCCGCTGGGCCCGCGCGTCCGGAGCCTGTGCTCCGCGGTAGGAGAGGCCACAACAGTGAGAGGCCCGCGTACCGCTAAAGGAAAAAAAAAAAAAAGAATGTAGGGTTCAAAGTAGGCCAGAGCTTTGGTTTGGATCCTGGCCTAGACCCTTAATGCCTGTGCGGTCTTGGGTAAGTAAGGGATTTAGCTTCTCTGGGCCTCAGTTTCCTCATGTATAAAGTAAGTATGTTGTAGCACTGAGCATATATTACAAAGACAGGACAAGATTACAATTTAAAAATTAGATGAGGTAATGCCAATAACATAAAAATCCATTTTTTTAGGTAGTCGTCAGTCACTTCTTGCCCAGTCTTTTCTATTGCGTAGGAAAGCCCCACAAACTGTACGCTCAACAACAGTTATCCTATATGTTCCACTAAAGCAGATGCTCCAATCCTGTCCCAGGCTTTTGTTTGCATTCACCACCCTTTATTTCCCCTTAGAACTTTTATGATGGCTAACTCCTTTTCCTTACCTAAGACTTTCTTATCTGAGGATGGGGCTCTTCTGCATCCATGGTGACATCAGGGTATCTTTACAGTCCCTTTTGTTAGATAAGTTAGATAATTGAGATCTTGTCCTTTGCCTCTCCCTATTAACTGTTATATAACTTTAGCCCTATTCTCATGACATATGAAAAGTGGACTTGCAGACAACATGGATGGGTTTTTTTTACACTGTTGCTCTGATTCTCAGGCCTTCAGATTCGGACTAGAACGCCACTACTAGCTTTCCTGGGTTTCCAGCTTGCAGACATTAACTCATGGAACTTCGCAGCCTCCTTGAGCACATAAGCCAATTCCTCATAGTAAATCATATATATGTATACATATATATATGTATATATATATATATTATATATATTAATTCTCTTTCTCTGAAGAACTCTAAGAAAGAATCTGATATTCAGAAGTGGGGTGCAGCTGTAACAAATACCTTAAAAATGTGGAAGAGGCTTTTGAACTGGTTAATGGGTATAGGCTGGTAGTGGTTTTTGATGCATGCTAGAAAAAGTCGACATTGCCATGAAGGGGTTGTTAATGGTAATGCTGGTCAGGGCTGAGAAAGGAAAAGAGGAGAGCTGTAGAGAAAGCTTCCATCTTCTTAGAGTATACAAATAATCATGTACAGAATGTTGTTAGAAATATGGACACTAAAGGTGATTCTGATGAGGTATCAGACAGAAATGAAGATGTTTTTGGACAACGGAGAAAAGGCAATCCTTATAAAGTGGCAAAGATCCTCTCCAGCTGTGAACCTGTGAAACCAGCTAAGTGATGTGCTTCCACCCAGTCTGTGGTATTTTTGTTAAAGCAGCCCAAATTAGGCATTTATGCCAGAGAAATGAAGATTTATGTTCACACAAAAACCTGTACCCCAATTTTTATAACAGGTTTGTTCATAATAGCCCAAACGGGGAACAACATAAATTCTTTAACGGGTGAATGGTTTAACTGTGGTATTCATACCATAAAACACTACTCAGCAAGAAAACCACCGATAAATGCAGCTTTGATGGCTCTCAAGGGAATTATGCTGAGTTAAAAGAAAGTAATCTCAAAAGGTTATTGTAGGGCTTCCCTGGTGGCGCAGTGGTTGGGAGTCCGCCTGCCGGTTCAGGGGACACGGGTTCGTGCCCCGGTCCGGGAGGATCCGGGAGGATCCCGCGTGCGGAGTGGCTGGGCCCGCGAGCCATGGCAGCTGGGCCTGCATGTCCGGAGCCTGTGCTCCACAGCAAAAAGGTTATTGTATGATTCCATTTATACATGACAAAATTATAAAGGTGAAAAAGTTATAAATATGGAGAACAGTTTAGTGGTTACCAGGGATTAAGGAGGGGGTGGGGTTTGGAGAGAAGTAGGTGCGGCTATTAAAAGTATGAAGAATCCTTGCGATGGAACTATTCCGGTCTTAACTGGTGGTGATCACACGAATCTACACATGTGATTAAATTGCATAGAACTAACTACATGTGTGCACACACACATACACAAATGAGTGCATGTAAAACTAAGGTGGGTGTATTGTATGTTGTCAGTTTCCTGGATGTGATATTGTATTATAGTAATGCATGGTTATGTAAGACATTACCATCAGAGGAAACTGGGTAAAGGGGAAATGAAATCTCTCTGTATTGTTTCTTACAACTGCATATAAATGTACAATTGTCTCCAAGTAAAAAGTTTAAAAAATAAGCCTTATTTCATTTTATTCCATCACTCCCAACTCTTTCCTTGCTAATTCTGTTCATTTTTCCCTGCCCAAATCATCATGGCAACTTATATATCATTTTAAATTAATGGGGGCCTCTTTAACAGAGAGAAGAATTAACTGATGTGTTTGTTCTCTTGGGTCTCATTTGTGTGAATTATCTTCCTCTCCTAGTCTCTTAGGCCTGCTATGAAATGTAGCCCCAGCCAGTCAGCACTTGACTCCCATCTGGATCAGGGCTCCATTCCATCTTCAAGAGCCAGGAGATTGCCTGGGATTCCCCCAACATCTAGTGCACACGTTGGTTTAATGTTGATCTCTTAGCTGGAATATAACTCTATGAGGATAGGAATTCATTTATTTGTTCCTTCAGGAAATATTTATTGCATGTCTACTAAGTGCCAGACACCGTTCTAGGTGTGAGGATACTCAGAGGTGTGAGATTAGTAGCTGTGAAGTGTATGAAACTAGAAGCAGGAAGGCCTGTTTGATGGCTGTAGCAGAAATTCCGGTGGGAAGTGATAATGGCTACTAAGGTAATGGTTGTGGGGTTGGAGAGAAGGACCAAATGCAAGAGATGTTAGAAAGAAGCTGACAGATGTGTATAAGGCATTAATGAGAGGCCTGAGATAAGGATGACTCCCAGGTTTCTGGCTTTGGTGCCTCAGTCCCAAAGAGTGAGAAAACCAGAGGAAAGCAGACTCTCACCGAACAGGGGCCTCTCACTAATTCCATTTTGGACATTTCAGTTGGCACCCAGAACGTCCAAGTGGAATTGTTCAGTCAACAGTTAAGTCATGGACTTGGAGTTCAGAGGGATGTTGCCTAGAGTTAGAGATTTGATAGCTGAAGCCACAGGAAGAAATGAGGTAACTTAGGGAAAAGTATATAGAGGCAGAAGAGGAAAGAGAAGCACCAAACTGAATGGTTAGGTTGAAGAAGAGGAATCTGTTTACTCTGTTTACATAGGACAAAAACTGAGAGAAGACAGTGAGGAATAGAAGATTAAAGACGGAAAGCCCAAGAGTGTCAAATTGTGCGGAGATGTCAAATAAAAGTAGGATTCTAAAGAATCCAGGAAAGCACACCCATTCCCTGAGTTTGAGCCCCGAAGTCACTTAGGCAGCTGTGTGCTGTCCGAGGTCATTACAGAGCTGAATGAACAACCGCCTCTGGGAAACACACCCTCCTTCACCAAGCCGTCTTCTGACTATAATTTGACTATCTGGATAAATTTGCATTTTGAGAGGAAAAACAACAACAATAATAGCTAATATTTAGCACCAACTCTGTTCCAAGTACACTTTACATGGATTATCTCATTTAATCTTCAGAACAACCCTATGAGGTAGGTTCTATTACTTACCCCATTTTATAGATAAAAACACTGAGATTCAGAGACTTTAATTAACTTCCCTAAGGTCACATAGTTAATGAGCAACTCAGTTTTATTAAGAGTCTACAAACTGAGAAAATATGCTATACTTTATCTCCAGAATAAGTGGATGACACTGATACAAACATCCTATTCTGTTTGGGCTATATTTCTCACTATAAATAGGCATTCCAGTGATATTAGCAATTGGAATAATATAGATTTGTGAGTGATTTGGGTGCAAGCAATTGCCAGTATTAGGATGTATAGACAACTCTAAGCTTGACTGTGAAATAAACGGGAGAGATATGAGAAGTTTGCAAGACAAGTGTATTAAGGACATTTTTGTTGCTATTATGGGTTTGTTTTGTTTTGTTTTGTTTTAATGGGAGAAAGATTAGTTTGTTAGCCAAAGACAATGAGGTAAGGGAACACATCAGGGAAAAGGGGGGGAAATTGAGAGATTAAAGGAACAGAGGAGGTAGCAGTTCATAAACTCAAAGTACAGGCAGCAGGAATAATTTGAGATGGGAGAAAAGCTATGTCACTAAGAAATGGAAGCAAATGCAGATAAACAGCAGGAGAGGGAAGGTGCTGGAAACTTCAGACGGTCTCCATGTTCTCAGCAAAAAAGAAGGACATGTCTTTACTTTGAGGGTGGGAGACATAAAAGAAGGGACTTGAGGAGAGTGGCAACAGTTGCAAAAGCTGCTCTGGGAGAGGAAGCTGATGAGGAAGGGGCAGTGCACACAGGAAGATAGCTGGGTGGTACCGAAAGTCCCCCTGAGGTTGGAGACCAGGGACTTGTAGGGGCAACACTCTGAACAATTATGTGACTTTTCTCTAGCAACTCTTCCCAACCTGGTGTGGAAACTGAGAAGCCTGTTAGTGGGAGTGTAATTTCATGATTCAGTTAAGGCAGAAGAATAAAGGCAGAAGGGGCTGACAGGCTGTTCATGGTTTCAGCTAGCTAGAGGAAGGGTTGAAGATGAGGGTGATAGATTGGAAGGAAAAGGGGGATCAAAAGAAAGACATAAAGGAGTTGGAAAGAAAGTGGTGGTCCGAGCATGAGATATGAGAGTTAAAAATTGTAGAGGAAGTTCTGGTGAATAGTTACAACGTACAATATTCTATTAATTGTACAATTCAACTAATTGAACTGAAGTGCTTGCTGGCCAGCAGGAAGGTAATGTAATAGCTGGAAATGCTATTTTCAGCATTGAAATTTGGCATTCAAAAAACAATTAGGAATGTCAGTGTTTAATGTATAAATGTCAAGTATGAGGCATGTTCTGCTTCCCTATCTCTGGCACAGTGTACCCATTGCCCTTCCTGTTGGCATCTAGATTCTATCATTAATATTTTACTACACCTGCCAGGCTTAGTTTTTGAATTAAATATTTTATTTTGAGATAATTGTTGATTCACGTGCAGTTGTAAAAAATAATACAAAGAGAATATTTGTACTCTTTACCTACTTCTCCCCAATGGTAGCATTTTGCAAAACTATAGTATAGTGTCACAACCAGGATATTGACATTGATACAGTCAAGATACAGAACATCTTCATCATCATAAGGATCTCTCCTGTTGCCCTTTTATAGTCACATCCACCCTCCTTCTTAACTCTAGAAACTTCTAATCTGTTCTCTATTTCCACAATTTTGTTATTTCAAGAATGTTTTATAAAATGGCATCATACAGGTATGTAACCTTTTGAGACTGACTTTTTTTCTCTCAACATAATTCTCTGGAGTTTCATCTAAGCTGTTGTGTGTATCAATACTTCATTCCTAAAAAAAAAAAATATATATATATACTTCATTCCTTTTCATTGCTGAAAAGCATTCCATTGTAAGGATATACAACAGTCTGTTCAACCTGTTGAAGGACATTTGGGTTGTTTCCAGTTTTGGACTATTATGAATGAAGCTACTATGAACATTGATATACAGGTTTTTGTGTGAACATAAATTTTCATTTCTCTGGGATAAATGCCCAGGAGTATAATTTCTGGGTTATATGCTAGTTGCAAGTTTAGTTTTTTAAGAAACCACTGAACTGTTTTCCAGTGATGAGTACCATTTTACATTGTCATTAGTGATGTGTGAGTGATCCAGCTTCTCCCCATCATCGCCAGCATTTGGTATTGTCACTATCTTTTTTTTTTTTAGACATTCATATAGATGTGTAGTGGTGTCTCATTGTGTTTTTTTTTTTTTTTTTTTTTGCCGTACGCGGGCCTCTCACTGTTGTGGCCTCTCCCGTTGCGGAGCACAGGTTATGGATGTGCAGGCTCAGCAGCCATGGCCCACGGGCCCAGCCGCTCCGCGGCATGTGGGATCTTCCCAGACCGGGGCACGAACCCGTGTCCCCTGCATCGGCAGGCGGACTCTCAACCACTGCGCCACCTGGGAAGCCCTCATTGTGGTTTTAATTTTCATTTCCTTAATGGCTAATGATGTTGAACATCTTTTCATGTGCTTATATCCCTCTTTGGTGAAATTTTTTTTATGCCTTTTGCTCATTTTCTATTTGGATTTTTTTAACTGTCGAGTTTTTTTTTTTTTTTTAAATCAGCCATGAACAAGATTTCATGGTGAAATTATTATTATTATTACTTTTTGTGGTACATGGGCCTTTCGCTGTTGCGGCCTCTCCCGTTGCGGAGCACAGGCTCCAGACGCGCAGGCTCAGCGGCCATGGCTCACGAGCCCGGCCACTCCGCGTCATGTGGGATCTTCCCAGACCGGGGCACGAACCCGTGTCCCCTGCATCGGCAGGCGGACTCTCAACCACTGCGCCACCAGGGAAGCCCAACTGTCGAGTTTTGAGAGTTCTTTTTATATTCTAAATACAAGTCCTTTGTAGATCAGGACAGAATTTTCTCATATTGAGTTTAAGATATATGTGGATATCTCAGTGGAAATGACCAGCAGGCAGTTGGCTGCATGAGTCTGGAGGTTAGGAGAGAGATTGGGGCTGGACATTAAGCTCTGGGAGTTGTGATAGCACAGTTGACATAAAACTGGAAGGAAGACAATATTAGAGTTAAAAGGAAAGAGGGCCAAGAGAACATTTGCAGATTTAAGCAGTGAAAGAACTGAGAAAGAATGGTTAAAGAAGTAGGAGCAGATAGGAAAGTGGTAAGATGAAAACCAATGAAAACTAGAATCTGGTTTTTGCTTTTTTGTTATGGGTAACATCTAGCATTAAAAAGAGATCTACAAAGAGATGACGTTCACAAAACTGCCTTAAAAGTATTTGAACTAGAGTTTTCATCAAATGCAACATTTAAAACATTAAGTAATAATATCCCTCCAGAAAGTAGGCATAGAGGGAACTTACCTCAACATAATAAAGGCCATATATGACAAACCCACAGCCAACATCGTTCTCAATGGTGAAAAACTGAAAGCATTTCCTCTAAGATCAGGAACAAGACAAGGTTGTCCACTCTCACCACTATTATTCAACACAATTTTGGAAGTTTTAGCCACAGCAATCAGAGAAGAAAAAGAAAACATTGGGAAAACTGGACAACTACATATAAAAGAATGAAATTAAAACACTCCCTAACACCATACACAAAAATAAACTCAAAATGGATTAAAGACCTAAATGTAAGGCCAGACACTATAAAACTCTTAGAGGAAAACACAGGCAGGACACTCTATGACATAAATCACAGCAAGATCCTTTTTGACCCACCTCCTAGAGTAATGGAGATAAAAACAAACATAAACAAATGAGACCTAAAAAGCTTTTGCACAGCAAAGGAAAACATAAACAAGATGAAAAGATAACCCTCAGAATGGGAGAAAATATTTGCAAATGAAGCATCTGACAGAGGATTAATCTCCAAAATATACAAGCAGCTCATGCAGTTCAATACCAAAAAAACAAACAACCCAATCTAAAAATGGGCAGAAGACCTAAATGGACATTTCTCCAAAGAAGATATACAGATTGCTAACAAAAAGGATGCTCAGCATTACTAATCATTAGAGAAATGCAAATCAAAACTACAATGAGGTATCACCTCACACCAATCAGAATGGCCATCATCAAAAAATCTACAAACAATAAATGCTGGAGAGGGTGTGAAGAAAAGGGGATCCTCTTGCACTGTTGGTGGGAATGTGAATTGATACAGCCACTATGGAAGTTCCTTAAAAACCTAAAAATACAACTACCATAAGACCCAGCAATCCCACTAGTGGGCATATACCCTGAGAAAATCATAATTCAAAAAGAATCATGTACCACAATGTTCATTGCAGCTCTATTTACAATAGTCAGGACATGGAAGCAACCTAAGTGTCCATCGACAGATGAATGGATAAAGAAGATGTGGCACATATATACAATGGAATATTACTCAGCCATAAAAAGAAATGAAATTGAGTTATTTGTAATGAGATGGATGGGCCTAAAGTCTGTCATACAGAGTGAAGTAAGTCAGAAAGAGAAAAACAAATACCATATGCTAACACATATATATGGAATCTAAAAAGAAAAAAAAAATGGTTCTGAAGAACCTAGGGAAAGGACAGGAATAAAGACACAGACATAGAGAATGGACTTGAGGACATGGGGAGAGGGAAGGGTAAGATGGGATGAAGTAAGAGAGTGGCATGTACTTATATATACTACCAAATGTAAAATAGATAGGTAGTGGGAAGCAGCCAGATAGCACAGGGAGATCAGCTCGGTGCTTTGTGACCACCTAGAGGGATGGGATAGGGAGGGTGGGAGGGAGATGCAAGAGCGTGGAGATATGGGGGTGTATGTATATGTATAGCTGACTCACTTTGTTATAAAGCAGAAACTAACACACCACTGTAAAGTAATTATACTCCAATAAAGATGTTAAAAAAATAAAATAATAAAAAGTTAAGTATAAACATGTTAACTGTGGACGTATACACACTAACAAACGTAGTAAGGTAGATAGCTAGGGGGAAGCAGCCGCAAGGCACAGGGATTTTAGCTCGGGGCTTTGGGACAGCCTGGAGGGGTGGGATGGGGAGAGTGGGAGGGAGGGAGACGCAAGAGGGAAGACACATGGGAGCATATGTATATGTATAGCTGATTCACTTTGTTATAAAGCAGAAACTAACACACCATTGTAAAGCAGTTATACCCCAATAAAGATGTTAAAAAAAAAAAAAAAAACATGTTAACTGCTGTTATGGAGTTTATGATCAAGTAGTTTGACAATGGTAACTGTGTAATATATAGTTATTTTTTTAAAAATTGAAGAAAAAATTCAATTAGGTTGAGTATTAAAAAAGCAAAGAAGTTTATAGGAAAATTCTTCTAATTATTAATACAAAACAACTTTCACCTGAATTTCCCCCAAATAATTTGAACTTTCACTTTAAACTCAAGAGCTAGTAAATCTACCCATGTTAAAAAAACAACAAAAACCCATCTTTACATTTTATACCCTTAAACACACAGACTGCCCCTGTAGTGGGTTGAACAGTGTCTCCCCAAAATTTGTGACTACGCTTATTTGAAAATACAGTCTTTGCAGATGTAATTAGTTAAGGATCTCATCCTGGATTCAGGGTGGACCTTAAATCCACTGACTGATGTTTTCGTAAGAGGAAGAAGAGGGAGATTTGGGCACAGAGACACACAGAGAAGGCAGCAATGTGAAGAGGAGGCAGAGATTGGAGTGATGTGTCTACAAGCCAAGGAACACCAGGGATCGCTGACAACCAGAAGCTTTCTCCGCAAGCTAGGAGAGAGGTATGGGATATTTTCTCCCTCAGAGCCTCCAGGGGAATCAACCCTGCTGACACTTTGATTTCACACTTCTGGCCTCCAGAACTATGAGAGAGTATATTTCTGTCATTTTTAAGACACCCAGGCTGTGGTAATTTGTTACGGCAGCCCTAGGATATTAATATAGCTCCTACCCCTCACCATTTCCCCAGGCCCCCAAAGATATCATTAAACATTTAAAAAACCCATAGATTTTTATCACTGGCACTTACTACATGGAGAGAACAAAGCTGTGCTTAGAGCTGGTGTTTTAGATGCTTACAGTTCTAAATGCAAACTTGTTTTACTTAACTTAAATTGCCAATTATTTAACTTTGTGCTGGCTGCTTATTGTCAGTTCTCCTCTATCCTCTTCCAATTAATGTTGATTAGTGTAAGTTCATTCAGTCAGTTAATATTTGCTTCCTACAATCAAACACACTTTTGATTGGTCTGCCTGAGAGAAGAGAGCTGAGACTGAGGTTAGTGATGGTTGCTTCAAAACCTGTCAAGTGTCTCTATAATTAAAAATCCCCAGAGTCTAAGCATATTACCTCATTGGAGTTGTTTACTTTTTATAATTACTTATAAAAGGGAAGTTTGAAAAAACAAACTGCTGATAACTGTTTAAAGTAATAACCACAATGAAAACACATTAAATTGACCGGTTCTCTGGCCTGGTTTTAACTAGATGCAGGGTTTTGATAACATGTTATCTTTAGAGTTCGGTTTCTGATCACACATTTTCTCAGGCTTAGCCTACATTTTGATTTTTGGCTATTGGGCACCTCTGTGGTTTGAGGCTTCAAAGCTGACTCTAATGGTGTGTTACACTCTTCTCAAGATTTAAATCTTTTTTGCTTTGGATAGATTAGGACTAAATATTAAATAATACCTTTAAGCATTTGTGTGTACAAAGTCGCCTAAATTTTAGAGGGTTTAAGTTTTGATGTGTATCTTGATTTAAAAATATATTTAAAATTAAAATGTCCAATCACAGAACAATCTGTAATGAAAACTTGCATATATGTGAGAAGTACTGTTCTAAGTGGGGTTGAAGGCTGAGAAGGCCAAGGAGGAAGGTGCAGATATCAAAATGGACAAAGTCCTCACCACCTAATAGGGGATACAAAATCTTTGCAAAAATTTTATACAAGATAGCGTCTAAGATTCAGAAGCAACTAACTTAAACTTTTGGAAATATTCCTATTTTCTTTGGTAATTCCTATAACTATATTGTAATTATTATGTAGGAACTTAAAGCCTAAAACAGAATCCTCCAAATGACAAATGTTTTCATCTGGAGCAATGCACTCAAATTATGTTGGACAAATGAGCAGAATGAATTTTTAAAATTACCATATACTGGGCTTTCCTGGTGGTACAGTGGTTAAGAATCTGCCTGCCAATGCAGGGCACATGGGTTTGACCCCTGGTCCTGGGAGATCCTCCACGCCGCGGAGCAACTGAGCCTGCGAGCCACAACTACTGAAGCCCGCGTGCCTAGAGCCCGTGCTCCGCAACTAGAGAAGCCACTGCAATGAGAAGCCCACGCACCGCAACGAAGAGTAGCCCCCGCTCGCCGCAACTAGAGAAAACCTGTGCGCAGCAACAAAGACCCAATGCAGCCAAAAATAAATAAAATAAAATAAATAAATTTATGAAAAAAATAAAATTACCATATACTTACTATTTAACAGAGAAAGTGAAAATCGATATATCATCTTTGGATTTGCTCTCCAGTCATATAATCACAAATTAAATCAAATTAAATAAGCCATTGAGCATTTATTTAAGCCAGGGTTTCTCAGTCTTAGCACTGTTGAAGTTTGGGGCCAGATAATTCTTTGTTTTAAGGGGCTATCCTGTGTCATATAGGGTGTTTAGCAGCATCCCTGGCCTCTACCCATTAGATGCCTCCCCTTTCCAGCTGTGATGACCAAAATGTCTCCTGACACTGTGGGATAAAATTGTCCCCAGCTGGGAACCACTGTTTAAGCCTTGGGAGAGAAAAGAAGCAAACCCCTGCTCCACCCTCCAACACGTGTTTTAAACCTACCTTAGTTTTTTCCCCAGTTTTATTGAGATATAGTTGACACACAGCAATGCATATGTTTAAGGCATACACCATAATGATGTGACTTACGTATATTGTGAAAGGAGCTTAGTTTTAATCCTTATCAACTACTCCTGCCTTACTGTACTTGCAGTATCTTGAAATTGTTTCTAGGGTTGCACTTATCACAGTTCATTACTATTTTAAAACATGAAGCTGTGTCCTTTCCTGTCTGTGAATTCTTCCAGGACAGGAACAGTGTTTTTACCTCGTCTGGATACAGTGGAAGTCCTCAAGTTGTATGACCTTTTGTGTTGGTTAAAGACAAGAAAAGTTCTCAAAATAAGAGTTTCCCTGTGGTTTATTTCTTTTTAAGGATATGGAATATCTGTTTGCCTCATGCCTTTGAGATTCATAATTTTTAACTCATCTTAGATATTTCAATTAAAGTAAAAATGCAGTGACCATACTGACACTTCGTGATGATGATTCAGCTTTGGGTAAGTGAACCAATTTATACTCTCTACCTTATTATTCCCATTTTTAATGAGAAGACACCTGCAGACTAAGTAACACAAGTCATTAGGTTTCAGCGTCCTTTAGTTGCTTTGCCGAAATCAGCCTAGGCCTGGTCAGGACACTTAACGTCCACCAAGGGCGCTCTCCAGCCCCTGGATATTAATACGAACAGAAGCACACGACTTTCTGTGGGCGTGCCTAGGAAGACCAGTCAGCAGATGTGTGTTAATTTTGGGGCCTTCTTTTCAGAGGAATTTAACTCCACCCTCCGTCCGGAATGGAAAAACAACGCCCCCATTCCCGCCCTTCACCACCTCCTGGCCTCCTCCCACTTGCCTTTTGGTCTTCTGTTTTAGAAGTTCTGATTTTTCCTAGACAGCTAGAGGAAAGTCAGGTACCAAAAGTGGAGTTCTGTTATTTCATTTGTTCTGGTGGGACACTGGAGAGGCGATCACACTTTGTAACTGGCTCTCCAGGAGAGGACCAATGTAGCCCTGGAAACTTCAGCGCCTGCGTTGGGCTCCAGGTTTGATTGACAAGGACGGGCCGAGGGAAAACGCGGTGGGGGGGGCGAGTAGGCCACAGGTCGAGCCCGGGACAAAGAGGTTTTTGGCTGCCACCAAGGAGAGGGAAGGGTTCCTTGGGGTAACTGGCCTTTGTGCGCTAAGGGGCATTTCGTGAGGTCGTTTTTTCATTCGGAGAGAGGGCTGGCGGGCGGGCGGGCTGGTGGAGGCGGCCGGGCGGGAAGAAGGGCCCGGCGAGGAGAGGGCGCTGGGCCGGGGTGGGGGCTGTGCCGTCGTCACGTGGCCTCAGCCACCAACGGCTTGGGGCTGTTCTTCCGGGTTGGAGGCGCCGCGCCGCGGGGCTGGAGCCCAGGTCTGCCAGCGCGGCGTCCCCTCGCAACCCGCGGCCGCCCGGCCTCCCTGCCAAGGTGAGCGTCAAGGCGCGGGCAGCCCGGGCGCGCTCCTGGGGCGCAGCTGGGGAAGGGGCGCGGGGCTGGTCCAGAAGATCCCGGCGCCCGCGGAGAAGGAGATCTGTCAAGGAGCCGAAGGGGGCGGGGTCGGCAGTGACCCCTGCACGTGGTGGACCCTCGGGAGCCTTGGGCCGGGAAGGAGAACCGTGCCTCGAGGGCCCCCTTTCTTGTCTCGAGCGGGGGCGACGTGGAAGCAAGTGGGGGATGGTGGATTCGAAAACTGCGTCTTCGCTGAGGGCAGGGAACGAGGTGTCAGCTGTGCAGGTGCAGATTTTGGAGCTGTGTGGGGCGGCGGGAGTTGTACGGGGTTGTTTCAGGTTACAGGATGGAAGAAGGGAAGGAGGTCATAGAGGACTCTTGGTACGGGGTGCACCCAGAGAGGTGGCACCTGGACGCTCCGAAATTGTGCTTGAACCCGGAGGGAATTTGGGGTGGGTGACTGGCTGGAGACACAGTTGGTGTCGAAAGTTGTGAGTGTATGTCGAAGGCGGGCTGGTGGTGGTCGGGGCATGCCTCTATTGGGCCAAGAGTGGGGCCGGGGTTGGCAATGCGGGAGAGACAGCGGAGGGGGCAGAGCTGATTCGAACTCCGGAGGGGGAATGACTATTACGCCGCCTCGGCCAATCGGCTTCCGGGGAAGGTTATAAATAGCGGTCCCGGGCAGATGCCAGCAGGGTGGCAGTTTAGTTGCAGAGGGAGGAGCTGAACCCGTGGCTTTGGGCGAAGTCACGCTGCCTGCCAGTCTAAGCTTTTGTAGGGTATTGTGTCCTTGGTTGGTATGTCTCGTTTTAGAAGTGTAACTTGTTTATTAAAGTTGCAGGCGTCCTTTATTCGCCCTCTGGTGCAGGGAAGTCCTTAAGGAATCTGTAAGGAGTCTTGTAGGACAGGCTTTGTTAGGAACGGTGAGGCTTGTGTGCTTTACTTTAAAATATTTCTCTCTTCTCCAGGGCACCCTTTTACTTGCAAACTTTGGCTTTTTTTTTTTAATTGAATGGACGGTTTAGGATTGCTTTCTTATTAGCAAGTGTGCTCAGGCTGCTTAGCTTTGCTGATGGAATCACTTTTCCACAAAACTACATAGCATTTAATTTTTTTTTTTTTTTTTTTGTGGTATGCGGGCCTCTCGCTGTTGTGGCCTCTCCCGTTGCGGAGCACAGGCTCCGGACGCGCAGGCTCAGCGGCCATGGCTCACGGGCCCAGCCGCTCCGCAGCATGTGGGATCTTCCCAGACCGGGGCACGAACCCGTGTCCCCTGCATCGGCAGGCGGACTCTCAACCACTGCGCCACCAGGGAAGCCCAGCATTTAATTTTTAAAGGAAATTTCCTGAAGCTCCTTGGAGAATGTGTTCATAGATCCCCAGGCTTCAGGTTACCTAGCCCTAGTTATTCATTCACTCAAACAATACTTGTTGATTTCCTCTATTTTGTGCAAGGCACTGGGCCAGAGGTAATAAAGTGAACACTGATAGCAATGAAGATACTGTGTCCTTTTAATCCTCACAATAACCCTATATGATAGGTGCCATTATTATTTAACCCATTTTAAAGGTGGTGAAATCAGACACAAAGAAGTGACTTGCCAGGGTGACACAGCTAATGCGTTGCAGAGTGGGGCCTTCCAACCAGGAGTTCACCCTCTTAGCCTCAATACTATCCTCTCTCAGGTGCTTGCCTCCAAGGATTTTAATCTATTAGGGGAGGTATTTACCAAAATAACTTACATTAAATGGCTGTATGAATGCCATACTAAAAAAAACAGTTCTTTTTTCAATTTTGAGTTGTAAAGTTTTTCTCCATTGCTTGAAAGCCATAGAAGACATGGATAATAAAACAGCAAAGAGCTTTAAAGCGAAGATAGGGGAAAATGTGACAATTAAGATGGAATACAGTTGGCTTTTGAATAAGGGCCCTCTGTATCTGCAGTTGCTCCCCATCCGAGGATTCAGCCAACCACGGACTGTGTATATTGTAGTAATGTTAATATTTACTATTGAAAAATAGCCGCCTAGGAGTGGACCTATGCAGTTCAGACCCCCGTTGTTCAAGGGTCAACTGTACTATCTTTGATGTTAACAAGTCCTAGGCTGATAGCATGGTTCAAATATTCTCTGAATATCTTTCAGGGTCATTTTTATTTTATTTAGGCTTATGACATTTACAAGCAGTCAGGGCTAATTTTCCAGGCTCCAGGCCATGAAATAGGACTTCAGCTTTAAAGCATTGCAGAATCTCATCTAATCATAAAACCTCTAGAGCCTAATGGGGTCCTACAAAGGAGCCTTCCTGTGCTCCTTTTATAGATGAGCAGACTGAGGTGCTGAGAGATTCAGGTCAAACAGCGAGTGAGTGGCAGGCTTAGACTATACCCCGCCTGTATTCTAGGCAGCTTTGTTCTTTTGCTGATGAGGTCTGGCTAAGCCTGACCAGGGAGAATGGTTGTTGTTGGGGAGCTGGGATGATCCAAGAAGAGAAACTAGGGTAAGTGGGGAAGTTGGGATAGGACTAGGTCCTTGGTAATGGTAGTTCAAAATCTCCCTCAAGACAAGAATTATATTTTTATTTTTAAATTAAATTAAAATTTTTTTATACAGCAGGTCCTTATTAGTCATCAATTTTATACACATCAGTGTATACATGTCAATCCCAATCTCCCAATTCATCACACCACCACCCCCACCCCCCTGCCGCTTACCCCGCTTGGTGTCCATACATTTGTTCTCTACATCTGTGTCTCAATTTCTGCCCTGCAAACCAGTTCATCTGTACCATTTTTCTAGGTTCCACATATATGCGTTACTATACAATATTTGTTTTTCTCTTTCTGACTTACTTCACCGTATGACAGACTCTAGATCCATCCATGTCTCAACGAATGACCCAATTTCGTTCCTTTTTATGGCTGAGTAATATTCCATTGTATATATATACCACATCTTCTTGCTTTTTTTTTTTTTTTTTT
>NW_020172731.1:2034750-2066707 GCF_003031525.2 Neophocaena asiaeorientalis asiaeorientalis
TATTGTCTTCATTACTGTAGCTTTGTAGTATAGTCTGAAGTCAGGGAGTCTGATTCCTCCAGCTCTGTTTTTTTCTCTCAAGACTGCTTTGGCTATTCCAGGTCTTTTGTGCCTCCATACAAATTTTAGGTTTTTTGTTCTAGTTCTGTAAAAAATGCCATTGGTAATTGGATAGGGATTGCATTGAATCTGTAGATTGCTTTGGGTAGTATAGTCATTTTCATAAATCAGTTTTTCACCATTGAGAATGGTGTTTGCTGTGGGTTTGTCATATATGGCCTTTATTATGTTGAGGTAGGTTCCCTCTATGCCCACTTTCTGGAGAGTTTTTATCATAAATGCGTGCTGAATTTTGTCAAAGGCTTTTTCTGTATATATTGAGATGATCATATGTTTTTTACTCTTCAATTTGTTAATATTGTGTATCACATTGATTGATTTGCATATATTGAAGAAGCCTTGCATCCCTGGCTCTTTTGTGGGGTAATGGCGGACGTTGGGAGGGCTCATGCCAAGGAGTACTTCCCAGAACTTCTGTTGCCGGTGTCCTTGTTACCACGGTGAGCCACAGCCACCCCCCGCCTCTGCAGGAGACCCTCCAATACTAGCAGGTAGGTCTGGTTCAGTCTCCCATGGGGCCACTGCTCCTTCCCCTGGGTCCCTATGCACACACTACTTTGTGTGTGCCCTCCAAGAGTGGAGTCTTTGTTACCCGCTGTTCCGTCGAAGTCCTGCAGTCAAATCCCGCTGGCCTTCAAAGTCTGATTCTCTAGGAATTCCTCCTCCCATTGCCGGACCCCCATGTTGGGCAGCCTGACGTGGAGCTCAGAACCTTCACTCCAGTGGGTGGGCTTCTGTGGTGTAAGTGTTCTCCAGTCTGTGGGTCACCCACCCAGCAGTTATGGGATTTGATCTTACTGTGATTGCACCCCTCCTACCATCTCATTGTGGCTTCTCCTTTGTCTTTGGATGTGGGGTATCTTTTTTGGTGAGGTCCCATGTCTTCCTGTCAATGATTGTCCAGGAGCTAGTTGTGATTCTGGTGTTCTCGCAAGAGGGAGTGAGAGCACGTCCTTCTACTCCACCATCTTGGTTCCAAATTCCAAGAATTATATTTTATATATATTTGTATCTCCCTCAGTTCTTGGCATAGATTCAGTGAATGTTTCCAATAGGTGGCTGAATTCTGAACTTATTTGCTCTCCATTCCCAGCCAAGAATAACCGTAGAAGTGACCTGTGAATGAATGAGGAAGGTATTTATTGACTCAGGAATGCTTTAGGACTGCGATGAAATGACATATCTGGAAATGCTGTGAAAATATAAAACCTTCTATTTGAATGCAAAGAATTATTCACATTTTTGATTGCATGCCTGAACACATCTTGCATGCTCCCTCTTCCTTAGCTTTTTTCATAGTATTCTCTCCTTCTCAAATGCCTTTGCCTTCATTTTCTTAGCCTTGTAGGAGGACATGATCTCTTTTGACGCCTGGAACTTTGGATTTGTGTTACTCTGCTTGCCGTGTTATTACTTGTTGACTTTTCTTATCTCCAAGTCTGTGACCTATTCCAGTTTAATTCTACAGATGCTCCTGACGGCTGTGCCTCTGAGACTCAGCCCTCAGTACATGTTTGTTGAATTAAAGGACATCTTAAGAATAAGCCCTACCTGGATCGCGCACTTCTGTTCCCATTGTTGCTTTCTGGTGTTTGTAGGAAGTTGCTTCCGGGAGTTGTGGCAGTAGTTATGACATAAAAAATGAGTTAGACCCTTCTTCCTCTGGAGGCTGGAAGTATGTTTATGGAGTCTGCTGGGTTTGGGTGCTGGACCCCAGGAGGGACCGCATGATGGGGCAGAGCCTAAAGGCATAGTTAGTGGAGTTAGCTGAGGTTGATTGATGGAGTTCCAGGTCCTCTACTTCTTCCCATTTTTGAAGGAAGGAGAGCATTGGGAGTCAGGGGGATGGTGGGAGTGCCTTCTATGTACCCCTGGGGATCTGCCACGGGGGGTGGTGGAGGTAGCCACTGAAGCCTCAGAAACAGCAAAGGTCGATGACACTTCACCTAGCTCAGTTAGAGCTGGCAAAAACTGGCCACTTGTGGGAACCACTGAGAGAATTCCTAGTTCTGCCCACATCTGCAAGCACAAACCTATGTGATAAGGTTAACCATGGAATTTTTCTTTCTTTTTTAACATTGGAGTCATATTCCATGCATGTTTAATTTTCTTGCGATGTACACCTAACAAACATGAATCTACCAGTCACTCAGTCAGTCTGGGTTTGGGGGGTATCTCACAGGATCAATATCCTGACGCACTGAAAAGTAGTGGGTGTTTTCTGTATAGCATGGCGGCTAAACAAGTACTACTGTATTGTACAGCATTTTAGACAATCTAAGGGAAATTCCTGGTAATTTTGACTTTATGCAATTTTTGCTGGACAAGCTGACTTAGGACAGTAACTTTCATGTAAGACGTGACTGGACTTTATAGCATTTTTTAAAAACTTTCCAGCTACATTAAGGATCAATTAGACTTATGTGACCTAGGCTTGGAATTCAATAGTGAGTTTATAACTGCAATCTAAGTGGGAAAACGGATTCCAAGTTTTAAATACCTGAATTAGAAACAAACTTTTGAAGCATCTTCTGTAAGTAAAGGACTTGGCAAATAAATTCATTGTAGATGCCCATATTTAACTGTTATTTTCCAACCTCTTTGAATTAGCTTTTTTTTTGTTTTTAATGTTTTTGATGTACGAAAGGCAAAGTATGTCTTTCTCAGCACAGAAATGTTTCATTTTCTTTCCTTTAGTGATTTACCTTCAAGGAAATTGGGGATTCAGAAAGTTGGGAGCTCCTGTGAACATGGCGAACCTACTGAAAACAGTGGCGACTGGCTGTTCCTGCCCTTTCCTTAGCAATTTGGGGTCCTGTAAGGTTCTACCTAGGAAGAAGGATTTTTTACGAACATTTCATACTCAGCAGGCGCTGTGGTGTAAAGCCCCTGTAAAACCAGGTAAAGTCTCACTTCACGTCATAGGAGCCAATAGATCTCCTGATGACAGATAAAATAAGGCATGCAGTTTTATAGCCCTGTGTTTGACAGTGATCATTTTGAGTAAAAAACGAAATGAGTGCTTTCTTGTATTTTCCATGTATGGAAGTTCCTGACTGTCAGTGCTAACAGAAAAGAAAATATAATAGAAAAAAAAAATGTCAAATCAGTTGAGTTGTACCCAGGAAACTATTGCTCATAGTATCCATTTCTCCTAGCAGCTCTTCCTCTTTCCTGGTCAGTGTTGGGGAATTGTACATATATGGCTCAGCTATGCTCAGGAATTAGGAACTAGGTGTATTAATTGATCTGCATTAATGTTTCTTGATTTAGTAAATGGCAACTTCATCTCAGTTGCTCAGGTCAGAAACCTTGGAGACATTCCAGATCCGCATAGTAGGTATAGGTCAGCTCTACCTTTTATCCAGAATCTCTCCTCTTTTCACCATCACCACTGTTATCATCCTGGTCCAAGCCACTATCATCTGTCACCTGGATTATTGCATTAGTCTTCTAAGTGGTCTCTGCTTTCTACTTCTGTCCCCGACAACAGTCTGTTCTGTACATGACAATGAGAATAATCTTTTTAAAATGAAAGATCATGTCACTCTTCTATTCAAAATTTGCAACTAGCTTCCTAGGTCACACAGAGTAAGAGCTGAAGTCTTCTAGTGGCCTCCAAGGCCTTCCTTGCTAGGACCCCCACTTGCTTGTGTTCTGGGGTGCAAGCCAGAAGGTTCAAAGGGGAACCTTCTAAGCTGAGTCAGATCGCTTTAGGCATCTTGCCCAGAGACCCTCCTAGCACTCTGTCTACACCTCATTGGCCAGAACTCAGACAGGTGGCAATATGTAGCTCTAAGGGAGACTTGGCCATTTAATTTTTTTATTCTACATGGCAACATACTCAAATAAAAATAGCATTCTGTTATTTTTAGGGGAGGAACAGCGTGGTTATTTGAGAGGAACCAGAAGTCTTTGCCAAATAGAATAATTCCCTTTTTGTTTGTAGGACTATTTGTACATTAAGGACGCCTAAACTGCTAGGTTTTTTGAGTTCTTTTTTTTTTTTTGCGGTACGCAGGCCTCTCACTGCTGTGGCCTCTCCTGTTGCGGAGCACAGGCTCTGGACTTGCAGGCTCAGCGGCCATGGCTCACGGGCCCAGCCACTCCGCAGCATGTGGGATCTTCCCAGACCGGGGCACGAACCCGTGTCCCCTGCATTGGCAGGCGGACTCTCAACCACTGCACCACCAGGGAAGCCCCAAGGTTTTTTTGAGTTCTTATGTCTGCCTTTTGTAGACTTCACAGCTCTTTTCTTGTTCTCTCATGACAAGTCACTATTGGCAGGGTACCTGCCTCTGAGAGCCCTCAGCCTTATCTTCAGGTTATTTTAAAGTGATCTGAAAAGCCAGATTATCCAGTGTGATAAAATTGTGTATAAAGTAAAAGCCAATAACTACACTGAGCACATGGGAATTGTCCTTGTGAGTGAAAGCGCGGACTTCAAGATCTCTATATCAACTATGCATGAGACTTTTTTTGTTTGTTTAACTTCTGGTTCTTGACTGTTTCCTAGATAATTATTTTTTACCTCTAAAAGATGAGGGTCCTATTTATTCCTTAATATAACCACACTTTCATTACCACATTGAAAAGCATGAAAAGTAATTTCAGTCAGTATTCATATTTTCTCAATTTTTTCTTTTCTTTTTTTTTTTTTAACAGTTGCTTTGTTCAAATGGTGATCCAAACAGGGTCCCTGTGTTGTATTTGCTTGCTTGTCTCTTAGGTCTCTTTTGGTCTGTATGTTCCTCTCCTCTGTTTTCTTTTTAATTCATTTGTTGAAGAATTTAGTTGTTCTGTAGAATTTCTCACATTCTATCTAGGTTTAGCTTATTGAATTCCCTTGGTATTATTTAACCAGTTTCTCTGTCCCTTGTATTTTCTGTAACATTTAGCTAGAGCTAGAGGCTTGATCAGACCCAGGTTTGCTTTTTTTGGCAAGTGTACTTCATAGATGATGCTGTGTACTATCTGTTGCAGCACATCAAGAAGATTCATCAGTGAGTTTAGATGCTGTCAGTGTGATCCATCTATTGTGAAGTTCTCATCAGTTTTTCACTCAAACGCTGTAGCAGTCATTTGATGATCATTAAGTAAATCCGTGATTTTATCAGGGGCTTTAAAATGGTGATATTCTATCATTTTATCTTCATTTATTAGTTAGAATTTTTCTATTAAAAAATCTTTCCCTGTATTACGTCATCCCTTGGTATCCATGGGGAATTGGTTCCAGGACTTCCCGTGGGTACCAAAATCTGCGGATGCTCAAGTCCCTTATATAAAATGGTGTAGTATGTGCACATAACCTACACACATCCTCCTGTACACTTTAAATCATCTTAGGTTACTCATAATGCCTAATACAATCAAGTTTTACTTTTCAGAACTTTCTGGAATCTTTTTTTAATATTTTTGATCTGTGGTTGGTTGAATCCGTGGATACGGAGGGCCAACTGTATTTAGTCACTCTGAGATTGTACGGGAAGGGTGGGTAGATGTTTGATTATTTTCCATTATTTACTAGTTTTGCTAATCAGCTGGTTTTCTTATGTATACATTTTCTACTTCTTTTGTAATAGATGATCACAAACTTACTGCCTGCATATAACACAAATTTATTATTTTACACTTATGGAGGCCAAAGTCTGAAATGGTTCTCACTTCCAGAGGCTCTAGGGGAGAATCTGTGCCCTTGCCTTTTCCAGCTTCTGGGGACTGCCTGCACTCCTTGGCTCATGGCCTCCGCCTCTGCCTTCCAGTCCAGCAGGATAGCATCTTCAAATTATTCTTTGACTCTGACTCTTCTGCTCCCTTCTTCCACATTTAAGGACCCATGTGATTACATTGGGCCCACCCAAATAATCCAGGATATTCTCCCTGTTTCAAGGTCATCTGATTAACAACCTTAATTCCATCTGCTACCTTAATTTTCCCTTGCCATGTATTGGATTCTGAGGATTAGGACATGGACATATTTGGGAGACCATGATTCTGCCTATCACACCTTACTTTCTCCAGAGTTGACCAATGAAGCTTTTAGAAAATATTTATTTATTTATTTTTTTTTTTGCGGTATGCGGGCCTCTCACTGCTGTGGCCTCTCCCGTTGCGGAGCACAGGCTCCGGACGCGCAGGCTCAGCGGCCATGGCTCACAGGCCCAGCCGTTCCACGGCATGTGGGATCCTCCCGGACTGGGGCACGAACCCGTGTCCCCTGCATTGGCAGGCGGACTCTCAACCACTGTGCCACCAGGGAAGCCCAGAAAATATTTACTTTTTGAGTTTTGAAATATTTATTATTATTCTGAACTCATGGATTTTAACATCTTTAGATGTGTTTTACTACATTGCAATTAATTATCTTTTTGATGCTCAAATTGGCTCATATTTGGCCAGTGGAAGCCCTTTGAGGTTGGATCCTAAATCCTTTTGATACGACTTCATTTGTCTTTGGTAGGACCTAGATAATTTGAGGTTGTCAGATAAGTGAACTCCAGATTAGTTTACGTGATTTAATTTTGCACATTAATTCAAGATATTTGCCAGCTTTCAATTATTTTCCTCCCTCTTCTTTTAAGTAGAGAGCAAGATTCAGCATATGTTTGCCTTTGGCCTACTGTCAATTATTACTGCTTAAACAGTGTGGGATCTAAGACTGTATGTCCAAATGCAGCTATTTTAGGTTGATTTAGTCTCTCTAAGGTCTCAATAAATTACTCTATAGAGATAATTTGATTTATCTTTTTATTATATATATTCAGAGTTTAGATTGCTAGAGTGGGTTTTCTAAACTTTAGTAAAACATATAGAAGCAGGCGCTCTTCATTAAAAAAAAATATCTGTTTGTGTCCATATATTGAGTAAAACAACAGAAGAAACTAGTCTACTTTAGCTAAGTCTGGTCTGAACCATATATAAATAATTTAACTCTGTGTTATACAGGTTCTTTTGTGTCAACACAATCACATCATGTTATATTTTGTGATGAGGGTTTATTTTTATTTTATGGATTCTTGGGAAGTATGGGAGCCCAGGAAACCCTTCATCTACTTCTTGGAAAAGTGGGATGTTATTCTGGATTTCATAGCCATGACTCCTCTGCATGTCCACTACTGATGTTTCTACTGTTGTGGCTGCTGACCTCCCTTTGATTATCTCATGGCTGTGTTTATGAATAGCTGCTGCACCATTCTACTCTCTTTGTCCTTTTCGGTGGTCTTGCATCCAAACTCCCTTTGAGAGAACCTGATTGGGTTGGATAGTCATTGGCCAACATGGAGTGTCCTCAGGCAGAGTTCCTGTATAAGTCATCTCATGGGCTGCTGGTTTTCCTTAGGTCTGGCCTGTAGACTGTTATCTCTGACCCAGCTGCCCACCCCTGGTCTAATCAGTTGTGGTCAAGAATGGAAGGTCTTAAGATACAACACTTGGAAATCTATGACCAATCTATGAAATCTTGGCCAAGTTGTCAAGAAAAGGACTTTGGGTGTGGCAGGCCATCAAAGTGTCTAGTGTAGGATTGTTTTTCAAAATAGTTAATTACTTCTGTCTTCCTTAAAGGTAAAGACCAGGAGACCATAAACCTGAGAGGGTTAGTTAGATGAGTGGGGTTAGCCTGTTGAGTGGCCTTTCAATGTATTTTTCCCTAAGAATAAACTAAGCTAGTTATAGGCCTTGAAGAGAGCCATTTGGTTAAATAAAATATTTAGGATTTTCAGGAGAGTGGATATAAAAATTTCCAGTCATCTTATCAAAAAAAGTCTAAAAATTACGAGTATGAATCAGGAACATCATTTTGAACAGCAACCTCTATGTGCAGCATATTTTGAACAGACTGCCCATTTCTGTTTTCTGAACGGTATTATTAAAACACTGACTTTTGGTGGTGTTATTTACCAAATTTTTTTTTTTTTTTGTCTTTGTTGTAGGAATTCCATATAAGCAACTGACTATTGGGGTCCCCAAAGAGATTTTCCAAAATGAGAAGCGAGTGGCATTGTCTCCTGCTGGCGTCCAGGCCTTGGTCAAGCAGGGTTTTAATATTGTTGTGGAGTCGGGTGCTGGCGAAGCTTCCAAGTTCTCAGATGACCACTACAGAGCAGCGGGTGCCCAGATCCAAGGGGCGAAGGAAGTGCTGGCTTCTGATTTGGTGGTCAAAGTAATTATTCCTTTCCCCCTTCCATTTATGGCATGCTGACTTTTCTAAATCTTCTTGTAGAAAGTTTAAATTACCTCTTCTATGCTTGTAGTTTTCCATACTTTCAAATGATGCTTTTTTTCTCAAAGAAATGGTTGCATGTTGTGAATATTCTTCATGTTCTAGTAGAACTTTTATCAGGCAATGTGACCTATATTTAAGCATGAGAAAAGAAGAAGTGATCTTCCTTTTTACATTTGCTATGTGGAAATGCCCTTCTTACTGCCTAGGGAAAATTTGCAGTGCATGGTTCCTATATGTCCACAATACCCTCAGGTGAGTGTTTAACTGCTTCTAGAATGGAAAGGAGGCATGGAACTCCTCCTGGGACCGAATGTAGAATGATCTTCTGATACCTTGAAGGAATAGTGATTTAACTGGCGTAGGTACTATTTCTAGAGAGGGAGGACTATTCTGGAAAAAGCAATGTTACAAATAAAAAAGCAATTTTACAAATAAAATCTTCAGTAAAAAATCATGTAGAGAAAAGAGAGACTGTATCTGAACGTTAACTGAAATCCTAAGCCTTCTGTAACCAAGGCAAGTAAGGAAGTATGGATTAAATAAGCATGATTATCTGGTTAAAACAAACTGCTTACTTTTTCAGGATAGACCCGCTTTTTTCCTACATTAATTTCTAAGGGGAACTCAGTCGCGTCGTTTTTTTTACATACAGTCCACTGAATAACTTGATAGGGTCTTAAATCATGTTTTTTGCAGAGACACAAAACTTTTCTTCTATAGAAAATTAATAACAATATGATATGGAGATAAATAGTAATTCAGTTTAAGTTTTTAAGTGTTTAGGTATACTGATACTTGGTAATGTAACTTGGTATAATAAAAGAGCTTAGAGGAAATAGAAAAATGAGTATAATCCATTGTAATGTATGTTATAGGGACCAAAACCTTTTGAGATGTCACACAAAAAAGGGTTAGTAGGGCGCACAGAAGTTTTAGAAATGCTCTGTGGTGTTCCTTTTAGGGATTCACAATGTGTATGAGCATGTTAAATGCACTGAGAAATCCTATAATAGAAAAAGTTAAGTAACCTTATACTTGTACTAATAAACTACTTGATCTTAGGGTCTCTTTTCTGAGTCAAGTCTATTAATATCCTGAGGAACTAGAGACCCAAAAAGCATCTTCAGGGAAACGTTCTAGTGGCTTAACTCGCTCAGATGTCAACAGTCTCAGCTGAGCATTTGATAGGGGCCAGGAGAATTAATTCAAAGTTGTCCTCTAATTTTTATTAAATCTATATTATAGATTCTCACTGAGGAAAAATAGACCTTGTCAGAGAGTCTTAATTAAAGTCCAGAACCTAAAATCACATGCATCACCAGATCAACAACTGAAATGGGAATAACAGATAAAGGTGTCTCATAGGTAAATTGAGATGAAATGCTGTGAAATGACAGTATTGACCCAGTGTTTGTGTTTCCTTTTAAAACATAAGTCTCAGAGCTGTTTTTCTTTTTCTGTGCTTACTAGCCTAAAAGCACTATTGCTGCAAATTGGGAGCTAATGAAATCATATACTTTAAGATTGATTTTAAACAGGGATGTGAAACACATTTTAAAACACCTTTTTAAATGGAATTTTTAAAAAGTTGGCTTGAAAAAGTGGACGGTTGAAACTTCCAAGCATATGCAGTGTGTGTTCATTGACTGATACTTAACAGAATATATTGTAGCTTTTTGCTTAAACCCAATTCAGTAAGGCTGCTAGTTTGAGTTGTGTTCATCTATAAATATTCTTCTGGAATTTTAAGGTGACATAAATTGATACATATTACCATGGATATTTTAGTTTATGTTGTTCTTAACTTCTCACCACTCCAAATGTTTGTGCTTGCCAAAATTAACAAGAGTTGAATCTTTGAACACACAACAAAAACTTCCTGCCTGTTTATTCTAATATGTCTTAATTTTACCAGAGTAATAGATTTTGGGAGAACAGGTTTGTTGTAGAACCTACATATTTTTTTACTGCTCTACCTGTCATCATCAAACCTGTCCCAACACTATTTCCAGGTATGTGTGCTCCTTACTCAGGACCAGGTCATAGGTTCAGTGAGATGATAGGTGGCATAGATCGTTGTGTGCTTTATTTTGTTTAGGAATTGAGTCAGAAATTTATTGCTGAGAGATTACTTCTGGAGTGTTATTTCAATCATGGCATATTATTTTAATTGTTTTGTTTACTTAAAAATATTATAGAGGCATTTACATTTTTAACTGGTGATGACTTTTTTTCTTAGGTGCGAGCCCCTATGCTTAACCCAACGTTAGGTGTTCATGAAGCTGACCTTTTAAAAACATCGGGAACACTGATTAGTTTTATTTACCCAACCCAAAATCCAGACTTGCTAAATAAACTTTCCAAAAGGAAAACTACAGTTCTGGCGATGGACCAGGTTCCAAGAGTCACAATTGCTCAGGGATACGATGCGCTAAGCTCCATGGCCAACATCGCTGGGTAGGTTGATTCTTTTCCATTCCAGCTGAACAAAAGCACAAGGGTACTATAGAAACACTCTCACTGTAGCTCTTCTCTCTCACAATGATTTTACTTGTAATGATTGTTGGAGATTGCAGCCTTCTGAGAGTGCACTTAAATTATTTTGAAGACTTGTATTGTTTCACAGTCATCAGTGGGAAATGGCTCTTCACTTTGCATGCTATTGTACACTACTTTTTAATCTTCATGGGGAGAAGGGAAGTAGTATTTCCTTCCACCAAAGGAAATGACTTTTTGTTTTTAATGAAATGCAATATCTTAATATCTGTTTTCATGAAAAACTGTATGGTAAGTAAACCATAGTGTTAGTAATTTCTAATTATCCAAAAACCTTAACATAGTAAACTCATATTTTACTGAAGTCGATAGCAAGGGTAGTTAGTGATAACAATTTAGAACAAATGATTTAAAATTCACATAGATCTAGTACTGTTTTTTAGACTGTTAGTCATAAAGGATGAGAAAGGGAAAGGGTGCAATGTAGAAAGTCTTATTTTTAGTTTACTAATTATAAGGCTTCTGAGTCTATGCTAAGAAAGTACTTCTGACTTCCGAATACATAATGTCCCAAATTTTGTTCTTTGGAATTTATCTGTACTTTAACAGGGATACACTGTATTTCATGTGTGTGTGTATATATGTGTATATTTTTGTATGTATTAGGTTGAAATTACTGTTTTTTTCCTCAGTTTTATTACAGTATGACTGACATAGAACATTGTATAAGTTTAAGGTGTAAACAATGATTTGCTATATATATATATATATATATATATATATATATGTGTATATATATATATATTGAAATTATTACCACAATAAGTTTAGTTAACATAAATCGCTGTTGTCATAGGGTCAGAAATGGTTGGATATTAGCAGTTTCATATGGTTCAATCTAATATATACATATTGGTAGATTTACCATTTTAATGAGCTTTTACATAGGTAAATTTATAAAATATTTAATGAATAGGGAAAATGCGTGCGCTTGAGGCAGTTTCATCTGGTGTCAAAACCCATATTGGTAACTGAGGGCTAACTATGGCCAAGATGGCAGTAAACTTCATTCGCCCACCAGCACTAATTCATTCCCCATTGATTGCCTGGACCACTGTGTATAAAAGAATTCCAAGGCCCAATCAGCTCAGAGGAATGTGGCTCTGAGTAACCCTGCCTGCCACGGGGCAGGGATAGGAATAGCTATGTGAGTACAGTGTATTGCTGACTCTGCCTGGAGAGTGGGAAAAATCTGGAAGTCAGATGATGCTTATGAAATCAGCTCGTCTAAGAAGCCTGTTGAATTAGATTTTAACCATGAAAACTATTAGTAGTGACAACTTGCTAATACGAATGAGGCACCGACAAATGAAAATGTTTAAAAAATAAAACGGCGCATGAAAAAAGACTAACCTGAATAGACTCTTAAAGCTAACACATGAACTGAAAGTTTTCTTAGGTTTCATATCTTAGATGTAGCATATCAAATGTGCCACAGATTCCACTTTGGGTTTCAACTTGTTCACATTTGATATAAATGAGATGCAGTAAACAAAAAGGACAAGTTAACAACACATTTTGTTGTCCTTATGTAATATGGCAAATGGTTGGTTTGAAGATATATCTTGTGATGTGAATTAATACTAAGGGACAAAATAAACTTTTGTCATATTTCTTTAGTTTCTGGAAGAGTTATGCAATATGGGACTTAAAATTTTATATAGGAAATGTACAACGTAAAGTTTTAAGGGTGCTGTTGATTTTTGTCATGTGAAATGCACATGTGTGAAAGCTTATCCCCACCAGTAGCTCTAGATCAGTGGTTTTCTGCTGCAGAATCTTTTGAGCGTATGAAGCAGTATAAACAAATCCAATAAGAACAGAGTTGTCTTCATTGAATCGAGGGATGGAAGGGTGTCTAGAAACATTCTCTCTCTGTTCTCCATCCCAGCCACAATGGCCCCAGAGTTGGCTGAAATTTGAACTTTTGGGGATCCAGGGACACAGTTTAAAGAATCGCTGTCTTACGTCCTGAGCTGGTATATGCAAAAGGCATAGTTTGAGATGAATCACCTAGTATACTTACCCATACAATGTGTGATAAATCATTATCTAACTCACACACGCAGCTGTATTACCGTGAAGACACCCTCCTTCTAGTTCCCTGATGTTCATTCTGAGCCTTTTTGCCTTCATCAAAAACAGGCCCACTTTTATCACCTTTTCCCACTATCAACGTTTTCTTATACATTTCCTGTGTAATCAGTCTCGTTTTTGTTTTTTTCCAGTATAACAACTGAATCTTTTAAAACGTTAATTCCAAAATTAATTCCTTATAGTGGCCTTTGAATCTTTATCATGTTTGCTCTCTGAATATTTCTATCACTTGGATTCAAAACTAACAAATAATGTAATCATTAAAATATTTTTCTGCTCTAATATGATTTAACTTAAAGTAATAGTGGTAACTGTTCCATGCTTTTGCATTAATTATTATATCAAGTATTATTTTACAAAAATATGACCAGGGAAAGGGTTTTTTTGTCAACTAGCAGGTGGATCTTATCATTATAATATTTGCATTATGATATTAATCTTTGTATCATAATGTTAAGGTAGACTGTGTGTTACTGAGAGTGCAAAAGTGCCTTTTAAGTATAAAATAATAGAATGAAATTAATGTAATAGGAAATGAAATTAGTGTAATAAAAATATCCTATTAAAGAAAAGGTGGTATAAATTACTAGTTTTTGATACATAGAGCATTTCTTTAGCTAAAAACGTATTTACCAAGCACTTACTGTAACAGGTTTTATGATAAGGGCTTTACCTGCATTATCTCATTTAGTCCTCACAACACTAAGAGACTCTTTTTGTTCCCATTTTAGAGATGAGAAAACCAAGGATTAGAGAACTAAAGAAATTTGCCCAAGGTCACAAAGCTAGTTAGTGATAGAACTTGGACTTGAACTGAGGTCACTCTATCTCAAAATCCCATGGTTTCAATCATTAGAGATCAAGGGAAGTGTTTTTTGTTGTGAGGTTGGAATTTTATTATGTACAAGCATATAGCCAATCCATTTTTTTTAATTTGAAAGATTTTTTTCCTCTATTATATAAAGATTACACAGTCAACAAGGAAAATTTGAACGATAAAGTAAAACAGAAAGTTTGAAGTATCTGTAGTCCCAGCTGCCAAAGAAAACCATTGTTAGCATTTTCTTGTCTTCCCTTCATTTTTTTTTTATCCCAACTGAGCTTCTGTAGTGCTCATTACAAAGAGGTCAGAGAGCGTCACGGGTAAGAGTGTGCCTCTGTAGGCAACATGCCAGGGTCAGACGTCTGGCTCTGCCATTTACTAGCTGAGAGACCTCAGTCAAGTCTCTTCACCTCTGTGTGTCTGTTTCCTCACCTATAAAATGAAGATAATAGTTATACTTATCCATAGAATTGTTGCGAAGATTAGGAGTAAGCATATATACAGCACTTAGAACAGTTTTTGACAGATAGTAGTCACTATAAAAATGTTAACTATTATTCTTTAATAATTTCTCCTATATAAACTTAAGTTCTTTAATTTTATAGAATTATTTATCCATTTATTTTTCTATTTTCTTAAGCTACAAGGCTGTTGTACTAGCAGCAAATCATTTTGGACGTTTTTTTACTGGTCAGATCACAGCTGCTGGAAAAGTTCCTCCAGCTAAGGTAGGTAAAACTTTAATGTTTCTTCATACTATGAATTAGGCAAGGGTATTGTAGTTTTTTTTTTTTTTGCGGTACGCGGGCCTCTCACTGTTGTGGCCTCTCCCGTTGCGGAGCACAGGCTCCAGACACACAGGCTCAGCAGCCATGGCTCACGGGCCCAGCCGCTCCGCGGCATGTGGGATCTTCCCGGACCGGGGCACGAACCCTTGTCCCCTGCGTTGGCAGGCGGACTCTCAACCACTGCACCACCAGGGAAGCCCGGTATTGTAGTTTTTAAATAGTTATTTAAAAATTTTTTGTTTGCAAATTATGGTGTTCATGTCATATACAAATATATGGCAGAGCCTCAAAGCTACTTAAGGTTACTTGAAAACAATGAATTTTGACATTTCTGGAAGTTCAATTTTTTTTTCCTGTTTTTCACTTTCTAACTTGAATTCTTAAAGGGATTTTGGATGACTTGTTTATTAGTAATTGTTTAAAAAGCCTCGTGATACATTCAGCAAATTCTCAACTTCCCAATGATTGTGACACATTGGCTCAGGAAAGACTTGGTTTTCTCACTTTTTGCCAAATTTTGGGTCAAGAGGACAGGAAATAGTAGGTGGTATAATCAGGGTGTTTGGCAGGGGGAAAGGGTGCAGTTTCTTTAATCTATATTGAGAGCAGAGAAGAGCAGTTGATGAGAGGTGGTGGTGGCTAGGTGAAAGAATTGATTATGCTGTGAGCCTTCGAGGCCACGGACCCTAAATAATAGTGTAAGCCTTTCAGCAAAGTATAGGAAACAGGACCTTAAATGTTGTCATCTATCTGCAGAGTATACTCTGTAGGGTACAGGTTTACTTGGTGCTTCCTACTCTTAATTACTTTGTTATATCAACCCAGAGCTCTCACACAAAATAAATCTCCTAGAAAAAATGAAAAAAAGATAATAGCAGCTTTGAGAAATCTAGTTATACATGGCTTTAAAAACAGACCAGGTGAAGATGGTGGCACGCGGTTCAAGTGGAGGCCAGAAAACTTAACAAGAGAGTATGAGCAAACAGCAAGAGGTGTGATACGTAAAGTGATTACATCTGACTTCTTTCTCAGGCTCGTAAGAAAAGGTCTGACCCTCATGGTGGCCAGAAGTTGGCTGCTGTTCTTAGACTGGCTGAATGCTTTGATGCACAAATCCACTGCTCAGTTTTGGTTAGAATCTGTCTGGAAGGTGAGAGGAAAGCTGTTAATATAAGGGATTAAGAAGTGAAACAGAAGACAAGAGGTGTAAAGGAAGGAGAATCAGTCAGCCTTTAAAAGGTGGAAAAGTGACTCTCCTTACTGAAAATTTAAATTGCAGCTTAAGGGATTTTAGTTACTTGTCAGAAACACTTTCCTGATATTGAAGAATTGGACAATAGATGGACTTATCAAGGTAGATTGCTTAGGGACTTCCCTGGCAGTCCAATGGTTAAGACTCTGTGCTTCCACTGCAGGGGGCGTGGGTTGATCCCTGGTTGGGGAACTAAGATCCCGCATGCTGTGCAACACAGCCAAAAAAAAGTAGCTTGCATAATATTTTATTTGGGTTTCCTTTAAACATGGAGTGTTCTTACATGTCTAGAATGAGCTAAAATCAATCGGTTGATGGCTTTTGATGTGCCAGGCACTGTTCTAGTAGCTGGGGATATGGCATGAACAAGGCAAAAAAATCCCTGCCACAGAAATTTACACATAGTAGGGACCACAGCGAAGAGATAAATAAACCATCAAACACATATGGGATATCATTTTAGATATAAAAGAAAGGAACAGCATGATATGGTGGTGAGTCATAGGAGCAAGCTACTGTAGTTAGGGTGATGGGGAAGGCGCCTCTGACATTTGATTGGGACCTAAAGGACGGGAAGAAAGAAAGCGGGGTTCAGGATTCTAGGCCAAGGGAATAGCACACATAAAGGTGCCGTGATGGGAAAGAATTCAGTGCTTCTAGGAGAGTAAAGAAGGCCATTGGTCTTCGAGTGTGGTGAGCAAGGTGGAGAGTGATCTGAGATGATGTTGGAAAGGTAGGCCAGGGCTGGATGATGTGGAGCCTTTCTTATAGGTCATGTTACAGAGTTCAGATCCTCTTTTTTAAAAAAAATTATTTATTTATTTGTTTATTTATTTATTTGTTTATTTATTTATTTATTTATGGCTGTGTTGGGTCTTCATTGCTGTGCGCGGGCTTTTCTCTATTGTGGCAAGCGGGGGCTACTCTTCATTGCGGTGCGCAGGCTTCTCATTGTGGTGGCTTCTCCTGTTGCAGAGCACTGGCTCTAGGCGCGTGGGCTTCAGTAGTTGTGGCACATGAGCTCCGTAGTTGTGGCTCGCAGGCTCTAAAGCGCAGGCTCAGTAGTTGTGGCGCACGGGCTTAGTTGCCCTGCGGCACATAGGATCTTCCCAGACCAGGGCTCGAACCTGTGTCCCCTGCACTGGCAGGCAGACTCTTAACCACTGGGCCACCAGGAAAGTCCCAGATCCTCTTGCAGATGAGGGAATGTCTGATTTAGGACTGTTTAGGAAAAACTCCACTTTTGCTCCTGTGTCTCTCCTTAACTTTCATATAGAACACTTCACTTCTGATACTTCCAGTCACCAAATGTGTGGGGATCTTCCCCACACCAAGTAATTCTGTGACACCAGCTGGGTGCCCTACAATTTCACTTAATTCTGAAACTATCTGTGTGGAGATAGCATCAGATCTCACAGGTTAAGGACTCAGGCCCACAGGACTGTCCCCACCCCCCTTCAGATGCCAGTCACAAGTCTAGGTTGTCACCTGTGCTTCTGACAGGTTGGCCGTAAGTCAGAAGTTCCCACAACCCACCTTGGGTTCAGTTAATTTGCTAGAGGTGCTCACAGAACTCAGGAAAACAATTTACTTCCTATTTACCAGTTTATCATGAAGGACTATGATAAAGGATGCAGATGAACATCCTGTTGAGAGAGATGACTAGGGAAAGGTACGTGGGATGGGGTGTGGGGCTTCCGTGCCCTCTTTGGACACCATTCCTGGAAGCTTCTGGAACCTCCTGGAACCCTGTACTTTTGTGATTTTTTATGGCGCTTCATAACGTAGGCATGATGGATCATTAACTCCATTTCCAGCCCCTCTTCCCTTTTTGAAGAATGGATTCTGTGTCTTAAATCATGGGGTCTTCTGTTATTTCTTTTCTTTTTTTTTTTTTTTGCGGTACGCGGGCCTCTCCCTGTTGTGGCTTCTCCCGTTGCGGAGCACAGACTCTGGACGCGCAGGCTCAGCGGCCATGGCTCATGGGCCCAGCTGCTCCGCGGCATGTGGGATCTTCCCGGACCGGGGCACGAACCCGTGTCCCCTGCATCAGCAGGCAGACTCTCAACCACTGCGCCACCAGGGAAGCCCCATTTTCTTTCTTTTTTTTTTTTGCTGTTATTTCTTGATTCAGGATAACTTGGCCCAGTCCTATGACTTTTACTTATTTTCATTTCATTTTTTTTTTTTTAGTGGTGGTGGGGCTTCAGTGTGTGGAGTGGGGATTGGTGCCTTGGAGCCCAGCAGCGTCTTGTTCCCTCTGGTCCCTCTTTGTCCCCCTTTCTTGTAGACCCCCCAGAGAAAGCATTTACATTAAGATCAATTCACATAATCTCTGAGACACTGCCCAGGGGTCACCAGAGCACAGTTCCACTAGCCTAGTCTTCTTAAAGAGGCAGAAGAAGTGGGCGTGATGGGTGGGTGGGAATTTATAAACTTCTCAGTTTCTGTGGGTGGCCTTTTTTTTTTTTTTTGACTGCGAAGTATAATAGGTCTTTTCTCTGGAAGGCCCATTCCAGATGACATTGTTCTTAGTTCGTTTCTTAGAAGGCGGAGAGACTCTTGTTTCTGAGGAATTCTGTGATTTTCTTGGCTCTGATCCTTCCTTGGTTAGGGAGATTAGTTACATTGCTTCAGATTTCAGGTGCAGTTCATTGAAAGTGGATCAAAATTAGGTGGTTGGTCACCTGCTGTTCCTTTAGAAGCTCAAAATAGGTGTTTCACCAAAGTTGTACCCGTCTTTGAAACTTATTTTGATATTTTGTGAACATAGAAAACCTTAAAATTTGAGAGGGGAGAGGGAGCTAGAATACTATAATATATAGTATTAGTAGAAGTAACTTTGATAGTGTGGGAAAGAACCTGTCAGTCTTTAACATACGTAACACTGATGGTGCTGTATGTAGCTTTTACACTGAGATGCTGAGTGTCACACTAGTTTTAGTGAAGTTTTTGGCCTTTGCCATCAGCTTTAAAAAACTTTTTAAAACAGTGGTGGTCCGGGGGAATTCCCTGGTGGTCCAGTGGTTAAGAATCCGCCTTCCAAAAAAAAAAGAATCCACCTTCCAACGCAAGGGACTTGGGGGTTCGATCCCTGGTTGGGGAACTAAGATCCCACATGCCGCGGGGCAGCCAAGACCCCGCGCGGCAACTACTGAGCCGGCAAGCCACATCTAGAGAACCCGTGTGCTGCAAATACGGAGCCTGCCCACCACAACTAGAGAGAAGCCCCTGCGCTGCAACAAAGAGCCTGTGAGCTGCAACAAAAGGTTCCACATGCCGCAAGGAAGATCCCGTGTGCTGCAACTAAGAAAGAAAAAACCCGAAAAACAGTGGTGGTCCAGGTACAGAGTAGCCTATCCACACAGTACATTTATTCAGGGCTGATCACCAGCACCACCTGTTGTATTACTGCGTGCTGACTGTGTACCCGGCCCTGAGAGTTACTAGTGGATGATTTTACATAATCAGTTGATCATGAACTTTATTTAAAACATATGGGTTCTGCCTTCTTTCCTAGATTCTGATAGTCGGTGGTGGTGTGGCAGGGCTGGCCTCTGCAGGTGCAGCAAAGTCGATGGGTGCGATTGTTCGGGGATTTGACACAAGGTGAGGGCTTTACTAGTGATTGCTGTGAAGGTAAAAACGTTTTGTTTTAGGTGGATGTTATGCTTTCCTTTTGCAAATTGAAGTAGCACGCTGAAACTGCTCTGTAAGCTCTTTTCATTTAAAAATGTATCCATTTGTTCAAAGTTAACTCAAAGTGAAAATGTATTACTCAGTGGAAAAAAAAATTTAAGGACTCAGGCCCAGTACAGCAGAAATAATTTTTAAAAGTTGCAAATGAACCGCTCACACTCAGTCTTGTATTTTCATGTAGATTAGCAATGGGACCAGAGTTCTCTGCATCCTGACTTTCTAACATGTTGCTCTACTGTGTTTTATTTCTGCTCAGAATGTGTTTAGTTACTAGGTAGGGCATGAACAAAGATGTTTGTGAGTGTGAAGAAGGGGAGTAGTATGGGAGACATCTTGGAGAGCAGACTGGGGTGGCGGGGTGAGGGATGTGCTGGGCATCCAACAGACGGAAGCAGATAAAGCTGCTTGGGCAGCAGTAGAGCCGCCAGGTGAAAGTACTTGATTATGTTCATTGCATATTTCTTTAAAGCAGACGTATCATCATTTTCCTGGAATTTCTTTAAAGAGAAGTTCAATTAAAATTGTTCTTCATTTCAGAAGATACCAGCTTTTATTACGTGCTTATTGAGTATTGTTATCATTTATGTGTTCTAATACTTTTTTAAGGTTGAAACATGTAGTTAGTTATTATCAGTTGAAGTCAGCAGAGGAAAAATACCATTGCTAATCTTGAATATAGAATAATGAAAAAGAAATGCAACCATTCAAAGTTAAAAAGAATATGACATTTCAGAGTAAAGACTGTTCCAATAGAATATGGCTTACAGGGCTTACCGGGAGTTTAGAGGGGTGATGTGCTGATAAAATGCTGTCTTGCTGAAATGAGAAAAGGCATTTCTGAAGTAACCAGGACACAAGCCAGGGATAGCCACAGTTAAGCATGTCATTAGTCCTAGCTTTTAATTTTTAATGTTTGCAGATGTGAAGTTATTGAAGACCCCCCAAATCTGGCAAAAGTAGGTTGTTCAAGTTTTCATTGTAGTGGAGAATACTATTAAAGTGGAAGTGTATATATTTGACTTGGAGATGATGTGAAACTCAGTGTTGAGTTAACTACTGAGAATTTATAAAAGTTATGTTGATGTCTTTGGTTTAGATTATGTAGAGAGTAGACAGCTAGAATATAGCTGTTGCTTAACTTCAATTTTATTTACAGTTTATTAAGATAAGTATACAGTGAAGAAAGATGTGGCTGATCGGATGTAATGCTTTTCTTATAATTATAGCTCATTAGTTAATCTAATCACTATCTTGAGACTGGGGGTTAGTATCATGTTATAAATATGAAATCTAAATATATTGGAAAACACACTTGATTATAAATTCTTGTTGAAAAACTGAATGGTGTTATTTTCAGTTAAACATCCTAAAAACTTAAGGACAACTCATTGCCTAGCGATATTATATGGGTGTGATTTTCTAAATTCTTTCAGACAATAACTAGGAAATTCCACTCACTGCCTATTGTCTCTATTACAAAGTTTATAAAGTCTTTACTTTCCTTGTTTGGTGTGTATTCCAAAAAGCTTTATTTGCAAAAGCAATTGGCCGGTCAAGAGCTTTAGTTTTCAGATACCTGTACTAAATGCTTACTCTCTTCCAGGCATTGTGCTCTATGCTTTATTTTATTTGTTCTTTATTGTAAGTATATGAAATAGGAATAAATAACCCTATTTTACATAATGTTAAAAGAAATATAAATCAGTTTAATAACTTATCCAGTTTACTTTCTTTCTGATTGTAAAAATGCTTATTCTCCCAATTCAGAAAAATATAAAAAAGTACAAAAAGTGAAAATAAAATACCCTACAACCCTGCTAGAGATAACTATTAACATTCTACTATATATGTTCCCTTTTCTACACATTAATTAAAAATGTAATTTTACTAATAGTACTACTTAACTTACTTTTTTACTTTTTTTTAACTTAGCAGTAGGTCATGAAGCTCTTTACTTATCTGCAAATATATTTAATGGCTGCACAAGATTCATGGTATAGAAATACAGTGACTTGGGGCTTCCCTGGTGGCGCAGTGGTTAAGAGTCCGCCTGCCAGTGCAGGGAACACGGGTTTGATCCGTGTCCAGGAAGATCCTACATGCTGCGGAGCAACTAAGCCCATGAGCCACAACTACTGAGCCTGCGCTCTAGAGCCCGCGAGCCACAACTACTGAGCCCATGTGCCACAACTACTGAAGCCAGCACGCTCTAGGGCCCGCATGCTGCAACTAGTGAGCCTGCGTGCTGCAACTACTGAAGCCCGCACGCCTAGAGCCCGTGCTCCATAACAAGAGAAGCCACTGCAATGAGAAGCCCGCGCACTGCAATGAAGAGTAGCCCCCGCTCTCCACAACTAGAGAAACCCCGCATGCAGCAATGAAGACCCAACGCAGCCAAAAATAAATAAATAAAATAGTAGGCATTTCTAAAAGTTTTTAAACCTGTATCCCTTTGAGTAACACCAACTCAGATTGGCCTAAACTATAAGAAAATGTGTTATCTCTCTGAAGTGAAAATCCATGGAAAGGACTCCCTTTTGACACTAGAGGCAGCCGCTGGTCGGTGCCATCCAGGACCAGGTTCCTTCTGTCTCTCCTCTCTGCTGTCCTCAGCTCTGGCTGATCCCCCCTGTGGTCACAAGTTGACCTCCGCAGGCAATCTGGGATACAAGCTTCCTTGTTCAAGTCAGCAGAAACGGAGAGAAGCTCTTGTTCATCCATGCCTTACCTTTTCTGCCCTGCCTTCATTATCCCACCTCTGTGTCTGCTCCCCGACCATGACAGTTGCCAGGGGACTGATGGGCTCAGTCCACTGTTTCCCAAACTTCCGTTAAGGCAAGAATTACCTACAGCTCTTGCTAAAAATAGAGCTCCTGGCCCCTCTGCTGGAGATTGTAATTCAGTGGGTCTCGGAATGGGCCTGGGAATTTGAATTTTTAACAAGTGCCTGGAGCGATTGTGGTCGTTAGGGAGGTTTGGGATTCACTGTAGTGGGATGGATGTTGGTGAGTTAAACACTGTCCGCCACAGAGCTGAGAGCTTTGTTGGCTCTGGTTTCCCAACTAGTACACAGAACTTGGCTAGCATTTATTTATTTATTTTTAAACTGAATGTATTTTTACATAAGTTAAATGTGTCGGCTCTTCACATTTTGCCATTTATGCCATTTATAGATCGCTTTTCTCAAACACAATTTAATGAGGACTAGGGGCAAAAATCACTTTGTAACAATATTTCTAAATAAAAGAGTCGCTTATGTGGGAAAAGTCCCCATAAGTGAAGGCCTCAACTTGAGTGATTTGAATGATGTCAAATCTGAACGTAGGTCAGATCTCACATCATCAACAGTGGGACTACTGTCAAGAAACTCTACTAACTGATGACTGGAGTTGGCAGTAGTGAAATTCCTTTTGTAACTTAACTAAGTAAGAGTTGGAATTTCCTATAGTTTTTTTTTTTTTCCAGAAAAAAATATTATCATAAGGGTGTTACCTGCCTTTAGAAAAAAATTCAAACGGTCTGGTCAGAGACCTCAAAAGAAAGTTTCTACTTTTGAATACATAGAGTTTTCTTAAAAATGTGTATGTAAATGATGATCTTGATTTCTGTATTAAGGACCTGAAATGACCACTGCTTTCCCTTCAATAATCACCAGGGCCGCAGCTTTGGAGCAGTTCAAGTCTCTGGGTGCTGAGCCCTTAGAGGTGGACTTGAAGGAATCTGGTGAGGGCCAAGGAGGATATGCAAAGGAGATGTCCAAAGAGTTCATTGAGGCTGAAATGAAGCTATTTGCTCAGCAGTGCAAGGAGGTGGATATCCTTATCAGCACAGCACTTATTCCAGGTGTGTCATTACATCAGTGGTTATCGATAAAGCACTTTTACTAATGATACTTTAAAATGAGGGTGAATAATTGTTTAACGTTTGCATTTCTTTAAGTAAAGATTGATTTACTTTCTAGAGAATGAGAAAGCACATGAAAGGCAGAAAAGACAAAATCACTGTGGCCCCTGGACAAACACGGTCATTAATAATTTGTATATTTTCTTCCAGTCTTCTGTGTATTTTTTATCTATGTTCATAGATCATATTCTGTGTACAGTATTATATTTGTAAGCAGTTTGCTTTGTTTACACCCTTGATAATTGTTTTTTAGTTTATTTCTGTTCTCTTTGTTAAGATACTACATTTCTATTGTAGGAAATCCAAACAGCACTGAAAAATATGAAAGAAAAAGTACAGATTGGAAGTTCTACCAGAGTGACCATTATTAATATATATTTTTAAAAACTTATTTATAATTTTTAAAATTTTACTTATTTATTTATTTATCTTTGGCTGTGTTGGGTCTTCCTTGCTGCGCGTCGACTTTCTCTAGCTGCCGCGAGCCGGGGCTACTCTTCGTTGTGGTACGCGGGCTTCTCATTGTGGTGGCTTCTCTTATTGCGGAATACGGGCTCTAGGCGCGCAGGCTTCAGTAGTTGTGACTTGTGGGCTCCAGAGCACAGGCTCAGTAGTTGTGTTGCACAGGCTTAGTTGCTCTGCAGCATGTGGGATCTTCCCGGACCAGGGCCCGAACCTGTGTCCCTTGCATTGGCAGGCAGATTCTTAACCACTGCACCACCAGGGAAGTCCCATTATTAATATTTTGATGATCTTTTTTTTTTTGTTTTTTTTTTTTTTTTTTTTTTTTTTGGTATGCGGGCCTCTCACCGCTGTGGCCTCTCCCGTTGCAGAGCACAGGCTCCGGATGCGCAGGCCCAGCGACCATGGCCCACGGGCCCAGCCGTTCCGCGGCATGCGGGATCCCCCCGGACGGGGGCACAAACCCGCGTCCCCAGCATCAGCAGGCGGACCCTCCACCACTGTGCCACCAGGGAAGCCCTGATGATCATTTTTTTATACATGAGAAAGAGAGGGGGACTTTGTGTGTGTGTATATATACTTATGGAATTTCCCGTATATATTTTTTACTAAAGGTTATGATGCTTTGTTACTTTGTAATTACTTCCTTTGACTTGTTTGGTCTTTGCAATCAAATCATGAGCTCTTTGATGGCAGGAATTACTTTTTAGTCCTTTACAACATCCTCTTCTAAAGAATAGATGCTTGATGTCAAACCAGCCAGCATTTATTAATCAGTAATAAACAGTAAACAGTAGCTTGATCTAGCAAGATTTGGGAGTGAAGAAACTCTCTACCTTTTATATTCCTATCTCCTCTCCTGTCCTTTGCTTCTGTTAGTAAATAATGAATACCATGCTGACTCTAATTTTTTTCCCTTTCTAAAAGAAAGTGGGCCAGATAATGAGAACTTACAGGGTTCGCGTTACTTGTGTTCGATCCTCCTAAAGGAGCCTTGCTTTCTCTAGGGGACCGTGGAAAATTAGGAGAAGCTGCTTTGTCATGAGGTTCTGGGAAAGGAGAAATCCTCTTCTGGCACCCCCTTCCCCCAATCTGGCTGATATACACCCAGGGGCAGGAAGCTGATTGGCAGCATATCTGTGAGCTTGTGGGGGAAAACGTGCCTTTCAGGCTCTTCTTTTTGTCCTCTGTTTACCCATGTGATACCCAGTGGGTGAGCTCTTCTCTCCAGACATCCCTATCCCACCGGAGCTGGCTAGATGAAGCAGACAGCGGGAGAGTGACATGGGCTCAGCCCCTAGAAGAATCTGTGTGTGTGTGTGTGGAAATGAGGCTGGGGTTGGTTACTGGAGGTGGGTGCAGATCAGACAAGGCAGGGGCCACAGGTGGTGTTTGAAATCTGCCAGCGACAGTAGGACTCATGGACAGGTGGTGGCAGGAGAGCACTTCAGGATTCATCCTTTCCTTTTGTGGCGGTGGCTTCTGGCTCAGCTGTTGCAGGTGGCTTTGAAGGAAGGATGGGGTGGCTTTTGCTGTAGCCACCATTTGACCTTTGAAAGGTAGTTGCCTGTTGGGGAGATGAGCTGGGAACTGACTGGATGTAACAAGTGGCCAGTAGAGGGTGCTAAAGCATTTACTCATGCAGTAAATGGTGAAGCCCTGAAAGCCCTGAAGCTAGTAGTTTGAAATCATTCTCTTTATAAAGAACTGAGTAGATCCACAGACATAGAAAACAAACTTATGGTTACCAAAGGGGAAGAGGGTAGAGGGATAAATTAGGAGTTTAGGATTAACATATACATACTACTGTATATAAAATAGATAACCAACAAGGACTTACTGTATAGCACAGGGAACTCTACTCAGTATTTTGTAATAACCTATGAGGGAAAAAGTCTGAAAAAGAATATCTATATCTATATATCTATATATAAGAACTGAATCACTTTGCTCTACACCTGAAACTAACACAACATTGTAAATCAACTAAACTTCAATAAAAAAATAAAATAATAAAAAATAGAAAAAATAAAATATATGTCACTAGGTTAAAAAAAGAACTGAGTATACTTTGGATATAGTATATAGAATTATTATTGATGGTAAATCTTAAAGTAAGTTATAGAACTCAAGACTTCTTGTATAAAACACATATGGACTTTTAGGACCTACTCCCCATAGTATCTTTTTTTTTTTGAACAAAAAAAGGGCATGTGAACAGTTGACTAAAATTTAACCTCTTATTTATTTATTTTGCGGTACGCGGGCCTCGCACTGTTGTGGCCTCTCCCATTGCGGAGCACAGGCTCCGGACGCGCAGGCTCCACGGCCATGCTCCGCGGCATGTGGGATCCTCCCGGACCGGGGCACGAACCCGTGTCCCCTGCATCGGCAGGCGGACTCTCAACCACTGTGCCACCAGGGAAGCCCTAACCTCTTATTTTTTATAAGTAGTTTACAGTAAGTGTACCTTAGCAGCAGTTCAAATTATATGATAGTGTTAAAGAGGACTTGTTTTTTTTTTTTTTTTTTTTTAAAGGACTTGTTGAAGAAGTATTACGAGTCTGTTCTGCTGAGCCTTTCCTGTTTTCAGTCTTTTCTGAAGCCATCTGGTCAAAGCACTTTAAACTTGCACAAAGTCCCTGACCAGTGGATTGACCCAGAGTTCATACTCACAAGGCTGATTTGAAAAGCACCTTTCTGTTACTTTTTTGGTAAGCCCCCCCAAAAGAGAAAAGCTAATTTGAATATAATAAGGAAGATGATCTTTTTAAAGGTCTTACATATCCCTAGGGGACTGAAACCTGAAAACCTCTGAGCATTAAAAAAAAAAACAAACTGAAAAGATTATATAAAGGGCATTATATATATATATGCCCTTTGAAAAACAGTGTCCTTGGCATTGTACCCTTACTGGTGTTGGTCCTGAGCCTTTGCATAAGTCACCTGATGGTGTGTCTTGCTTGTGAAAGACTCCTGGAGCAGAAGTTGTTCTAAAGTTTTCCTTGAGTGGATCCAAAGGGGATTAAGTTAAATGTCAGAAGTTCTCCAAGTTGCAATTCCTTAGACCGAGATCCTCACGGCTGTACTGAAGACCTGGCATGGATAACAACGTTGAGAGAGGAACATGGGCAATGAGCTCGCTTCAGGTAGCAATCCTGCAGAGCTGGTAAATTTTCATTCCTCCTAGGCACACGTCAGTCAGTGGGCTTGGACACACAATAATGTTGTACTCGTGAGGATCCTAGGTAAAATGAAACGTTTCTGTAGCTAGCTACTTATTATGCTGCCTGGTGTCTTGTACCATTGTCTAGACCCCCTCAATTGGGTTGGGCGATGGATGCAGGGCTAGCATTTCACTTAGTGCAGGTAACTTCAAGAGAGGGCCTAGCGGACAGTCTCATTTTGTGGTGCTGTGCCCACGAGGGAAAGCTCCCAACCTTCCTGTCCAGCTCCGTGACCTTTAGGGTTACCACTAAAAAGTTCGGCAGCCCTCCTCTCTGATAACGTTCAGGCTGTGCTCATAATCTTTTCCAGTAAACCTTTTGAGACACAGGAGATTTTTTCAGCATTCTTATTGTTCTGAAACCCTTTTAGAGAGACTTTTCATAGACTTGGAAGGTTTAATCAGGAAGAACCTGAATCAGGTTGAGAATCTAATTCGTAGATTAGGGATTACGGGATGGGGGTGTGAGGAGGAATCACAGTGGTTTAGCAGTGATTGTGTGTTAGGCAAATTTTGCCTAAATTCCTGTGAGAATTAGGAGTACTGTGGGACAGAGACAACTCTCTCCATTTAGAACCTTTCCTGATGACGCCTAATTAAAAATCATAAGCGTCATAGGGTCATCTGGCTTTCCTGCTCTCCCCTTCCCCACCTCAGGCCCTGCCCTCATTTCGTAATTGAATCATAGCTCCTGGAAAGCCTGGGGTTTTGCTTAGTAATGACAGTAACTTGGACCACTCAGGTTCCCAGCATCATTAGGTAAAGGCATCTAAAGTCCTCAGGATTGGATCACCTCCCCTCCCTCCCCACCCCACCCTTACCGGTGCCCTAAATTTTGCACCCTGTGGTAAGGTATTTCTCGCCTTTCAGTTTCTAGTCCTGATTGAGCTTTTGGATCTCATGTGAAACTCATGTCTTGCTCTCTGGGCCTGATTTCAGTCATGCTCGCTGCTATTATCTGCACAAGGAGGCCAAGGACTTTCAGGCCTTGCACGTATTGTTCCTTCTCTTTGGAATGCTGTCCCTGCCCTTCCCTGCCTTTTTTTTTTTTTTTTTAACATCTTTATTGGAGTATAATTGCGTTACAATGGTGTGTTAGTTTCTGCTTTATAACAAAGTGAATCAGTTATACATATGTTCGCATATCTCTTCCCTCTTGCATCTCCCTCCCTCCCACCCTCCCTATCCCACCCCTCCAGGTGGTCACAAAGCATCAAGCTGATCTCCCTGTGCTATGTGGCTGCTTCCCACCAGTTATCTATTTTACATTTACTTATAGTATATATAAGTCCATGCCTCTCTCTCACTTCATCCCAGCTTACCCTTCCCCCTCCCCGTGTCCTCAAGTCCATTCTCTAGTAGGTCTGTGTCTCTATTCCCTGTCTTTTGAAGTCCTACTGAGCTCAGTAGTTTCTCCAGAGTTCCTGCCGTCTCCTGCTCCGTAGTAAACCCTCTTTTTTCTGCATTCATAGCATTTGCCCGTGCCTCAAATTCCAGTAGTTCTCAGTCTCACTGCCCTCTAGTTGCCCTGTCTCATCTCTGCCACGAGGGTGCTTACCAGGGAGCCTTGTGTACAGCTGTGGCTCAGCAGATGTTCCTGAGCTAATGTGGGTTCCTTCCTTAGTTCTCAGTTGGTACAATCCCCTTTATTTTTCTGGTGCTATCCAAGAAAGAACACTCTTGGATAGGAATACTGCAGAGGCTAGTTTAAGACTGGGAAGCTAGCTTTCTTAAATTTTCAAAGGTAGGACACTTGCCACGTTTGCAGTTTGAGGTGTTGAGCTAGGCCTCTCAGGAGATAGAATTAGGAAGTAGTGGGAAGGTCTGTTCAGGAGTTAGAAAGTGTACTATCATCCAGGAGGGAAGATATTCATTGCTTGATTATAAATTATGATCCCTTAGGCCATATATCCTTGGGCCTCTTTTTAGGTATGATCCAGATTAGGGTAACAGTCCTTTTTATTTTTATCTATATCAGATAGGGTCTATAGTATACACCCATCAAAGGAGCTTTGTGGCAATTTTGCATGACTCTGGAGAATTGGGAGGGAGTGTTTTCCCTTGATATACAAGGGCCTCACACATGTGAGACCAAACCTGAGGGATCTCACAGTCTCCTGGAAAATCAACATTGGTTTTGCATTGGATGCTGCCTGTCTCTTTGAAGCCATCTTTCATATGGAGTAGAAATATAGTACAAAAGAGTAACTTTCCGTAGTAATTTTTTTTTTTCTTTGCGGTACGTGGGCCTCTCACTGTTGTGGCCTCTCCTGTTGTGGAGCCCAGGCTCCGGACGCGCAGGCTCAGCGGCCATGGCTCACTGGCGCAGCTGCTCCTTGGCATGTGGGATCTTCCCGGACCGGGGCACGAACCCGTGTCCCCTGCATCGGCAGGTGGACTCTAAACCACTGCGCCACCAGGGAAGCCCTCCATAGTAATTTTCACACTTGTTCTTTTAGGCAAGAGAATAATTGATATAGCAGTATACTCTTCGTTTGTGAAATTCCACAAAGATAATATTGTTTTGATAACTACACAAGGACTTTCTCTAAAGTAAAGCTTTATTTTTCAGATTATTCTTTTCATTCTGTAAACATTGTGGTCTTACAGGACAGTGATAGATCAGGGATTTTCAACTTTTTTTGAATTATTTTACTTTCTTTTACTGACTAATCTGATTCATCTACCATCCTCTCCTCCTTTAAATGCATTGTATGATTGTATGGAATTTTGTAATATTTCTTGTACAGAGTTTCATTTGTTTTGAGAATTTGGAAGGACAGAGAAAAATACTTAAATGTTGCAACATCAAGGGCTGGTAACCACAGGCTGTCTATACACGTCTTGGTAACTTTCAACAGAGGCAGGGCAACTTGTCATCAAGAGGAAGATGCCAAAACTGTGGAGTTTTCCATCGTCATTTATCAATCTTGACTATTTAGAGTGTGTTTGAGCACATTTAGTGAGTGACTGGGCCAAATTTAACAATGACCTGGTAGGAAGATTTATGGCCCAGAATTATCTTCTGGTTTGGTCTGTTATTTCTCCCAAAGTATGTTGCAAGATTGGAAAGCACTGTGCTTCCCTCTGTGGCAGTCCCTGAGTTGAAAAGGATTGGGAGACTGAGGCTGTCCCGTCTCTGGTGAAACAGCACCCAATAGATAGAGTTACAGCTACAACCAGCACTTTCCACCATGGGCATTTCTGTTCTTCCTTATTTCCACTTTCTCTATACTTTCTTATGCCTCAGTATTAGCTAGGATGGTCTAGCTGCTAAAACAAATTCACGCAAAAGCTCAGACATTATAGAAATTCACTTCTTGCTCAGTTAACAGTAATAGGTGGTTGACGCATTGGAGGGCAGCTCTCCTTCAGGTGGTCCTCTGGGGATTCAGGTACAGCAATGTTGTCATCAATGTTATGAGGCCGTGAAGGTCGCTCAGGGCGCTGTCTCTGTTCCAGCCAGCTAGAAGTAAAGGGCCAAGGAGGAGTGTGCATGGGATGCCCAGAAGTGGCATACACCACCCCTGCTCACATTTCTTCTGCTAAAGACCTAGTCACATGGCCAAACCTAACTACGAAGGAGGCTGGGAATGGTTGTCTAACTGTGCCCCCAGGAATAAGAGAACATTGTATTAGTTTGCTAAGGGTGCCATAACAAGATCTCACAGACTGGGGAGCTTAAACGACAGAAATTAATTTTCTCACAGTCTGGAGCCTAGAAGTCCAAGATCAAGGTTTCTTTTGAGGCTTCTCTCCTGGGCTTGTAGAGGGCCTCTTCTTGCTGTGTCCTCACATGGTCTTGGTGTCTTTTTTGTGTCCACATTTTCTCTTGTTTTTAAGGATACCAGTCAGATTGGATTAGGGCCCACCCTGATGGCCTCATTTGATGTAATCATCTCTTTAAAGACTCTATCTCTAAATATAGTTGTATTCTGAGTTACCGGGGGTTAGGGTTTCAACACGTGAATTTTTCTGGGGACACAATTCAGCCCGTAACAAATGTGGATTTTGGTGAGGAACTAAAAGCTTCTTTCCTCTTCCCCAGTTTTTAATATTATCTGCTTATGTTTAATCCATTCTTTGGCAATCAGATCATGGATTTAGAACCAGACAGAGTAGATTCAAATTCCAGTTCCACTGCTTAACAGCTGTGGCTCTCTGAACCTCAGATTCCTCATTTCGGAAAAGGAAGTAAACCTTTTTATGTTGCAGAGTTGTTTTGAGGACTACATGAAGAAAAAAGCCCACTGTAGGGCCTGGCACATAGAGCATTAGCATAATCACCTTTCTTCCATTGGTGATGCTTGGTCTTGCAAATGGTATCCAGACTGAAAAGCTTATTGACTGTTGCAATAGAAAGTCCAGACATTCTTGAGCATTATGTGGCATGTCAAAGATGTTCTCTGAAATCATCAGGCTTATGGACATACTCATGAAGTTACAAAAACATTGCCATTAGGTGGTAATCTAGCATGGATTTCACTGTGGAAAACGATGGCTTAACTTGCTTTTTATCTGACTTTTCTGAAGATATCTATTTCATTAAGGCTTTTCTGTCAATCTCATTCTGACCTAAGTTTTTGGGTTTTTAAAAAAATTTTATTTATTTATTTTTGGCTGCGTTGGGTCTTTGTTGCTGCGTGCGGGCTTTCTCTAGTTGCGATGAGCGGGGGCTACTCCGCTCTTTTAAAAAATAACCTCCTGGGTTATTTTTTAAATAACCTCTTTTCTCTTTTAAAAAATAACCTCCTGGGCTCCCCTGGTGGCGCAGTGGTTGAGAGTCCGCCTGCCGATGCAGGGGACA
>NW_020172731.1:2067308-2159640 GCF_003031525.2 Neophocaena asiaeorientalis asiaeorientalis
CAAAAAAAAAAAAAACACCTCCTAATTATTTTATTAACAAATGTATAATAAATATTCATTAATTTTTTTAGGGATTGGTAGCTAATGTACATCTAAACATGTATTGGAGGGAAAACAAAGAATGTTATAATTTATATAAGAATATTATTTAATGTATTATATATTTATATATAATAATATTATATAATATATGTGTTTCCTTTTTATGTTACCATTTAGGTTTGGTAGGTTGTTTTCCTTTTTTTGAGAATTCCCATAGCTATGAAGCCATGGTAAAGCCTTGACTGATTTTGATTTTTATCTATACAGAATTTTGCAGCTATGGAGGTAAATTATTGAGGTAATCCTCAAAAATTTTTTATAAATGTGTTCTTTAATTATTAGGTAAAGGCTTGTTTTTAGGTTTCTTCTTTAAATAGATCTTTAAGGATTTCTCTTATCTGCTAAAACATGCTGTTGACTAATCATATTTCCTACGTATTACATTTAGAAATATCTCAAGGCATCCAATCTGTAACAGTCAAGTTTTTGCCACCTGGCTTTCTCTCTGGTTCCTTATACAAATAATTAGGCAGAGAAATTTTTTATCTAGTTCCAGGAATAGAACTCACGTATAAAGCTTGACTGGTTAAGCTTGGGTCAGAATCCCTTTATGTTCATGAACAAAGCTATCTGTAGCCTCTCTAGTGGTAACAGAGATAGAGGGATTGTATCGGTGTGTTGTTCTGTGCACCTCGGGGCTGGCAGAATCAGAGACTTATTAGATCAGTGGGTCAAATGTTCAGCAGTTTTTTGCCACATCCAATCTATTACATAACCAATTATCTCTTTTTTTTCATATGTGTACATATATGTATAAAAAGCCTTTTGTCCTTATCTGTAACATTTTTATAGTTTAAGACTCAATATTTTGGACTTCCCTGGTGGCGCAGTTGCTAAGAATCCGCCTGCCAATTCAGGGGACACAGGTTCGAGCCCTGGTCCGGGAAGATCCCACATGCCGCGGAGCAACTAAGCCCGTGTGCTACAACTACTGAGCCTGTGCTCTAGAGCCCGTGAGCCACAACTACTGAGCCCACATGACACATCTACTGAAGCCCACGTGCCTAGAGCCCATGCTCCACAACAAGAGAAGCCACCGCAATGAGAAGCCTGCGCATCGCAACGAAGAGTAGCCCCCGCTCACTGCAACTAGAGAAAGCCTGCGTGCAGCAAACAAGACCCAACGCAACCATAAAGAAAGAAAGAAAGAAAGAAAGAAAGAAAGAAAGAAGAAGACTATCATAAAGAATGTGTTAAAAAAAAAAAAAGACTCAATATTTTAACCCCATCTATGATTTTGTTATTCCAAAAGAGCCTTTGGTGTGTATCAGTTAGGGTGCCTTTGGCTGCCAGAAGCAGAAATTCCAACACAGTCTGCCTTAAACAAGAAAGGAGATTTGCTGGGTTGCGTAGGTGAAGGAAGCCAGTTATAGCTGGGTAGGTGTGGTCGGGGCCCTGCCGTGCCACTTTGTCCTCTTTTAGCTCTGCTCTCTCTGAGTTGGTTTCATGGTCAGGAGCAGAGGCAGGCCTCCACTGTGCGCAGCACACATCCGGAGGGCAAGGCAAGTCGTTCTGATGGCTCCCTCTTGAAGAGCAAGGGAACTTCTTTTTCACAATCCCTTAGCACGCTTTCCCTCATTCTTATTGACCTTGACTGGGTTACATCCCCACTTCTGAACCAATCCATGTAGGCAGGGCAATGAGATGCTCCTCAGCTTACACCTGGATTTCTGAACTGGTATTCAGTAGGTGCTGAGATTACCCTTAGGCCAGCGAGGCCTGCCTCTGCAGTAGTTTCAGGTCATTTCTCCTGAAGGTCATGGACTGTGTGGAGAAAATGGAAATCAGAGTAGTGACAAGAGGATGCTGGATAAACACTAGTGCTCAGTATAAAATTGTATGCTTAGAATGACATTTCTTACTGTATAAATACTAAGTTCAGAACATTTTTACATGCTCTGTTTTACATGTAGTCAATATATAGTATTGTGTTACATTAAAAATTATCCTTTATTTATAGTACTTGTTCATGAGAAATCTATTTTGGTTTGGAGACATACTCTATAATTTATATTATTAATCTCTTTATTACTATACTGTTAAATATACCATGTTCTTGTTAAAGCAGAAAGTTTTTCTTTTTCTTTATAAATTTATTTATTTATTTTTGGCTGCGTTGGGTCTTTGTTGCTGCTTGCGGGCTTTCTCTAGTTGCGGCGAGCGGGGGCTGCTCTGTGTTGCAGTGCGCAGGCTTCCCATTGCGGTGGCTTCTCTTGCTGTGGAACACGGGCTCTAGGTGCACAGGCTTCAGTAGTTGCGGCTCGAGGGCTCTAGAGCACAGGCTCGGTAGTTGTAGCGCATAGGCTTGGTTGCTCCGCGGCACGTGGGATCTTCCCGGACCGGGGCTCGAAGCCGTGTTCCCTGAATTGGCAGGCAGATTCTTAGCAACTGCACCACCAGGGAAGCCCAGAAAGTTTTTCTTGAGCCTGCTTAATTTGATGGCTTACAGGCCAGGAAGTTAGGAATTTCCCCATCTGATTAAATGCCATTGAATAATTCCGGTAAATAATGCTAAATGCTCTTGGGAATTATTATAAAATTTTGTGGTAAGCCTTTTTCATCATGGTGTCTTGTTGTTCTTAATATTTTTAGTGGTTTCCTATTAATTTTTCTTTCTTTCTTTCTTTTTTTTGTGATTAATGTTGTTTGTGAGGGCTTGATTCTTTTTCCAGTAAGATAGAATCTGAGAATTTATTGATTTCAAATGATCACGTTAGGCCTGATTTATTCAGAGAGGTATAATATATTGCAAAACTTTCCAGTAAATCTTCAGCTGTTGAGATTTAGTTTAAGCCAAATCTCTCTTTTTTTAATTTACTGTTGTAGAGAGGCCAGTGGTATATTCTTTTGCTGCATAATGAAAAGTTGTTAAAGTTATTTTTAGAAAGAAGTAATTTTTTTTCTAGAAATCTTTGAATTTACTACTTTAAAAACTGCATCTTAGTATTCGTTTAATGAGAAAACACATGAGTATGAAAAGATACTATGAATTCAGTCACATTTCAGAATAACTTTGTGTGAATCACAGCCATACGTACATACATCTAGAAACACTGCACATGTGTGAGGCATTTTTTTCTGTCTATTGTCAGTTCTGGGTGCACACAGAGATTCAAGGATGCCTTACACTAATCTATGGCGCCTCCACTCACCCTAAATAATGGCCATCCAATTGGGAAACTATAATTAAAACTTTTAGATGAGTGCTATAAATATCTTAGCTATTCTCCTAATAAAAATGTTCACTAATCTTTGAATGCAACCTCTTTCAATCCTAAACTATTAGACGTTAGAGCTGTAAGTAAAGCTTTCCTTCCCCATCTAGCCTGCACATGGTAGGCACTAAGTTATTGCTTGAGTCTATGAATGGATGAATCCTTGAATGATGACTGTGAGTGCATGATGTCCTACCATTGTCTTGGCAAAAGTATGGAAATAAACTTCCAGCTGGGAGGGAACTGAATAATCTTATCAGGAACTTAATGTCCATGAACCATAAGGAACCAAGAAATATTTCATGAAGTTGAACATCTTTCACCCACAGTTTGTATTGTGCCAGTAAATATATTAAAATTTTTTTTTTCTCCTTGTTAATTTTTTCGATCATTGATTTTTGGGGGAGGGTGGTTTGAAGAGATGTAACAGTCTTGGTCTTTTTGTATATCTCATCTTTTGCAGCTAAATGATAAAATTAACAGAAATGAGCAGTCAAAAGGGGAAAGCCCAATTGTGCCTATAAAAAAATACCTCTTATCTGCCTTCTTTTATTAACTCTTCTGCCTTCTACAATCCTGTCTTGAAACACCTGATATGCTCATTTGATCTTTTATCCTTGTATCTAGGATCTGCACAGGGCTGTCACTGGGGTAATTATGGGACATCTGTATATGGGACATCTCTAATTAAACATTGGATATATTCTTTTCTATGTTACATATTATAAAAAAATCTGTGCACATCTTCCTGTCTGTTATCCATCCTTAGTTATGTTTCTGCCTGCCTGTATAAGTGTTTGGATTCACTCTTTGAAAGGCTGTCCTAACTGTATAGCTTCCTTTGCTGTAGCAGGGAGGGCAGAGGATTTTGAGTGCGGTGTTTTCAATTGGTAAGTTAACAGACTGGTTAAGGGCATTTCTAAGTTATTTTAATTCTTCTAGTGCAACTCTTTAATCTCTGTCCTCAGCTTAAACGGGGAAACTTTAAAACTTTATGCTTTATCTGTTTATAAAAATAGTGTGACTTGTTGGAAATGCAGTAAAGTACAAAGTAGAAAATAAAGATCATTTGTGATCCTTCTACTCAGTGAAAAATACTCTTAACATTTTACCATTTTCTTTCAGCCTTTTTTTTTTTTTTTTTTTTTTTTTTTCTTACGCGGGCCTCTCACCCCACCGGGGCACGAACCCGCGTCCCCCGCATCGGCAGGCGGACCCTCAACCACTGCGCCACCAGGGAAGCCCTCAGCCTTTTTTCCATGCATTTTTATCATGTTAGATGAAGATAAAATATCTTTCTTACTTTCTCCACTTAATATTATTATATCATGTTTTCTCCCTTAACGTAATAAGTCAGTAAGAACTCTTTGCAAATATATTTTAATGGTTTGTGGAATTTTCTTGTTTGAATGTGTTGTATTTAATTTAACTGTTCTCCCAAAGTTAGCCTTTTCATTTATTTCCAGTTTTTGTCAATTAAAAATAATGTTCTAACATTTTTTTTTTGCTTTATTCTTGTATCTATACTTTCATTGATTTCCCCAGGATTAATCAAACCTTAGAAGTAGAATTACTGGTTGAATGAATATCAGTGTTTTTGGCCTGTTGATACACGCTTGATCTACTATGCTTTGTTGAAAGATTATACAGTTCATAATCTCATTAGTAGATTTTCCAGCTAATTGTTTCATTTCAGAAGTATTTGGATTTTGTTGACTCTTTCAGTTTGAGGGCAAAAATGTATCTCACTCTTTGTACTCACATTTCTTTTAGTCTTACTGAGGGTGAACTTTCTTCATTTGGTTATTACCATTCTCTTTGAATTGGCCATTTGTATTTGCTATTCATTTATCAATTAGGATCTTAGTGTTTTGTTTTTATTTAAATTTCTGTGAGTTTTTTTGTATTAATTTTTTGTCATGTTTATTTTTTTTGAGGCTAGTAATACATACCTTTTTCATATTTAAGCCTATCGACATTTTCCTTTGTAATTTTTCCCATTGCTGTAAATTTAGGAAGTACTTTTCAATCCAAAGACAGGAGAGATATTCACAAAGTGTTTCCTCTTCTTTATGGGTTGATTTTTTTCTTTTCTTTTCTTTTTTTTTTTTTGCGGTACGCGGGCCTCTCACTGTTGTGGCCTCTCCCATTGCGGAGCACAGGCTCAGGACGTGCAGGCTCAGCGGCCATGGCTCACGGGCCCAGCCGCTCCACGGCATGTGGGATCTTCCCGGACTGGGGCACGAACCCGTGTCCCCTGCATCGGCAGGCGGACTCTCAACCACTGCGCCATCACGGAAGCCCTTCTTTTATAATTAATTCTGACCTATAGAGTTCAGAGTTCAGTTTGAAGTAAGATAATTAGGTTTGGGTAGTTTTTTCCCCCAAAACCTAGCTAATCATCTTATTCCTTTTGTTCCTTCCATTTTGTGATGCCGCACTTACCTTACCTTACATTTTTATCATTGGAGGCCGTCAGGGTAGGATAGTATTTTGAAATTTCCTTCTCAGTCTTTCCCTCCCTTGACCTAATCTTTTGAGGATTTGCTCATTTGGAACTTTTTTGTGCTACTCTGCTCCTCTTTTGGCTCCCTTTCTTCCCCTCTTCTGTTTTTAATTTTCATTTCTGCACTTTTCAGAATTTTCCAAAAATTAATCCACATGTGAGTTCTTAAAGGCAGCTGCATTGTTATATTCATCATTGTATATTCCCTGTAGGCCTTATTGAATTTTTAAAAGTATAACATGAAAACAAGCTCTTCTAGAACACTTGGGAGATAAGAAAAAGCTCAGGAAATAAATTAGTCTTACTACTCAAAGACGTCCTGTTATTGTTAAACATTATACTCTATAGAATTTGCTAGGAACTATATATGTAATATTGTGTGTGTGTATGTGTGTGTATCTACACACACACACACACACACACACTTGAAACATTCATACATATGTATATGTAAATTTTTTTTTTACTGAATGGGAACATCCTATACATACTGTTTTGTTGTGTGCTTTTACTTGTAATAATTCCATGTCTTTTAAACATTCCTCTGTAACTTAAGTCTATCTTTTTAACTTACCCTCCAGTTATTTGGCTATGTACTAAGTAAAATACTGTTATGTGAAAGAAAATGCTATCCTTTCAAAAGTGGTTGAATTTCAGAGTGATAATATGGACGGAACACCTGTTATCTCTGTTATGACACGCACGTGTGTGTGTGTGTGTGTGTGTGTTGTGTCAGCCACTGCAAAACTGTTCTGTGAAGGTTGAATAAGTAAAATCAAAGAAGAGAAATAGGTGGTACATCAGATGTTTTCTAGGGAGCCTAAATGGTTTTGGCCACTTGACGTCTTACAAAGTGGGCAACATTACAGATGCAGGGTCTGATCTGTAGCTATAGATATCTCAGAAGGAAGAAGGAATCCAGAATGTCTAGGGCGGGAGAAATTAGTTAGATGCCAAATCCAATTTGTGAGGTCGATGGTTGTAAAGTTGGTGTGGTTAGAATTCAAAGGGGTTGTGCCTGGATACAACTTGGTTCTAGCCAGAAGAGTAGCTTAAGGCACGTCGACCTAAGACTGGAGGGTACAAGTAAGGTGGGAGGAAAGGCTGTGGCAAATGAGAGTCTGGTTAATAATGAAGAGGCTCTGGACAAGGGCTGGGGGTGGGTGGTGATGACAGTAAATACCTGCAAAGTACAGGTTAGCCCTTTAAACTCGCCACTTTATGTAGATGCAGCCACGTCATCCAGAGCTTTACATCACCGCAGTGCTGGTCAGCATGACCTTTAGTTTGGGACGAGTCCTCAGATGCTGTTGTTTGCATCCCCAAATTCTCATGCTCGAGTAAAGTTTAAGTATTCAAGGTACCTTTAGTGGACTACAGTGCGGGAGGGTAGAGGAAAGGAATACGTAATTCCAGAGAATTTTGAGAAGTGGCGAAACTACCAGGACCAAAGGGTGTTGTCTTTGGGAAAAGATCTCCTCATTCTTGTTCTTTTTCATGGAGACCCAGAAGAGAGAACCAGAGCTTCTCTAACAAACCATTGTGGCTGGAGCAGAAGGTCCAGTGGGGCAGTAGTGAGAAGAAATGCTAAGAAGAGTGCTTCAGCCCGGGGAGAAAGGTCTTGGGTAATAGGAGGCTTAGGAGTTGGACTTGATCTTGGAAGTATAAGGTTCGCATTGAGAAAGGAGGTACACCCACACGTATCTTTACAACTTTGTTTTTCACATGTGCTACAAAAAAAGGTTATTTTTCTTTTTTGAATCACATATATTCCAGTCAAGTAGATTGAAAAGCAGATTATTATCATGCAAATTTTACTTTGAGTTGATTTCCATTTATAAAACTGACAGTGCTTTTACTAAAATTCTGTAGACACAGAGTTGAAAACTTTCGAAAGAAGAAAAAAAAGATAATTAGGCTATTAATTCTCTGCTTTCCTGTGGCCAATCTCGCAAGTTTATTTCCTTTCTCTTTTGGCTTAGATATTTACACTGTTTTATGAAACTTGAACAAGGTATTATACCCACAGTGTGGACCCCTGTTGAACATACTAACTTATGTTAGCTTGAAAAATCCTTATGTTTAGTGCTTTATCCTCTATGTAAGAATTAGTAAACGATTTATTATAAAATGTGAAATATCTCATGAGGGGCAGGCTCCCTGAGAACAGGGATCTTTTCTGTTTATCTACCAGTACACTCCCAGCACCAGGCATGGAGCTCGACTCACCAGAGGTGCAGAATAAATAGTTGTTGAGTGGGAATAAAAGTGTATGACTGGTTCCTAAGATTTTTTTGGAGTTGTGGTATCCTACTGTTTCCATTTCATGGCACTTCCCTGTCTCTCCTCGAAGTTATCCTGTGTTAAATTAAGGTAGATTAATATAGCATGTGGGAAAATCTGGTGACATTGGTTAAGACGACTGGAAATACTCTATTTTGTCATTCATAGATTACTATTGAATGTTCCCTTGACATTTGTGATCTTTATGAATCGTCCAGTTTGGGTGCACATAGTTTCCATACTAGCTTATTTATTATGCATTTTTAAAGAAACAGGCAAAATGTTGATCTCTTCATGAGTGGTACAGGGTGTAAACCAGTTGGGAAGAGCAGTGCTAGCTGAAATTTCCATGCTTAGCAAATGACAAGGCTTGCTCTCTGGCTAAGCGGCTCCCTCCCACCCACTGGCTTTGCAGCTCACACTCATCCTATTTTTTCCTTAGGAGACTGACCAGTCTCACCTGTGTTATGAACTTTAGCGGGTCTCTTTGAAAGAGCTATATATTCAGATGTTAAATTCCTGGGTACCCAGCGACTACTGTAATAATTAGAATATAAAGTTTTAAGAAATTACCATGTAATTTGTACTCTTTTCTTTGGTTTTATTAGGTAAAAAAGCTCCCGTTTTGTTTAGTAAAGAAATGATCGAGTCCATGAAGGAGGGTTCAGTTGTTGTGGATTTAGCTGCTGAGGCTGGCGGAAACTTTGAAACCACCAAGCCAGGAGAACTTTATGTTCATAAGGTACAGCACAAAGCTTCCTCTATCTATGAACCTGTTCCTATACCTTTATTGATTTGTGAGAGGGTGTTTATTGCTTTAAATATTTAGAGAAACTGAGGCCTGAAATTTTCTAAACTTAAAAACAGTCACATTTAAAGCTCCTTTTTTTTTTGCGGTACGCGGGCCTCTCACTGTTGTGGTCTCTCCCATTGTGGAGCACAGGCTCCAGACGTGCAGGCTCAGCGGTCATGACTAATGGGCCTAGCCGCTCCGCGGCATGTGGGATCTTCCCGGACCGGGGCACGAACCCGTGTCCCCTGCATCGGCAGGCGGACTCTCAGCCACTGCGCCACCAGGGAAGCCCTAAAGCTCCTTTTGAAATATGTATTTGTGAGTGTGTGTGTATATTTATAAAGATTTGTAATTTCAGAACTTAGCCTTGACTGAGAACTGTCCTAAGAAAGAATATGGGCATTTAGTAACAGACCTTTCTGACTATATTTTTGTTTGTTTAGGGGATTACTCACATAGGCTACACGGACCTTCCCAGCCGAATGGCCACTCAGGCCAGCACCCTGTATTCCAACAACATCACCAAGCTCCTGAAGGCCATCAGCTCTGACAAAGACAATTTTTATTTTGAAGTGAAAGATGACTTTGACTTTGGTACAATGGGTCACGTCATTAGAGGAACTGTAGTGATGAAGGTAAGTGAAGAGATCTGTTTCTCCTGTGTTTTCATTATATATTTGTTTTAGGATTTTTGTTTACAGAACGATCCTATTTTGGAATTGGGATATATTCTAATAAAGTATCGATGTGTTGGGTTTATGCCAATAAAAATTGTTTAAAAATGTAAAACAGTTTAAAGAAAAATATTGCAAGATTTATATACATGTGTGACTCACCTAAAATATGCATTGCTTTTGATAAACAGAAACAAAAAAACAGACAAAAAACCCAGAATTGAATAAAGTAAAAATTAAATATTCCCCCTCCCCCACCTATCTGCTTTTAAGTTTGTTCTGTATTCTTCCTTATATGTTCTGCACACGTACTAATTGTACATCTATGTGTGTATGCATGACACAGACATTATTTATATACATGTGTGATATATATTTATATAAAGTGATACTATAAATTACGTGAATTTCTATATTTATTTAAAATTACTTTTCAAAGAAGAGTTTTTCCCCAACACTGGATTGACTGAATGCTGGATTGACTTTAAAAAGTGCTATTTTTCTGATTTCTGTTAGGATGGCGAAGTGATCTTCCCTGCTCCCACACCGAAAAATATTCCTCAAGGTGCCCCAGTAAAACAGAGGACAGTGGCTGAGCTGGAGGCTGAAAAAGCAGCTACTGTCACACCCTTCAGGAAGACGATGACATCAGCTTCTGTATATACAGCAGGTGAGGGTCCCATCTATGAAGATTTAGTCCAAATTCTTTGAATTTTGTGAGTTATGTATTAATTGTCAAAATTAGTAAATGAAATGCTGTTGTCCTTTGTTGGATTCCATCAGGACTTGGGCCTGTTAGAAGCAATTTTCACATACATGTCATCTGTCCCACCTCTGTGGATGTGGAGACTGCATTGTGTACCCTCAGAGATGCAGGCACTGGGATAAATGCTGGATTGAATGAGTGTGAAATAATACATAGGCTGTTAATACTTTTATAGAAAACATTTAAAATATTGTTAATATTTTTATATATATCAAATATAATGAGTATTGATGTATGACAGATTGTGTTGGTGTTAAGTGCATGTAAATGTGGTTATTGGTTTATTTTTTGTGGTTTATAAAACATCATTTGTGATTATCTGCACCTCTGGGTAAGACTGGGGAACCAAATATTTGCATTGAAGAATAAATAGTAAGTTATTCACCTAGTAAAAAAAAATTCAATTAAAAAATTTTTATCTCTTTCTTTACAATTTAACATAGATTCTTTGTTTTCTAATTCACCTTCATGAAGGCAGTAAAGAATTATCGTAAAATAATGATAAATATTCATTCTGGCTATGAACTGTTAGAGTCTGAAATATGGATATTTGATTTTAAATTGGTTTCTGTCGCATAGAATGAAGTAAAAATGTTTAGATTTGCTTAGAGCCAAAATAAAAACAAAACAAAAGCAAACTATAAAGAATAAGGGCCAGTACAAAGCACACAGAATTCTTGTAGCCTCAGCATTCTCCAAATTCCCATGTGAGTCCAGCTGTTTTAAAGCTAAATATGTAACTCTCCTCGAATAAAGAGCAAGTCTCAGCAAAATGACTGAAAAAGCCTTTAGTTGTGAACATTGTAAATAGATGGAGCAGTGTCCCTATTTGCTCTTACTTGTTAAAAAAAAAGAAACCATATTACTGTATTGTGCATGGAGAGTATTGTCAGCAGGGTTGTAAATTTCCACTTCTCTTTACAATTCATAAGGAAATGTAGCGAGGCATGAATGATGATTTATTTTTCTAGGTTTCTTTTATGTTTATTGAGTCAAGGTTTATTGCATTTTAATAGATATGGCATTGGCATAGTCCAGTGAATAAAAGGATGGCTTTATATTTATTTTCTGTACCCTAAAACTTCCTCCTTTATAATAAAGCCAAGCATTTTTGTTGTGTATTTGTTAGGAATCTATTTGACTAGCATTCTTCAAAGAATGTGATTTGCTTTTTTTCCCTTTTCTTTTTTTCTCTGTTTTCTTTTTCCTCTGTTATATAAACTAAATGTAGCACATTTGACATTACTGAATGTATTATAGAAAAGACTTTAGTTTATTAAATAGTTAATAAGAAAACCTGGGGCTTCCCTGGTGGCGTGGTGGTTAAGAATCCGCCTGCCACTGCAGGGGACACAGGTTCGATCCGTGTCCCGGAAGATCCCACATGCTGCGGAGCAGCTAAACCCATGCACTACAACTACTGAGCCAGCTCTCTAGGGCCTACAAGCCGCAACTACTGAGCCCATGTAGCACAACTACTGAAGCCCACGTGCCTAGAGCCTGTGCTCCGCAACAAGAGAAGCCACTGCAATGAGAAGCCCATGCACCGCAACAAAGAGTAGGCCCTGTTCACCGCAACTAGAGAAAGCCCTCACGCAGCAACGAAGACACAATGCAGCCAAAAATAAATAAATAAAATAAATAAGTTTATTAAAAAACAAAAGAAAAGAAAACCTTCAGATGTGGGATTTCTATCTTAGATGCCCAACACAATTGACTGTAGGTTATGGTAATTTAGTGCTTCTGAACTAATGTGGGCATTTAATGAGTGCTAGGCATTGTGCTAAAACACTTTAACGTGCCTTAGCTCATTTATTCCTTGTAAGTACTCAGTAAAGTGGGCATATTATTATTTTCTTTTTCCAGATGACGACAGAGAGGGTTAATAATTTTACAGATGAGGGTACTGGAGCACAGAGAGGTTAAGTAACTTGCCTGAGATCACACAGCTGACAAGCAGTAGAGCCAGGATTTGAACCAGGCAGTCTGGCTTAAGAAAACATGTCCTTAAATATAACCCTGCACAGCCCTTCTCTGATGTTTAACTGAAACACAAAACAATATTCTGTCTAACTCTCCCTCCAGATGGTTAACAGGCCATCCATTGGAACACTGGAAATCTTGTATGTGGGTAGGAAAATAAAAATTAAAACTACAGAGACTTCCCTGGTGGTCCAGTGGTTAAGACTGCGTGCTTCCACTCCGGGGGGCACTGGTTCAGTCCCTGGTTGGGGAACTAAGATCTCACATGCTGTGTGGGGCAGTGAAAAAAATTAAAAAAAAATTTAAAACTACAGTCTTATTGACTGATGTAAAGTAAAATGAATGTCAACTGCTAATGTTCCAGCTATGCCACTTATAAAGAAATAGTTTATATCAAGGGATAAAAGTACCTTATTCAAAAAAGTTAAATTCCAGCTTTCTGGTCACCCATTATCATTTGGTTTTCACTGACCACTAGGTAACCCTTTCCTCTGTTGCAGAACAGCCATCCACATGTTTGCTATTAGGAAAGGCGATAATTAAAGATGTATGTTGAGAGCTGACTGTATTCTGCACATTCTTAATTTAATTCGTATTTTTTTTTTTTTTTCCTTTTCTTTGTAAAATCCTGTTTGCTGACTTAGTGTTGAGGCTGGAGCTGACTGCCCTGGCCAGCAGTCCAGTCCAGATTCAGGAGCAATTGCAAAACTTCTGTCCCGGGTGGGTGGAAGCCATATGTTTTGGGGAGGTGCTGGAGTGAATGAAATCCTTCCTACTCTCTTAAAATCCTTCTTCCTCAGCCAAATCTGAGAGTGACATGAACTTGGCCTCACAGAAGTCTGTCTTATAAAGGTTGTGTGTTGCCCAAGTAGAAAATGCTTTGGTAGATCCTTTATAGGCCTATAATTCTGGAATAAAAACACTTGTATAAACACATGTGGCACTGTCAGTGAAAGTTAAAACGGGGAAGAGGACAAGTTATACAGAGGAAAATGTGCAAATTGTTATTAAGGTGACTCATAAATTTTACTAGATGTTTAAAATTTATTTTATTTTGGGGAGTGGTGGTCAGGAAGTTGAATTTTGTTCGCAATACCTTTAACTCCCTTTCACCACCCCTCTTCCCAGTCATGGAACATCTCAAAAAAATCTCATTACTGGCAAGGGTGTGGAATTTTAAAGCATTGACTATCCCACATGTTTGTTTGTGTGTGGGTGTGTGTGTGCTTTTAATCCTCCCGAGGTTGAACTCGTGGATGTGAACTCACACTCTTTCCTCTCTTTCTCTAGGTCTCACTGGGATACTGGGTTTGGGCATTGCGGCTCCCAGTTTAGCCTTTTCCCAGATGGTGACCACTTTTGGCTTGGCTGGCATTGTGGGCTACCACACTGTCTGGGGAGTGACCCCCGCTCTCCACTCACCACTGATGTCTGTGACTAATGCAATCTCAGGTTTGTTCGCCTCTTGTTTTCCCTCAATTTAGGTTTTCAAGGGCTTATTCAACTCTAGGAGTGCTTTCCATGAGGTTTATAAAGTCTGTGTTTTCCAAATTGTAGGACTTGGCATCTTGGTGGTTGTGGTGACTCGGGCTCCCAGAGGGTGCAGAGGTGGGGTTGGAAGTGAGAGGCCGATGGAGTGTGTCATACCTTTGGGCTGCTCCTGTTGCAAGCAGTGCAGAGCTACTGTTCCTTCTTTCAGTTATGATTTCCTTTAAAGAAGGGATTCCTCTGATAAAATTTGGAAACAGTGTTTTACAGCAGCAGCATGGTCCATGCAGGGTCCACACAGCTACGTGGACAGATGTGGGAGCTGCTGTGGCTTGGAAACCATGGCCCCAGTGGGCGTCTCTTGCACAGGCATGGCTTTCAGGATCTCCACCGGGAACAGGTCCAATTCCAAGAAGTACTGTGCTCAGGAAAGCCCAAAGCTATGGGCTTTCACCATCATATATTTATTCATGCATAGTATTTTCCAGTTGTGTAACCACCAGAGGTCCCTTTGCACCATGAACAATGTTGTCTAGTAACATTATTGATTTATATCTTTATCAGGGGAACAGAGCTAGAAAGTAAAGGTTAAAATTCTTATGCAAGAGGAGACAATGTTTTGGTAACTCTTTGCCCACAAAAGTACTTTAGTGAGAATGTGTGTGAGAACTTTCTCCTTTATGGTGCACGTGCTTGTGAGGTCTTTCAGCGATGACATTTGAGTTGGCAGCACGACTATTAGCTACTGTTTAATATATCCATGCTTTCTTCCCAGGGTTGACCGCAGTTGGTGGGTTGGTGCTGATGGGAGGACATTTGTATCCTTCCACAACTTCTCAGGGCCTTGCTGCTCTTGCTACATTCATATCCTCAGTCAACATTGCAGGTATGAGGACAGTGAAAGAACCCAGAGTGCGATTTTTAGTGGAGACACGAGAAGCAAATATAAATTAATATAAAACAAACATCCTGATTTTTAAGAATTTAATCATGCCTTTAAAAAATGTTTCACTCAGATGATAAATGCTCTGTGTGAAGGAAAATTAGTTATTTTGCCCATTGGTAAGTTTTAGAAACTATTTGATAAGAGAACACCCCTCCCCCTGAATGCCCCAAAGGTTAACTACAATGCCTACAGGTTAACTGGAAAGTTATTTAATGCATAGTTTTGAATTAAGCTGACTTAGAGCTATCACCATAACATCTTTAAATGGGTATAATTTTAGATAAAACTTTAGCCTTTTGCCTTATCCTGGCCTATGTTCCTGAAAACTGAAAGCCTAGCACATCACTTGTATATGAAACTCATTCGATGATATTTTGTAGCTATAAATTCTTTAACGTGTCCAAACAGACCTGGTGCCAGCTGATATGGTATTTTTTCTTTTATCACTTATTATAGGGTTTAACAAACAGAATAACCTATTAGAAGAAAAACCCTGGCCTTTGATCTTCTGCATTCCCGAGCTGTTTGAATGGCTGTTTATTGTTAGTCATGCAGAAATAGTTGGTTTTATACTCTGAGAGCAAATTTTCTTCCTAAATGTATTAAGGGTTCCTCCCTTCAATGTAACTGGCTTGAATAATAGAATAACTTCTAATTTCGAGGTTCTAAAATGTTACTTAAAATGATATTTATTCCTAGATGATAAAGATGTGCTTAAAATAGAAAACTTGTAGCCCTTTAAAAATTATGTTGCTCAATGAGATACCTCTTTCTGTTTTATATTTACTTTGATAAGGTGGCTTTCTGGTGACTCAGAGAATGCTGGACATGTTCAAACGTCCCACCGACCCCCCAGAACACAATTACCTGTATCTGCTCCCTGCCGGTACCTTTGTTGGAGGATACTTAGCTGCCCTCTCCAGTGGTTATAACATTGAACAAGTAAGAGTCTCTTTTGAAAGCTTTTACTTTTGCACTGTGTCTTCATCTCAAGTAGACCTAACGTTATCATTACCAAAATTCAAATTCTATCAAGCAAATACGACAGTACCTTTTGAAACATCTTGGTCAAATAGAGCATCCTCATCCGCTAAGAATCAGGACCTTGGATTCTAGAGACAGATTGGCCTGCCAAGTCTGCGAGGATGGGCTTACCTGTTTGTCCCTAAGTTTTTCCACATGTAAAAAGAGGCAAGAAGTTTATTAGTACCCTTTTTATGTATCTGGCTGGATTGTTGTAGGGATACAATGAAATAATCAGTAAAAAATTTTTATTATTAGATATCCTTAGACCTTTTCCTACTTACTTTCTTCCCCTGTGGATCCAGGAGATGTTATGCCAGTGCATTTTAAAAAGCTAATTTTAAAATGCATGCTGTGTAGAGAAACAGAAAGAATCAAGTTGAACTTTGAAAGTTCCATGTCTAAATATAATTTATAATAGAGACTCAACTTTGTTCCAAACTCAGTCATACCTTTCTTTTCAATGACTGTTTCAGCCTCTCTGACAGCTGAAAAATCATGTCTCCTTTGGTTTCTGCTGTTTCTAACGTGAACTATTTGTTGAATGAACACAATCTTTTTTGAGAAGAGTTAGAACAGTGAGTCAGGGAGACTTATGTCTGCATCCCAGATTTGCTATTTACTGATCGTTTGCCCTTAGAAAAATTATGTAGCCTTTTGAAGCACTGGTTTTCTCTTTTATAAAATGAGGATGATGATTCTTTCCTCCCGTGACTCTCATGAGACTGAGTTACAGCATAAGTAAAGTATACAGCATGGTCTCTGGCACTTACAACCTCAGGGGATGGCTCACTTATGGCATTAGGTCAGGTCTAGATCCCATAATAACTCCATTTAAATTTAGGTACTTTTATATGCATTTGTATGCTATCAAGTCCAGAAGAAGCCAATGTACATAAATGGTATAATTGCAAGTACAATTTAAAGTATTTAATATGATAATATCCTTAATGGATAGGAAAATATATTGAAATATTTAAAAAAAGAGCTCTATTGGTCCTTCTATTGTCTGAATTTAAAATTGTCCTTAGAGAATCATGTTTCCTCAAGAGGAGTTCTCCTTAAGCTAGTAGACTGAAGGTTTTGATAATCTCTCTCTTTCTCTTCCCTTTCCTTTGAAAAGATTGTGTACCTGGGCTCTGGCCTGTGCTGTGTTGGTGCCCTGGCCGGGCTTTCCACCCAGGGAACTGCGCGTCTTGGCAATGCATTGGGCATGATTGGGGTGGCTGGAGGCCTGGCAGCCACCCTTGGAGGCCTAAAACCGTGCCCAGAACTGTTAGCTCAGATGTCTGGAGCAATGGCTTTGGGCGGTACCATTGGTAAGCACTTGTGGGTTTCTGCCTTTATGTAAGTCCATGCCCTTTGAACACCTGACGGCAGTTAGGCTCAGAGATTTAAGAATACTTTTTTAGCAGTAATTGCACTTCAGTTTCTGAATATACATATTTCTGTTTGAGGCCCATATTGATGAAGGAATTAAATTGCCTTAATGGAAGTTGCTTCAGTAAATATTCTTTTGGCAAAAAGTCATCACAGTTGGTGTAATTCTCATTCAGAAGTAAACATTTTGAAACACTGAGTAATATCAACTGTGTCAAACGAGTGGGCTGAGAAATGCCTTGTGCTCAGTTCTTGTTTTCCTTTATTGACCCTGTCCCGTTAGCTGATAATTGAACAGGGAATTGGAATACTTATATGTGTACTATCTATAGGCTCATCTTTTATTCTGCTGGGTATAAATAACAGCAGAAGATTCTGCTTCAGAGACCTGTTAAAAACGTGAAAAACACGTGCCAGCAGAAAAAACACTCTTTCAGTCTTATTCAGTGGTGTGCTGGGGTTGGTTGTTATATTTTCAAGAATCTTTCGAGCTGGTTATTAAACACAGCTATTATTAAAAATTAAATTATATAAACTTAAAATTAAATAAATTAGAAACAAAGGTAATAATCCTAAACACTCATGACTTTCTAATGAATTCACTAGCTTTTATTATCTCTGCTTTTGAGATTATCCATGTGTCTTGTGTCTGTGTGGTAGAAATACTATGTAATGATGGGGCTTCTCTACATCTCTTCCTGAACCCATATTTAATGACATCATGTTGGTAGCTTGAGAGCAGCCATGGCAGTTGTATTTACGCCATGGAAATCAACAAATTCTATGAATCTGTGTTTCATTTATTGTTTTGTTAATTGTCCATACCTAGTAAGGTGATGGAGAAAATATTAATAATGCAAGCTTAAACTTAAAAGTGTATTTTGTCATTACACTGTGAATTGCACAAAAAAATTGAACAAATATCCTTCCAGTACTTGGAAACTATGATCAGATTCAGCAAAATTGCCACTCACATGGTTGACAGTGAGTGAAGTTCTTATATACATCTCGTTGTTTCACTCTTGTCTTACTTGTTAGAGTAAACAAAAATCTCAACCGACATTCATGTGGGAGCCACACTCATTCATCAGTTGCAAGCACTAGGTTGGCTACATATACCAGAATTTGGTAACATTCTGTGAGTCAATTGGTTATATGAAACTTACAGTAAAGAGTATTGTATATATTTTTATTGTTTAAAAATTGTGTGCTGCATACATTTTTATGAGTAAAAACTCATGTATGTATTTACACACGCACGTTTTTATTCTGAGGGGCTGGTGGTTAAATACTACCAAGCACAGCATTAGCTTTACATCTCCTTTTATACTTACCTGGGAAAGCTGTGCATCCTTTCTTTTTTTTTTATTTTATTTTATTTTATTTTATTTTTTTGTGCATCCTTTCTTGACAGTCCCTGGAAAAGCACTTGAAGGAAAATGCTTGTGCTGTAGGTTCATGGCAGGACAACGTTTAGGCATGACCTTTGCAAATGTTGTGAGCCCCAGTCCTTCTATTCCCCCTACCTGTAGCCAGGCAACTCCTTCAGAGTCTCCTGATTTGGTTGTTTACTACTCAGGTATTTGCATTTCATTACCTTTGGACTTGGCTCCCATCCACTCACCTGAAAACCTAGACCGTCTTCATATTCCAGCTGTTCCTTGTGTGCTCAGGGGCAAATGTTGGCTGATAGGGAAGAGAGCCTGGGTTATTCATGCAGTGGGGGGAATTTAAGCGGTTTAGTTGGAGCTTTAAGTAATCTGAAGAAGCGTTAGTCTGGGAGAGTGTTCGAAGGTTGTAAGGAACGTTGATGCTGTGTGTTTGGGTTCTTTGGAGTTGGGCATTGGTGAGGTGTGTTGAAAGAGCCTGCTATTCGAAAGGGTATTTAAGCCAGTGTTCTTGCCGGAATAGTCCCTGTAAGAGAATATTTTGCCAGGAAGCAGATAAATACTTATTAATGACAGTGATGAATAACCTTAAGAGGCCTTTTTTAAAATTGAGGTATAATTGACATATAATATTATACTAGTTTTAGATGTACGTAATAATTTGATATTTATATATATAGATTGCAAAGTGACCACCACAATAAGTCTAGTTAACATTCGTCACCGTACATAGTTAAAATTTTTTTTCTTGTGATGAGAACTTTTTTTTTTTTTTTTGCGATACGCGGGCCTTTCACTGCTGTGGCCTCTCCCGTTGCGGAGCACAGGCTCCGGACGCGCAGGCTCAGCGGCCATGGCTCACGGGCCCAGCCACTCCGCGGCATGTGGGATCTTCCTGGACCGGGGCACGAACCCGTGTCCCATGCATCAGCAGGCGGACTCTCAACCACTGCGCCACCAGGGAAGCCCGTGATGAGAACTTTTAAGATCTACTCTCTTAGCAACTTTCAAACATGCAGTACAGCTTTATTAACTATAGTCACCGTGCTGTACATTCCATCTCCAGGACTATTTATTTTATAACTGGAAGTTTGTACCTTCTGACCCCCTTCACCCATTTTGCCCACCCCCCGTCCCACCTCCCGCCTCTGGCAACCACCAATCTGTTCTCTGTATCTATGAGCTTGGTTTTTTGTTTGTTTGTTATTTTCAGATTCCACATAAAAGTGAGATCCTATGGTATTTGTCTTTCTCTGTCTGACTTACTTCACTTAGCATAATGCCCTCAAGGTCCATCCATGTCAAGATTTCCTTTTTTTTATGGCTGAGTAATATTCAAGTGTGGTCTTTATCGGGTTGTTTCTCAAAGGTCTGTCAAGTTTTAATTTCTCTTTGACTTTCACTTTCCAACAGGACTGACAATTGCGAAACGCATCCAGATTTCTGATTTACCTCAGTTAGTTGCTGCTTTCCACAGTTTAGTGGGCTTGGCAGCTGTGCTTACGTGCATAGCTGAGTACATTGTAGAATATCCACATTTCGCTACGGATGCAGCAGCTAATCTTACCAAGACCGTGGCCTACCTCGGTACTTACATCGGTGGTGTCACGTTTAGTGGGTCTCTTGTTGCCTATGGAAAATTGCAGGGTAAGTGATTCAGTATAACATAGAGGTAAATATCTATTATTTAGGGTGTTTAGGGGTCCATTTCAGTTTCAGAAAATAGCTTAGTGGTAGAACCTGTTAGGTGAAGAGTATTTGTATGACACTATGAAAGTTTTTTTTTTCTCCATAAACATGGCTTCCCTTTATTGATCCTTACAAATCTCACGAAGCTTTGAAGCCATGTCGTCTGCAGACAGCTAGTGAAGGAAACTAATGCACAGAAATTCACATAGAGGGACTAGTTGACATTTGATAATATGTGTGAACAAAATAACGTCTTTATAATCCTTGCTTAGAGATGCTGGTGTAGCATTCACAGAAATGATTCATACATTTTCCAGAATAGAGAGAGGCGTATTGAATAAATTTGTGTGATTAGTATACAGTACTTACTTTTAAAACAAATACACATTTTAGGGGGCTAGCCTGGCAGCTTTTGCTACCGCTAAAGCCAATCATGAAAATAGAAGTGGAGGGGAAAACCTCACAGAGCTGCTTCCAGTGTTTTCATGAAAAAGCAAGTCTCTAGAGAAACTAGTTTGTGATTTAAAAACCTGGTCTTGTCTCTCAGTAATCAAGTCATTAGAATTAAGTGGGGAACTTCCATGAAACTTAAAAATCGCAAAAGAACTTAAAGCCTACGATATTGTCTCACGCTTTGTCTTTATTATTTTATTTTTTTATGGAGCTTATATTCTTGGGGAGGAGACAGTCAAAAAGAAGGTAAACAAAAAAATAAACAGCAGTGGCAATTTTTACAAAAGAAACAAAAAGGGGCTAAGAAAAGGAGAAGATGTACCATAAGTAAGATGTTAGTACATGCTTTGTCTTTAGGACCAACTAGCAAACAAGGACCCTTCTCCGTTGGGCTCAGTTGATAGAATCAGAAAGGCTAATGTTCTAGGACTCTGTTTTGACATTTTCAATAAATAAAACCACACTTAACTTCTGTATTGGTCATACGGGGGGAAAAAATCACTTTTCATGATTCCATGACAAAGAGTAAGGAAATTGTTGTGTGATCAAAGTAAAGGACAATTAAGTCAAGCCCTACTTTTCCTACTTCCATTAATATTTATGTGTAAGAACTCTAATTTACTTTTATGTTTCAGTAGCTGGTGATATAAAGTGATATTTTAAGTAGCATGTTTTTATCCTAATGTTAAATTTTGGTGGTTTAGGATCAAATGACACACACTTAAGAGTGTGTGCATGTGAGGGAGTTTCTTGTGACACGTTCTAGGTTCTGATTCCCACATGCTTGGCCCTAGGTATCCTGAAATCCGCCCCTCTCCTGCTCCCTGGAAGGCACCTACTCAATGCTGGCCTGCTGGCTGCTAGCGTGGGTGGAATCATCCCGTTCATGATGGACCCCAGCTTCACCACTGGCATTACCTGTCTGGGCTCTGTGTCAGCTCTGTCTGCTGTCATGGTAAGAGGTCAGAGATGGAAAGCACATTCTTAGCGAGGAGCTAAGTATTTTGTTAGGTGACAGTCTAATCTTATTTCTATCTCTTCAAGACCCCTGATGGAATAAAAATGTTTTAAAATGCTGTTATGTATTCATCTTTGGATAGTCTGGAAAATATAGAAAAGTGTAAGGAGAAAATTACTCTTTCTCTTCACTTACTAATTCCTGTCAAAGTTGTCCCATGTGACGTCTTTTTTGCTCTGGGGTCTTTTTACTGGATCCATGTGTTGGTGAATGGGAATTTAAAAAGCCAGGGGTTTCATTTCTGTTCATTAGGTAGGTGCCTGCTGTGTGACAAGCCCTATAAAATAAGTGTCAGAGAGTCCCTGCCCGTTAGTTGCTCTCACACATTTGTTGGAAGCTCTGATACCAAACCAAATATGAAATGAAATGCTTTTAATAAACCCTGTGTGTTCAGTGAGGGAGTTCAGTGAAACCTTTCAGGATAGTTGGCCCCCCTCTTCCTCTCTAGTTACTGCTTTAGTATATGGATACATACGGTATTCTTTAGGTGTATGTCACAGTTTAGCATTCTATTTATAGCAGTGTATAGAGCAGTGTATAGCTCTGTGCCATTCACTGATTACTTCATGTTTGTCTAGTATACTCTTAGGATATACTTTATAGACAAGGTTTATGTTTAAAAACTTTTAAGTCATCTACAGTGCTTAGCACAAAGTTAGACATACAGTAATTGGTTAGTCACCCTAAAGCCTATCCTCAGATTTTCAAGCTAGTAAGACTGGGCTTCTATTTTAGTTTTAGCTGCTTCACTTGGCACCAACAGGACCCTCCTCATCAGCTAAAGTCATAAACACTGTGACATTTACTCAGCGCTGTTACTTTTTTCCGAGTGTAGACCCCTCTCCAATTTTTGCCTGCTCTTCATCACTCCCTTTTAGGGATTTAGGGATTTTTTTGCACAGGGGTTGTGGTTCAGCGTTTGCACTTGTTATATCTGTAGGAGAGTTGGTCCGATAGGGGTCACTCGGTCATTACCAGGTGTGGAACTTACATGTAAATGTATTAATTGGAAAACCGGAATGATTAGGAGCCATGATGCTCAGTGTCAGAGGTTTCTTTTCTTTGCATGAATTTTGAGTTCCGCTCTGATTTTTGTGCTAGGGTGTGACTTTGACGGCTGCCATTGGGGGTGCTGACATGCCCGTGGTCATCACTGTGCTGAACAGCTATTCAGGCTGGGCCCTGTGTGCAGAGGGCTTCCTGCTCAACAACAGTCTGCTGACCATCGTGGGTGCGCTCATCGGCTCCTCCGGTGCGATACTGTCCTACATCATGTGTGTGGTAAGGAAACAGCCAATGGAGGAAAAGGAAATGCTGTTCTGAAAATGAGGACCTGTTTGTCATTTATTTGCAGTAAAAATGACTGTGTTGGTTCTTTTTCTCTCCAGCAGAAATATCAGAGTGTTTCGTTTGAATACATTTGCCATACTGCTTTTAAAGTACACAAGTGTAGATAATTTGGAAAATTAAATATAAGATAAAAATCTTCTAACTCCCTCCATCTGGTGCTAAACACTTAAGATTTTATTTCCTTCTATTCTTTTTCTTTTTTTTTTTTTTTTTAAATTTTTTTTTGTATATATATATATTTTTTTTTTTGGTGGTACGCGGGCCTCTCACTGTTGAGGCCTCTCCCGTTGCGGAGCACAGACTCCGGGCGCGCAGGCTCAGCGGCCATGGCTCACGGGCCCAGCCGCTCCGTGGCACGTGGGATCTTCCCAGACCGAGGCACGAACCCGCGTCCCCTGCATCGGCAGGCGGACTCCCAACCACTGCGCCACCAGGGAAGCCCTATTCTTTTTCTTTGTGTATTACATATCTGTGTGTTTACTTATCTGGTCATATTGTACACTGTCTTACGTTGAATTTTTTTTTTTTTTTTTTTTTCCCCCGGTACGCGGGCCTCTCACTGTTGTGGCCTCTCGCGTTGCGGAGCACAGGCTCCGGACGCACAGGCTCAGCGGCCATGGCTCACGGGCCCAGCCGCTCTGCGGCATGTGGGATCTTCCCGGACCGGGGCACGAACCCGTGGCCTCTGCATCGGCAGGCGGACTCTCAACCACTGTGCCACCAGGGAAGCCCACGTTGAATTTTTTTAATCTTCCAAATTATAGTCTTACCACTTTCTTATCATTAAAAATGCTTTTTAAATATGATTTTAAGGGTCTTCATACTAATGTAGAATATGGATATTCAAGATTTATTTAATTTTCCCTAATGCTGTACTTTAAGGTTGTTTGATTTATCTTTCTCTTTGTACCTAAATACATTTTGGCACTTCTGATTTTTGTCTTAGGATGATTCCTAGAAGTGAAAGGGTGTGCTCATTTTTTGGGCTCTGCCTACTTACTGCTGTGTGGTTTCCAGAAAGCTTGCTCCAATTTACACTCCCACTCGTCATCTGTGAGAGTGCCTATCTTGAAGTTTTGTGGTCAGCATGATTTAGAAAAAAAAATAACAAGACACATACTTCTTAGCTTCCTTTTTGTTTCTAATTCTCTTCTTAATGGCAAGAAGATCCTGCAAATAATTAAAGGTTGGACTAAAAAACTTTTTCAAATTATAGATATTATTCTCTAAATAATAGCTTTGAATGGCTGTGAAAGGACAAGCATGAAACTGGGTGAAGTTAGAATGCGACTTTATGCTGATTAATAACTCAGGCAGAAAAATAACTTCACCTTTATTTTACAATTTAAAATTGTAAATTACAATTTAAAAAATACAATTTAAAAAATACCTTATTTTACAACTCAGAATTCCTCTTACGTTTTTAATTGAAAAATCTCATTGTAAATTGAATGCTGAAGTTATCTTTTCATAATAAAAAATTAGTTTGCTTTGGCTATATTGTAAAAAGCAAAAATTTGAAAGCCTAAGTTCAAAACAAGCTGAGAGGTTTTAAATTAAATCCCCCAAGTTCAAGGAGTTTGGACAGGTGTTTCCTACTGGAAAAGTGTCAGGATTTGGAGTTTTTATTTATTTAAAAATACATTTATTTATTTATTTATTTTTTAAAAAATACATTTATTTATTTTTAAATTTATTTTTATTTTTGGTTGCTTTGGGTCTTCATTGCTGCGCGCGGGCTTCTCGTTGTGGTGCGCGGGCTTCTCATTGCGGTGGCTTCTCGTTGCAGAGCACGGGCTCTAGGTGCACGGGCTTCAGTAGTTGTGGCTCGCGGGCTCTAGAGCGCAGGCTCAGCAGCTGTGGCGCAGGGGCTTAGTTGCTCCGCGACATGTGGGATCTTCCTGGACCAGGGCTTGAACCCATGTCCCCTTTACTGGCAGGTGGACTCTCAACCACAGCGCCACCAGGTAAGCCCGAGGATGTGGAGTTTTTAAAAACAAATGTTTATGAAGGAGAAAAATTTATTCAGTTGTATTAGAAATAGTTTTCTCTAAAAATGAACTTTTAACCCTTAGTTTGACTTTGCTTCATTTGGTGAATTTCAGTGACCAGCAGGGGGCAGCAGATTGTCATTAATACTTAAACTTAACGGTTTGTCAAAAACTGATTTTAAAATTAAATGGGAGTATTTGTATTTTTACAAGGCCAGTGGCATACTTATGGGGAGAGGAAGTCGGGGCTTGTATATAGTTCTTGGAGTGTCAGCATGGGTACCTTCTTATCTTTATCCTTTTTCTCTTAAATGGTTTTCTTTAGGTTCTTAAATTTATCAACAGTATTTCCCAAATTTCTGTCCGTGTCCTTTATTTCCTCTCCTTTCCCTTCTTTATTTAGTTTCTTTTATTGTTGGTTATAGTAACTATAGTAACCTTTGCAGTAGCATTAACTAGAATAAAGTATAAAAGGCACTTGTTGAAAGTACTCTTTTCTACATGTGCTTCTGTAATTATACCATCTTTCTCTTAATTTTTATCCATTCTTTCATATTTCTTGATCTGTTTTTTCTACTTCTTCTGTTTCTTTTCTTTCTGTTTCCATTGCCTCAGGCATGCCATTCCACTGTCAGCATACCTCAGATATTTTTTATTCCTATATTATATGTAAGGCTAACAAGGTTTCATAGCTGTCTGTGACCATAAGTATCACACTGGGTCAGATATGTTTTTTGTAATAGTAAATAGTAGTAATTTGGATTTGAAAGCAGTTGAAGCTTTAATTTTTAAAAAATATTACTCAGTTGCAAAAATAAAAGATGTTTAATGAAACATCTTTCATTAAGGAAATAGAAAAAGATAAATAAGGATATAAAATAATCTATAATCCCATTACCACTTAACTGTTAACACTTAATATTCTAATTCTTGTCTTTTTTCATATGTATATATTTAAATACATTCTATGTTAACGTTTAATTTTCTAACCAATAAATTTTAGTGTCTACATGTAATTATATCACAAACATATACCATAATTTATCCAAGTCCATGATATTAGTTGTTCTTAACATTTTTTTCCTTCAGTATTCTTCCTTGTGTCTTGTTTATTATTTTCTTAGGTCAAATTTCTATAAGTACAATTACTTGATGAAACGGAATAAGATCTTTTTGTTGGCTATAGATATTGATAAATTGATCTCCGAAGGACTCTGCAGTCAAAGCTCCCACCAGTGATGTGCAGAGTGCTTGTTTTACTGCTCATGTTCTACTCCTGTGACTTATTACAAAACAGACAAGACAACAACAAAAACACACCTGCATGGTTTTCAATTTCAAAGATAGAAATTTCCTTTTCTTCTAGGTTTTCCTGCTCTGACTTCTCACATTAATACTCATTGACTCTTATCTTTATTATAAGAAATTGTTTATTTCTTATAATAAACTGTTTATTATAAGAAACTTTCTCCATGGCTTGTGCTTAGCAGCTCAGAGTGGTTCATAATAATAATACAAGTGAAATAGCTCCTCGTAATTGGGCATAGTAGAATATGCTGGGTGCTTTACAAATATTAACTCTTTTGATCCCCAAACTAATTCTGGAGGTAGGAAATATTATTCTCACTTTACAAGATATTTTAAGACACCATTTATTTATTTATTTATTATTTTTTATCTTTTTAAATTTATTTGTTATTTTATTTTATTTTTGGCTGTGTTGGGTCTTCATTGCTGCACGTGGGCTTTCTCTAGTTGTGGCGATCGGGGAGCTACTCTTCATTGTGGTGCACAGGCTTCTCATTGCAGTGGCTTCTCTTGTTGCAGAGCACAGGCTCTAGGCACGTGGGCTTCAGTAGTTGCAGCACGTGGGCTCAGTAGTTGTGGCTCACGGGCTCTAGAGCACAGGCTCAGTAGCTGTGGCGCACGGGCTTAGTTGCTCCACGGCATGTGGGATCTTCCCGGACCAGGGCTCGAACCCATGTCCCCTGCATTGGCATGCGATTCTCAACCACTGCGCCACCAGAGAAGCCCTAAGACACCATTTATTATTCGCCTTTGTGTTTATGGAGCCTGCCCTAGCACCTGGCACATTCAAATGAATATAATAATTGTTAAATGAACATTAGATGAATATTCTATTTGTTAGCTCATTTCACATTTTGGAATCCTCTCCAGATAGGTTATGGTAGCAGAAATACTACCACATATCAAACATCTATTAATATTACTAGTATGTTTACCTTCATTATTTTATTATTTATTGAAGGAAACATGCAAGTCCAAACCAGCACAGCATGGTTTTATTATGTGAGAGGGAACGGAATGCACCCTAAGTGTAATTGGCATCCCGAAAATTGAATTTTTGTTCTGACAAAGAATTCTTTTGGGTATCCTCTGAGCCTAATGCTTGGTTACACAGCACCCAATATTATAAAAGCTGAAAAATGTTGACAGTGTCAAACAGCCAGCTCAAATGAATGATTTGCTTTATATCCAGATGTCGTATAGACATTAAACTCTATGATTTTGCAGTCCATTTACTTGAGATAGTGTCCAGATTGCCTGGGATATAGAAGGCTTACAAAAATGCAACAGCATTCTCAGAGCAAATTTTCTGATTTTTGCACTTTGCTGCTTGTTTCCAAATGAAAAGAAAACGGAATGAAGTAGATCAAAGGCAAACCAAAAATAACTTTTTTTTGCCTTGCAGTCAACTAATTAGCACCTACAAAGCATTGAAATGAGAGATGCTAGTCAATGGTATACATGTTGTTATTGCTTTGTCTATTTTATGACCTTTCCTTTGTTTTCATATTTATTTCTTAGTTTGCTTGGAATTATGTGAATTAAGGATCTCTTTAATGTAGCATACAATTTTCATTACAGGACTTAATAACTTGAAAGGAACAGTCTTGGACAGTGTTGCAAATACTTTGTCTTGGAAGTTGGCAACTCTTCAGTCTTTGGATCAGTGGTCACAGGATAGTCTCATTAATCACTTAAGCAAGCAAAAAAAAAAGAAGGAAACAAAACAAAACCCTAAACATTTGTTGGAACTGTGATGTTGCATTGGTAAATTCAGAGATGAAAATTAATTTAGTTTAGGTTTTAAGAGACCACATGGAATTAGCTTAATGGTGATGTGATTGTGGATATGTATTTAACAAGTTGACTTTGATTGTTAAACTACTGTGTGGTTCCCTAATTTCTCTTTGTAAGATACCATCAGAAGTGGGTACACATTAATAAAATGTCCTCAGAAATTCTTTCCCTCTCCTCCATTCAGTTTTATAGGAAGAAAAGGAGGGTTCCTTTTAAGCCAAGTTAAAGTGGTCATATTCTTCTACATCCTGTGCCTCTGTCATCTCTCCCTTTATACAGGACTGTGTGATGCAGGTGATGGAGCCTCTTTGTACATTTCACTTTTTTTTTTTTTTTAAAGTTATCTACTGCAGAAATATCTCAGTGTCTGAAATTGGCCTTTGAATCAGTTTTTAAGGGCAAGAATTTGGTAGAATGTATTTCTGGTAATTTTGTTTCAGAATCCTGTGATTTAAAACTAGAAAGGATTTATCAAAATCAGCAAATGTTGAATGTTTGGGAAGTGTCAGGTATGGCTATTTGGATTTTCATTCAACCTTGGATTTAAGTATAGGAGGTTGTGTTAAGAATTTAAAACTCCGCGTTGGATTGAGATGAAGAACTTAATTAAAAGCATCACTTTAATTTTTCTCTGACCCTCTTGTCAGTAATATGCATAAATATATTCTGAACTTTATTTTATATGTAAGAAACTTAGACAAATCCACCAGACTCTGGGCTTTGTGAAATGTGAATGTTATATCTGATAAATGGGGTTAGGTCAAAAGAACAATTTAAAAAACTCTGACAACATTTTGATCCACATCTTTGAAACTTATCATAAGTCAAGTGTGGCCCTTTGCTCATCTTCTCTGCTCGTTTCTTCCCTGCCTTTGCCTCTGTCCCACTTCTGCAGTATATGTAATTCTCTCTCCTAAGGTGGTAGCAGGCTTGCCTATCTTTGGATGAGTGGTCATATTTTTTTTTCTCTGATGTGTTCCTTATCACTGAAAATCTCCAGGTGCTTTTTTTTTTTTTTTTTTTTTTTTTTTTTTTGCGGTACGCGGGCCTCTCACTGTTGTGGCCTCTCCCGTTGCGGAGCACAGGCTCCGGACATGCAGGCTCAGCAGCCATGGCTCACGGGCCCAGCCGCTCCGCGGCATGTGGGATCCTCCCGGAGCAGGGCACGAACCCGTGTCCCCTGCATCGGCAGGCGGACTCTCAACCACTGCGCCACCAGGGAAGCCCCTTAAAATGTTTTTGATTACTCAAAACATCTAGCTTCCCGTCTTTTTTTTAACCACCACTCCTCTAGAGGTCTCCAAACAGTTTTCAAAACCAGATCCGTTATTGTCACATATTCCAGCTGTGGTGTTTGTATGGTACTTTGTTGGATGATTGTAAATAAGCATGCAATAAATGCCTTCCTCTTACTTTTTCCTGACATTATTTTTCTAGTTAAAAGATGGGTGTAAATTTTAGCGAAGCAGTGTATAAACTAACTCATTTACCTTTTTTGGAAGTGAAATATTTTAGAAGGCTAATGATGAATCCAGTCACTTCTGTTATTGCTTCATGGAGCTGTAGTTGATTTGGAAAATAAGACAGTATCAACTCCCACATTTCCTTTTTTCCTGATGACAGAGGGCAGCAGACTTCTAAATGATAGGGATCCCTGTCCTTTGATTCCTCCCTGTTGCCTTTTGACAGCTTGCAGCTGGTATCAGAATTCACCTGAGATCTGTAGAGTCACCTTGTAAAATTTCTTATGGCTATCATTCTTTTACTCTGGTGAAATACATGTCAATATGGAGGTAGAACTTGCTCAATCAGTACACAGATAATAATGACTATATCTGAGTTTTTCACATATATGTCAATATGACTGGTAATTTTCCATTACATTTTTAAAAATTTATTTTGACTGAAAAGATATCAGTGTACACTTGATTTTATAGAAAAAAATGATGTGATTTCCCAGATGTCTTCTTATCATTTAAATTTTTGAAATAATTTTCAGAAGTTAGATCAAATTGGTTTGGATAAAATGTTTTATGTGATCAAATAAGCCTTTTTAAATGATTCTGAATACCATATACACAGGATTCATACCGTTTTCAAAAGTTATGTGGATTAAGCTCTCACAGCTACAATTTTACTCTCCAGGCAATGAATCGCTCCCTGGCTAATGTGATTCTTGGAGGCTACGGTACCACTTCAACAGCTGGTGGAAAACCCATGGAAATTTCTGGCACACATACAGAAATCAACCTTGACAATGCAATTGACATGATTCGAGAAGCTAATAGCATTATTATTACTCCAGGTAAAAAACCAAAACCCCAAAGCAAACAAACAACCTGTAATAGCTGTTGTAATTGATTACATTAAAGTAATTTCTTGTAATAGGGAAATAAATCAAAGTGGAACGTCTTCACTTTTGAAAACTTAATGGAAATTTAGAAGCAGCCCTGTGATTACTAAGTGAAAAGTACTGAGAATTCTTGGCTTAGGTTAATATTTTGGGAGTCACATAGAGATTCTGTAAATTGAGGTAGTGGATTCTACCTGTGTCTTTTTGTGGTTCTGTACAAATGTTTAAATCATCTTTGAGTCTTGGTTATTTTTTTTTCTCATTGGTAAATTTTGGGCCTATGTCAGCATTAAATTAGTATATGAAGGTGTCTAACTTACTTGTTAGACTCGCTCAGTAAAGGTTGGTAAATGTTAATATCTTTCTTTCCAAAAGTAAATGTTTAAAGAATCATTAACAAGGCCCAGTAGAAAGGACTTCATCTAGGAGTCACAACACCTTAGTTCTGTTTTTAATTTTGCCTCTGACAATTGACATATGTGGACCAAGTCAGTTAATGTCTTCAGGCCTCAGTTTCCCAATTTTCTGAGGTTTAGCCCAGTACTTCTTTACTCATCGCAGAATGCCGTTGTATTTATTACAGGCAATACATTGATTCCAGATTAGGATTTTTAACTCTATCATGCTATCATAGAAGTTTTCTATAGAGAAAGTCAATTGATTTGATATGTGGGTAGTTTGCTGGTTGGTTATATACGAAGATGTAAATAAATAACAGACCTTAGCAGGATTGAATATTCAGGTGCAAGCCTTCTCAAGTGGGGGCAATATCATTTTCTAGGGGCGTTTGAAACACGTGGGTTTGGGGTTTTGGTTTGTCTCCAGGACGGGGCTGCTACTGTCAGCTGGTGTGTGGGAGCAGGTAAACTAAATATTCTGTAAAGCCTGGGACATTTCTGCGGCATGGCTTGTCCCAGCCAGAGCGCTTTGGCATTACCTGTTGAGAAACGCTGTGCTGGAGTGTGAAGGGGGAGAGTAAGAGACAGCACTCTTTTCCCTTTAGGCATTTTCCATCTAGTGGAGAAGTGAGATAGATAAATAATGCACGGTGGGTTATGATAGGGCTGAACTGGATGATATAGACACTTTTTCTACCATGGGAAACCTAAGAAGGACTGTTGGGAAGTGAGGATTTGTATGGGGCCCTAGAGGATGGATGGCACTGGGCGGGGGCAGAGGGAGTACCTTGAGCAGAGACTTGGTCTTTGGAAAAATGAGTGTAGGAAAGTGGGGACAGATGTGAGATTCATTGCACAGAGAGGAGGGACAGAGCACAGGGGTTCAAGGGGAAGGGAGATGACTGACATTTTCGGTCATACCTGTAGGACCATCAGAAATACGGAACACTTTATTCATTTATTTATTTTTTGGCAGAGGGGGAAGGTTTTAAGTTCTTATTTGGAGACGTTAAGTTTGTGGTGGAGCTGGGACAGCGGACAGGCTGAACTCGAGCTCAGTGAGCCTGGAGACAGGTTGGGAGCCGTCAGGTGGTTGTTGAAGCCGTGGGATGGGCTGAGATTTTCCAAAGAGAGAATGAGGTGCAAAGTTAAAGCCCCTGGAGAGCTTCATCATTTAAGGGCGAGGGCACAGAAGGAGAAGATCTGTTCAAGAAAATCGAGGAAGAGTAGTGACAGAGTCAGGAAGGGCACCAGGGGACTGTCATGTTATCAAAGCCAAGTAGGGAGACAGTTTGAAAATGTTTATGTGAGAGCAAGTGAGAGCCTGTGCACAAGTGTGTGTGTGTGTGTGTGTGTGTGTGTGTGAGTGTGTATGTGAGATGTGTGATATGTGATGTAGGGAGCGAGTGCCTAGCAGTGTCAGACACTGTAGGAGACTGAGAAGGGACCATGAGAATTTGAATTTGAAATTTAGGCCAATATTTTTAAAAGTCCATATTGTAAGTTTTCTGTTTTCACCTCTAGTCCTGTGAACTGATTGCCCGTTTTGGCATAAAAATATGTTTCAATCAAGAGAGGAATTGTAGTCCATACAATCTGAAATAAAACCACATTCTTCTGTGTTCTTAATGTTCCTTGTAGGCTACGGTCTCTGTGCGGCCAAAGCTCAGTACCCCATTGCTGATTTGGTAAAGATGCTCTCCGAACAGGGCAAAAGCGTCAGGTGAGTGCTTGCAGTTCGTGTGTGAAAGGAAAAGATGCTCTCCGAACAGGGCAAAAGCGTCAGGTGAGTGCTTGCAGTTCACGTGTGAAAGGAAAGGAAAAGAGATGACCTCCTTTAGGTGACTGTTTCTTCAAGTGGAGTTTTACCTGTGAATACTAGGTAGAGAAACTATTATAAGTTGTAAAAGACTCTATTCTAGCCTTAGGCTTACCTGTTAGTTGTCGCTACCTCTGATAGCCTCGAACCTAACTCTAGTCTCATTTTAGAAAAGGAAATTTTATTGTACTAAATTCCAGGATAGTTATCAGTAGGGAAAAAGAGAAACCTGGTTTCTCTGTGGTTTGATTTGGGGAAGGAGGTCAAACAGGGCATCTGAATCACGTCAAGTTGTGTCTTTTTGGTGTCTGTTGTTTACATTGAAGAAAAACATCTCAAACGAGTGGTCTCTGAAGGGTGAGACCCGGTGGTGAAACTGTGGCTGGTTAGTAGTTGACTGATAAAGCTCTCACACTCAGGCTGGAAAAGACTGCAGAAAAATTTCTTTTCCTATATATAAAATAGGTAATCAATAAAGCCGTACACTTTTTGAATTGTGAATTGGAATGGCAGCTGTTCTTGCTACTTGCCATTTGGGCACTGGACTCTGCTCTTGGGCGGATATTAAGCAGAATGGCAAAGTCAAGGACTCTGCATTTCTAGATTATTCCCCATGACCTTGGATAAAGGGTTTTGTGGGGTGCAAAAACGGGGCGGAGGGTGGTGAACCCTTGCAGTACTTTGCGTCTGTTCTGCTCACCTTTGGATCCACGTTCTGGAACTCCACTGTTAGGAAGCAGCGAAGAAGGGACCGTCTGGAATTGTCCCTGGAGCATAGCTGCTTCATGTTGCGTGGGGAGACGGGTTCCCTAGCAGTTTCACTGACACGGTACCGTAAGTCAGAGCGACAAGACAACTCTCTTGTTAAATACAATTAGTTTGTTCACCAGGATGTTAATGTATGTTGACAAAACAGTTAATGTCTGTTAATAAAAATTCCTTTGAGCTGTCAATCTTACACGTTTGTCTGGAGGCAGATGATAAGAAAATAAGCCACAGTGTGCCTAGAACTAGTCAGACTATCTGTGCCAGACTGGATGCAGAGTCCTATAATCTTCAGCTTGAATGTCCCAACTATTAATAGCGGTAAAAGAGACTTAGATGATGAAATCAGAGGGTTATCTAAAATATTTTAGTGTCAGCTACATTTTATTTCTTCCTTTCTTCTCACCCTTTTTTTCCTTCTTCAGTCCTTTTCTTGCTCTTGACCTATATAGTGAGTCTGTGCTTTTCAAATACACAGAATCAAAATACTGTTTCATAATAGGACCATCGTTTCTGTGATGTAGACGGTTTCCACGTTTGGTAAAATGTTAGATGAATTGAAGATAGAAAATGAGAAAAGGCATCCTCTTTGTTTTCTAATTTCCACATAAAAGATCTCATTTTCATAACTTATTCCTGTTTTCATAGAGGGTGTTAAACAGTGCTTCCCTTTTAGTCGTAGTCTTGCCACTTAAAGCATTTGCAGACCTGCAAGTGGAAAGGATGTGTTACAGAATCTTTCATGATTTTCCTAAAAAGAAATTGTTTCTCTTTATTCAATCCACATGTGGAAAATTCTAATGTATTAGTAATGCCTTCTATCACCGCATAACTGTTTAGGAGATGAGTGGCAATCATAATAAAACAGAGAAAGATGGCTTTCATGTCTTAGTTATCCTTAGGGAGGGGAATGATTAATTTGACATACCTCTCTTATTACCCACTGGTCAGTCCAGGTTGTGGGGGCAGGTTGAGCAGCTTGACGGAAGGCAGGATGTGAAAGGAAAGGAATTAAGAGGGAAGGAAAAAAATCATCTGAAAAAAAAAGGGATAAGACAAATGAAATTTTAGTTTCTGACCTGATTAAAATTTGAATTTTATCCATGAGGACATAATATAAACTGCTGTTTTAAGAGGAGGATTTCTGTCACACTGCATTGGAAGAGTAATTATTTGACTTAAGATTTATAGCAGATATTTAATTAAACATATATGAAGGGTTTCTCAGTTAGAATTTGTTTTCTATTGAAGTAATTCTGTGGCCAGAGCATCAGGCTTTTCATGAGAGCTTTTGTTTCATATAATCGTCATCAATTTTTCAAATAAGTTATGAAAAATAAATTTATTAATAATTTATTATGTAGGATCAGAATAAAATTATTGGTCAGCCTAATCTCTACTTGTGAGTTAGGAAGAGTAAGCCATTTATACTGATCTATTTCATATTAAAGATGAAATATATATTAATATGTCCAAGGGTTTTTTTTTGACTATAATATGTTGAATTTTCAACGTGGGCTTTGTAATCAGTTATGTAAATCTCACATTTGAATTAAATGGAAGAGAACTATTCTTGCTAACATGATGAGAGTATATTATCATATTTTTCCTTCCTAGTGTCCGTGTGGGATTTTTTTTTTTTAAAGGGAATATAGCAACTTCGTTGATTTTGCTTTATTTGTGTCATCTTGCCATAGGAGAGATGCAGATTTTCTTTATGAAGTTAGGACTGTGTATATACATGGATGTTAGTTTTTTCTTAAGAGGCAAATGTCTGTTTGAACAAGAGATGGCTGCAGCGGTTACCTCGTATTTTAATGAAATAAATCTGTATTTACAGTTTGTGGTAATTTAGTCCTTTCATCGCTCTGTGGAGCTCCCACGGTGTTCATTGAGCACAGCTGCTGGGCCTCTGCTGTTAGTAGATCTTTGTGCCTCCGGACCCCAGCATGCCCAGCATCCAGATGTGGTGACATATTAGCACACATTCCGCATGGAAATGTGCCAGTGTGGACATACGATTGTCATCAATTAGTTATGCCCAAGTGGTGCCAAGAAAAATTGCATCTGTCATACAGTCTGTCTGGCTTCATGGCCCATGGTTGATTTAGAGACACTCCTGTTTTCCTTTACTCTGGCCATAGTCATAACATGCTCGCAGAGAGTTGAGATTATCTAGTGAAGCACATGACGTTTCATGACAAGAGCTCATTTCAGAATGTCATGGAAGTTCACTGACTTAGCTGTTCTTTAGTGGCCAGGATATTGTTGCTTCCTGGGCACCCAGAACACCTAATTTATGCTTGATCTCTGAAAGCATTTTATTACAAAAATCTTATGATACAAGAGCACAGACATTTTTTTCTCTTTATTTCCCAATCTTTGGATTGATGTGATAGGCTTTTCATTGTAAAGCTGAGATAATCTTTCCAAGGAATAATTCTTAGAAAGAGGTATATTTTCTTTTCTTTTTGCAATTAATCACTGCTTGATTTTCTTTGTATAAAGACATTATTGCTTTTAAATTTATGAGACCACCTTTCAACTTCTTTGATCGACTCACTGATGTTATATATTGCTTTCGTGTTAATGTTCAACTCTATCTTTCTATTAATAATTTATTGATAGAAACTTATTACTAGGTACTGAGAATGCAAGAATGTGTAAGCCCCAGTTCCCACTCTCAAAAGTTTATAGATATAAAGAGAACAAATTGATCAACAAATGAATCAGTGAATGAATTCCATTTAATGTGATAGTATGCTAAGAAGAGTAGAGTACAATGAAGGTAGGAATGCAAAAGAGAAGAGTAGATAAGTGTCCGGGGGATATTTTAAACTTTTTATACTACTCATAACATGACATTTTTTTTTGCATGTTTTAAAAAATAAATATTTATTTTTTCATCCTCTGTCTAAACACATCTAGCTGTCAGTGGTATATGCAGTTTAATAGTGTTTTACAGTCTTGTGTGACCTGGCTATAAGTTTAAATATATGTTATTTTTACTAGGAAACCCATTCTTTGGAGACAGTTGAAGATGAAATATTTTGTTGATCTAACTGGATTTTCCTGTTTTTCATGGATTAAATGTAATCTAAATAAACAAGAGTTCGGCCGTCTTGGATTTTGTTATGTTTTGGGGTACAGGAAGAGCTAGGACATGCAAATTTATCAAGTAATAAAGGTACATGCGTCTGACAGTAGAAGTTAGGCCAGATAAAAGATCCAGTATAGTAGTTAAATAAAGAAATAGATATTATTTATGAGTTTCTTACCAGCTTTGCAGTACTTTCTTATCAGCCATGACTATTCATGTTAATGACAATTCACCGTACGAATAATTATACAGTACTTTGTGCCAGGCACTGTTCTAGGTCCTGAGAATACATCAGTGAATACAAAGATCAAAATTCCTGACCCTGTGGAGTTTTACATTTGCTGGGAACTTAGATAATAGGTGTTAAGATATTCTGAATTGAGGACGCTTATAACCTCATTGTATTTCCAATTCAGATGCTAGTTGAAATGATGCAGAACAGCAAGAGCATAGGTCATTATATCTGAGTTTCAGAGTTACAGCTGGCACTATTTGGTGATGAGTTAGCCAGTGCTTCTGGTTTTCTGAAAGAATACGGTGTGTTTCTTTGCACGGAGCCTGCCTTCTTGTAAAACATGGTGACAGGTGGGTGGGTGTGATGGGAGTTATTTGTGTAATTAGTCAAATGAGTGAAACTTTTGGTAGAAGAGAGGAAAGCTAAAGAGTACATGTGTATTCACTTACATCTCTATATTCAATCTATGGTATAAAATTGCCAGTAATCCCTCAGAGCAAAATATGTATTTTAACATCTTTATTGGAGTATAATTGCTTTAAAATGGTGTGTTAGTTTCTGCTGTATAACAAAGTGAATCAGCTATACATATACATATATTCCCATATTCCCACCCTCCCTACCCCACCTCTCTAGGTGGTCACAAAGCACCGAGCTGATCTCCCTGTGCTATGCGGCTGCTTCCCACTAGCTATCTATTTTACATTTGGTAGTATATATATGTCCATGCCACTCTCTCACTTCGTCCCAGCTTACTCTTCCCTCTCCCCGTGTCCTCAAGTCCGTTCTCTACGTCTGCGTCTTTATACCTGTCCTGCCCCTAGGTTCTTCAGAACCATTTTTTTTTTTTTTTAGATTCCATGTATATGTGTTAGCATACAGTATTTGTTTTTCTCTTTCTGATCTCATTTTATTGATTTGAGTCCTCTCTCTCTTTTTCTTGATGAGTCTGGCTAAAGGTTTATCAATTTCGTTTATATTCTCAGAGAACCAGCTTTTAGTTTTATTGATCTTTGCTATTGTTTTCTTTCTTTCTATTTCATTTATTTGTGCTCTGATCTTTATGATTTCTTTCCTTCTACTAACCTTGGGTTTTGTTTGTTCTTTTCTCTAGTTCCTTTATGTGTAAAGTTAGATTGTTTATTTGAGATTTTTCTTGTTTCTTGAGGTAGGATTGTATTGCTGTGTACTTCTCTCTTAGAACTGCTTTTGCTGCATCCCATAGGTTTTGGATCATCGTGTTTTGGTTGTTATTTGTCTCTAGGTACTTTTTGATTTCCTTTTTGGTTTCTTCAGTGATCTCTTGGTTATTTAGTAATGTATTGTTTAGCCTCCATGTGTTTGTGTTTTTTGTTTTTTTCCCCCAGGAATTGATTTCTAATCTCATAGCATTGTGGTTGGAAAAGATGCTTGATATGATTTGAATTTTCTTAAATTTACCAAGGCTTGATTTGTGACCCAAGATGTAATCTATACTGGAGAGTGTTCCATGTGCACTCAAGAGGAAAGTGTAATCTGCTGTTTTTGGATGGAATGTCCTATAAATATCAATTAAATCTATCTGATCTATTTTATCATTTAAAGCTTCTGTTTCCTTATTAATTTTCTGTCTGGATGATCTGTCCATTGGTGAAGTGAGGTGTTAAAATCCCACACTATTATTGTATTACTGTCGATTTCCTCTTTTACAGCTGTTAGCATTTGCCTTATGTATTGAGGTGCTCCTATGTTGGGTGCATATGTATTTATAATTGTTATATCTTCTTCTTGGATTGATCCCTTGATCATTATGTCATGTCCTTCCTTGTCTCTTGTAACATTATTTTAAAGTCTATTTTATCTGATATGAGTATTGCTACTCCAGCTTTCTTTTGATTTCCATTTGCATGGAATATCTCTTTCCATCCCCTCACTTTCAGTCTGTATGTGTCTCTGGGGTCTGAAGTGGGTCTCTTGTAGACAGCATATAGATGGGTCTTGTTTTTGTTTCCATTCAGTGAGCCTGTGTCTTTTGGTTGGAGCATTTAATCCATTCACATTTAAGGTAATTATCGATATGTATGTTCCTGTGACCATTTACTTAATTGTTTTGGGTTTGTTTTTGTAGGTCCTTTCCTTCTCTTGTGTTTCCCACTTAGAGAAGTTCCTTTAGCATTTGTTGTAGAGCTGGTTTGGTGGTGCTGAATTCTCTTAGCTTTTGCTTGTCTGTAAAGCTTAAATTTTCTCCATTGACTCTGAATGAGATCTTTGCCGGGTAGAGTAATCTTGGTTTTAGTTTCTTTTCTTTTATCACTTTGTATATATCATGCCACTCCCCTCTGGCTTGTAGAGTTTCTGCTGAAAAATCAGCTGTTAACCTTATGGGAGTTCCCTTGTATGTTATTTTTCCCTTGTTGCTTTTAATAATTTATCTTTGTCTTTAATTTTTGTCAATTTCATTTCTATGTGTCTCGGTGTCTTTCTCCTTGGGTTTATCCTGCCTGGGACTCTCTGTACTTCCTGGACTTGGGTGGCTATTTCCTTTCCCGTGTTAGGGAAGTTTTCGACTATAATCTCTTCAAACATTTTCTTGCGTCCTTTCTTTCTCTCTTCTCCTTCTGGGACCCCTATAATGTGAATGTTGGTGCATTTAATGTTGTCCCGGAGGTCTCTTAGGCTGTCTTCATTTCTTTTCATTCTTTTTTCTGTATTCTGTTCCTCGGCAGTGAATTCCACCATTCTGTCCTCCAGGTCATTTATCCGTTCTTCTGCCTCAGTTATTCTGCTATTGATTCCTTCTAGTGTATTTTTCATTTCAGTTATTGTATTGTTCATCTCTGTTGGTTTGTTCTTTAATTCTTCTAGATCTTTGTTAAACATTTCTTGCATCTTCTTGATCTTTGCCTCCATTCTTTTTCCGAGGTCCTGGATCATCTTCACTATCATTATTCTGAATTCTTTTTCTGGAAGGTTGCCCATCTCTACTTCATTTAGTTGTTTTTCTGCGGTTTTATCTTATTCCTTCATTTGGTACGTAGTCCTCTGCCTTTTCATCTTGTCTGTCTTTCTGTGAACGTGGTTTTTGTTCCACAGGCTGCAGGATGGTAGTTCTGCTGTCTGCCCTCTGGTGGATGAGGCTGTCTTAGAGGCTTGTGCAAGCCTCTTGATGGGAGGGACTGATGGTGGGTAGAGCTGGGTGTTGCTCTGGTGGGTGGAGCTCAGTAAAACTTTAATCCGCTTGACTGCTGATGAGTGGGGCTGGGTTCCCTCCCTGTTGGTTGTTTGGCCTGAGGCGACCCAGCTCTGGTACCTACCAGCTGTCTGGTGGGGCTAATGGCAGACTCTGGCAGGGCCCACGCCAAGGAGTACTTCCCAGAACTTCTGTTGTCAGTGTCCTTGTCCCACGGTGAGCCACAGCCACTCTCTGCCTCTGCAGGAGACCCTCCAACACTAGCAGGTAGGTCTGGTTCAGTCTCCTATGGGGTCACTGCTCCTTCCCCTGGGTCCCAATGCACATACTACTTTGTGTGTGCCCTCCAAGAGTGGAGTGTCTGCTCCCCCCAGTCCTGTCCAAGTTCTGCAGTCAAATACTGCTAGCCTTCAAAGGCTGATTCTCTGGGAATTCCTCCTCCTGTTGCTGGACTCCCAGGTTGGGAAGCCTGATGTGGGGCTCAGAACCTTCAGTGGGTGGACTTCTGAGGTGTAAGTGTTCTCCAGTCTGTGAGTCACCCACCCAGCAGTTACAGCATTTGATTTTACTGTGATTGCGCCCCCCCACCATCTCATTGTGGCTTCTCCTTTGTCTTTGTATGTGAGGTATCTTTTTTGGTGAGTTCCAGTGTCTTCCTTTTGATGAGTGGTTCAGCAGTTAGTTGTGATTCTGGTGCTCTCGCAAGAGGGAGTGAGAGCACGTTCTCCTACTCCGCCTTCTTGAACCAATCTAGGAAACAGTACTTTTTTGCCTTAATAGTATCTATAGAAGGGTTAAATGTGGCCTTTTGAAATCTGACACTATTCGACACTTGAATATTAACTACGACCAAGTTGCCAATGTGTGCGCTGTTGGCAGTTATTGGCCTCAGTCTATATTGACAATATAATTTCTCTAGTTTTTTTTGTGTAGTTACAAGTACAAAGAATTTCTGGCTTTCATTGGACCATATTGATACTTAGTGGGATTTCAAGCTAAAAATTAGAAAATTAATTCAGAAATGTTGATAACAAACCACATTTGTTTTAGTGTAAAAATTTGTGTTTTTTTTTAAATGTAAATGATCATTAAAAATGTGCAGTTTTTTGAGCAATACAGATGAGCATTTATATCACAAAATGTATTTCAATAGACTATTATAGTTTCAGGTTACATTTATTAAGGGCTTATGTATGCCAGGCATTGGTCTAAAGTATAAAAAGCTCTTTACATGAACTGTCTCCTTTAAATCTCACAATAATCCTCTGAAGAGGCTTTATTATGAATCCCATTGTACACATGAGGAAAGTGAGGCACACGGGTAAACTGTCCAAATGTTTTGAATGCAGGCAGTGGCACTCTAGAGCTTTTAACTGCTACTCTTTACTACTTCCCTGAAATCTTTCTCTAAAAAGAGATGATAGAAAGTTTGAGTCAGTGTACTTTGTTGGGCACACTATGTTCCTTAAAACCCTTCCTGGGCTTCCCTGGTGGCGCAGTGGTTGAGAGTCCGCCTGCCGATGCAGGGGACGCGGGTTTGTGCCCCGGTCCCGGAAGATCCCACATGACGCGGAGCGGCTGGGCCCGTGAGCCATGGCCGCTGAGCCTGCGCGTCCGGAGCCTGTGCTCTGCAACGGGAGAGGCCACAACAGTGAGAGGCCCGCGTACCGCAAAAAAAAAAAAAAAAAGCCCTTTCCTTCCCTCCTTTTATTTGAGTCGCTCTAATAGAGTGCCAGGTACTGTGGGAACTGATAAATAAGACACAGTTCCTATTCTCAAGTTGCTCCCAGTTTGGAGAGCACAGTCTTCAGCCAGTTCCTATGCTGCAGTGCATCGTAAAGAGGAGGAGCATAAAGAAAGAGTTCTGGGAGCATGGAGGATTTTTCTGTGATCGCGTTTTAGTAGTTATTCCCCTTCTGTAGCATTACGTTATGGACAAGGACAGCTGATCCTGTTTTGTGAAGCATGTATACAATAAAGATAATTTTCATGGTTCATGGGGAAGAACCAAAAGGCTGGTAGGCTTTGCACTTTGGAATTCTGGATATTCTTTATGTGGTGACAGAATGTTGATGAGCTTTGGCCCTTAGTTCCTGGCAGTTGCTGGTCATGGGCAACCAATGTCCGATATAATTAACTTTAATCCATACTTTGAAGATTAGCCAGTTGCATGAGCCAGAATTGTTGTAAATTCACATGGACTCATCAGCCTGCACATATATATTTCTCCAAATTTAGTGTGTTCTGTCATTTCTCTCAAAACATTGGCATTCTCTTGGAATAGCCTGGCATGTGTTCCTTTCCAACTTTAGATTCTTAAAGTTTACTATAACAAATTATTATGCAAACAGATATAAAGTGATCTGTCCTTTGGGATATTCAGCATAACATGTTAGTTAGCTTCATGATTGTTTACCCTTCACAACTAGCTCAACAGAAACATTGTCTTCACGCAGTCTGCAGCTAATCAAATATTACAATAATAAAAAATACACTTGGAGGTCTTTAATTTCTAATTTGGACCAAGACACCTCAGTTAAAGCATAAAGATGATTGCCAGATGGAATAATTTAAAGATAAGCAAAGGCAGCATTAAAAACAAATAAATTAAACATTTTTTAAAATTACTGGAATCAAGGAGGGATACAGAATTGAAATACAAAAGTAAACCACAAAGTGTGTATTGGTTTACTCAGCTAAATTAGAATCTCTAGTTCATGGAATTTTAGGACTGGAAAGGGAGTTTGCGGTAGGCTGAATAATGGCCCTTAAGATACCCACCTCCGAAACCCCCAAACCTGTGAATATGTTACCTTATATGGCAAAAGAAACTTTGTAGATTCAGTGAAGATTCTGAGCTGGAGAGATGATTCTGAATTATTTGGGTGGGCCCATGTAATCACTAGGGTTCTTACAAGAGCGAGGAAGGAGGGTCAGAGTCAGAGAAGGAGGTGTGACAATGGAAGCAGAGGTCAGAGAGATGTAGCCTCAAGCCACGGAATGGGGGCCTCCAGAAGCTGGAAAAGGCAAGGGACGGATTTTCTCCTAGAGCCTCTGAGAGAAGTGCAGCCCTGCCAACACCTTGATTTTTTAGCACAGAGAAACTGATTTTGGATGTCAGACCTCTATAATCAATTTGTGTTGTTTTAAGCTACTACAATTGTGGTGATTTGCTATATCAGCAATAGGAAGCTAGTACAGACCTTAAATGTCATGTAGCACAGTGACTCTTAGTCTTTCTTAAGCCTCACCAATCAGGTTTTTGGGAGAGGAAGGGACCTGGGGGAAACAGGAAGCACTTGTTGATGCTCAGAAGGATTGGGAGATTAGGAGAAATTTTTTTTTTAAATTTTATTTATTTATTTAGTTTTTGCGGTACGCGGGCCTCTCACTGCTGTGGCCTCTCCCGTTGCGGAGCACAGGCTCCGGACGCGCAGGCTCAGTGGACGAGGCTCACGGGCCCAGCCGCTCTGTGGCATGTGGGATCTTCCCGGACCGGGGCACGAACCCGTGTCCCCTGCATCGGCAGGCGGACTCTCAACCACTGCGCCACCAGGGAAGCCCTAGGAGAAATTTTTGGTGTCCAAGAATTACTATGAAGATCTCAAGAGAGCACATTCACTGCAGTTAGTAGTATAGGACTGAGGTAGAGCAATGTCTTGCAGTTGTTCTGGGAATCCTCAGTTCCACCAAAGCTGCTGCTCTCTCTTACTAGTAGTTTTTATCCCTCCTCCTCCCATGAATGAAGAGCTGTCTCAGCTATCATAACTGCCTTGACTATGTCCACTGCCAGCCAACCATCCTTTACATTTATTTGTGAAATCCCCTTGAATCCATTTTGTCCTGAATTGGTGGTTTGTATGTCAGCTCAGATAAATGAACCTGTCTCTGCCGGATCCACAGAAAAGCCTGAAACTTTCCCTAACTAGGAAATTTGTTCTAATTGTTGACAGAAAGTAGTTTTTTTAAGTTAATTGCAACTCTTTCTCTTGCGTTTGAAGACTATTTTCTTTTCTTCTGTTTAATGAAAATGAGGAATATTTGGTCAACTTCTGTTTTATTTGGTCTGCTTGAAAATCAGTTTTGCTTTTCTTTTTCTAGCCAGTTTATCTTTTTTCACTTAGAGCATGTTATTTTCTAAGTTGTTAGGTATTTTGTGTTTCTCTGGAAACTTATCCAAGTGCCCTCTGATCCTTTTAAGCTGCAACTCCCTGAACTAAATCTAGTTATTTAGTTTTATCATTGGATCTAGTCAGTGGTAGAAGATAGAGTACCTTTTCCTGATGTGCGAAAACAACCCCGCATTAATTTTGAATGTTGACTTGAAGTTGACAGTTGAAATACAGATTGGCATTAACTTTGAATACAAATCAGCTGATTAATGCAATTTGATATGTTAACTATATTACTAAGAACCTCCATAATGTGAAATGACCTTTTCAAACTAAAATTTTTGACTTTAAGATGTGTTCTTTTGGAAATTATTTTGTTTCATCATTATTAAAAAATAATGACACATGAGGGTCCCTGAATTTAATTATAGAATCTCTGCTTTTTTTTTTTTTTTTTTGCAGTATGCAGGCCTCTTACTGTTGTGGCCTCTCCCGTTGCGGAGCACAGGCTCCGGACGCGCAGGCTCAGAGGCCATGGCTCACGGGCCCAGCCGCTCCGCGGCATGTGGGATCTTCCCGGACCGGGGCACGAACCCGTGTCCCCTGCATCGGCAGGCGGACTCTCAACCACCGCGCCACCAGGGAAGCCCGAATCTCTGCTTTTGATGGGGCACATTCTTTGTGCCTCTAGTTCTTCCACTTGATATTTAATTGTTTTGTGTTTGCTTTTGTAGGTCCTTTTCTTTTCTTGTGTTTCCCACTTAGAGAAGTTCCTTTCGCATTTGTTGTAGAGCTGGTTTGGTGGTGTTGAATTCTCTTAGCTTTTGCTTGTCTGTAAAGCTTTTGATTTCTCCCTCGAATCTGAATGAGATCCTTGATGGGTAGAGTAATCTTGGTTGTAGGTTCTTCCCTTTCATCACTTTAAATATGTCCTGCCACTCCCTTCTGGCTTGTAGAGTTTCTGCTGAGAAATCAGCTGTTAACCTTATGGGAGTTCCCTTGTATGGTATTTGTCATTTTTCCCTTGCTGCTTTCAATAATTTTTCTTTGTTTTTAATTTTTGCCAATTTGATTACTATGTGTCTCGGCATGTTTCTCCTTGGGTTTATCCTGTATGGAACTCTCTGTGCTTCCTGGACTTGGGTGGCTAGTTCCTTTCCCATGTTAGGAAAGTTTTCGATTATAATCTCTTCAAATATTTTCTCAGGTCCTTCCTGTCTCTCTTCTCCTTCTGGGACCCCCATAATGCAAATGTTGTTGCGTTTAATGTTGTCCCAGAGGTTTTTTAGGCTGTCTTCATTTCTTTTCATTCTTTTTTCTTTATTCTGTGCCGCAGCAGTGAATTCCACCATTCTGTCTTCCACGTTACTTATCCGTTCTTCTGCCTCAGTTATTCTGCCACTGATTCCTTTTAGTGTAATTTTCATTTCAGTTATTGTGCTGTTCACCTCTGTTTGTTTGTTCTTTAATTCTTCTAGGTCTTTGTTAAACATTTCTTGCATCTTCCCGATCTTTGCCTCCATTCTTTTTCCGAGGTCCTGGATCATCTTCACTATCATTATTCTGAATTCTTTTTCTGGAAGGTTGCCCATCTCCACTTCATTTAGTTGTTTTTCTGGGGTTTTATCTTGTTCCTTCATCTGGTACATAGCCCTCTGCCTTTTCATCTTGTCTATCTTTCTGTGAATGTGGTTTTTGTTCCACAGGCTGCAGGATTGTAGTTCTTCTTGCTTCTGCTGTCTGCCCTCTGGTGGCTGAGGCTCTCTAAGAGGCTTGTGCCAGTTTCCTGATGGGAGGGGCTCGTGGTGGGTAGAGCTGGCTGTTGCTCCCACTTGATATTTAAAGAACATAAAGTTAAAATATTCTGTACACTAAATATTTTGTGTATACCAAACAGTGCCTTAAAATACATAAAAAATTAGTTTCAATTTAAGTTCTTCTTGGCTGAGATTTGGTTAATCTTGGTAATTTATTTTATTAGGTATTATAAGGAACTGTTAGCTGGGGAGAAAAAGAAATACGGACTCTGCCCACTTAACCAAATGCCCATTGAGCAAAGTATCCAGATGTTCTAATAACTACTTATTGTTGATCAATTTCAATAAAGTAGCTGTCAGAGAAAGCACTGAAAGTCTTTACTGATTTTTTTTCTTTCTCTGTTGAGCTCTCTTTAAGACCTTGCAAAATCCTGCTCCTCATTCAAGCTTTACTCCTTAGACTGAGCATGTGCTGCTGGTTTTTATCTGAACCAAACTTTATTATGATATTGGCAAAATGGTGATTTTATAACCCCACTACATTTATCAGTTGATGGTCCACCACTATAGGGGAGAGTGTTCCCACCCTCCCTTCCTTCCTTTCATCCTTTCCTTATTGACTTATGAATCTGTTATCGGTCTTGACTCATGAATTCCCACTTTCCACAGTGGGTTATAATCCATGACTATCCGTATTTATTTATTTAAAATTTATTTATTTATGGCCGTACGCGGGCCTCTCACTGCTGTGGCCCCTCCTGTTGCACAGTGCAGGCTCTGGACGCGCAGGCTCAGCATCCATGGCTCACGGACCCAGCCGCTGCGCGGCATGTGGGATCTTCCCGGACCGGGGCACGAACCTGCGTCCCCTGCATCGGCAGGTGGACTCTCAACCACTGCGCCACCAGGGAAGCCCTATCCTTATTTATTTTGATGTTCAAATTACTTTCTTTATACACCTTAGTGTCATACGTGCCTTTAAAGACCCAAGTCCATGTCATTCTTTCATGCGCATTTAGTTTGCTTTGTGCTCTGCCTTCTTTCTCACTTTTTGTAAGGATTACACAAATTCAGTCTTTCCTCTTTTTTACAATTCAATTGTTTATTACATGTTAGTGAGCTTTACCTTCTCTGAGTCTGTTATTGTCTTTTTCTTACTGCTTCTGTTATTCCCTGTGAACCTAAGGGATTGTTCATCCCTCCCCATCATTGAAGAAAGGTTTAAAAGTCCTGAACTGGAGACTGTGATGCTTGTTTACAAAATCAAGCACCTCTGAAACTTCATTCATCATGCCTTTTCTTTTTCTACATTCATGTAATCAGCAGGCTTAGGAGTATATTTTGGTTATTTCAATATACTGCATTTTTCTCTTTTTTATATTCATGCTTAAAATTCTATATTATTTTTTTTTTTTTAAACATCTTTATTCGGGTATAATTGCTTTACAATGGTGTGTTAGTTTCTGCTTTATAACAAAGTGAATCAGCTATACATATACATATGTTCCCATGTCTTCCCTCTTGCGTCTCCCTCCCTCCCACTCTCCCCATCCCACCCTTCCAGGCTGTCACAAAGCACCGAGCTAATATCCCTGTGCCTTGCGGCTGCTTCCCCCCAGCTATCTACCTTACTACGTTTGTTAGTGTGTATATGTCCATGACTCTCTCTCGCCCTGTCAAAACTCACCCTTCCCCCTCCCAATTTCCTCAAGTCCGTTCTCCAGTAGGTCTGCGTCTTTATTCCTGTCTTACCCCTAGGTTCTTCATGACATTTTTTTCCCTTAAATTCCATATATATGTGTTAGCATACGGTTAAAATTCTATATTATTGTTAAAATATTAAAATGACATTCATGTTCAGGATTGAGGGTTAGTGTTAATAACTTCCATTTAATGAGCGTACAGTTTGGTGCCTGGAGAAATTTTTTTTTCAAATGTTTTATCTTATTGCCATTGTAAAGGTATTAAAATTTTAAAGTAGACATCTCAACTCAAGAGTCTGTGTAACATTTTGGAAATGCTTTCTTTCCAAAAAAGCATTTTCCTCAGATGCTTGAGGCAGTTTGAAAATAGCTGCAGTAGTGCTGAATATAGTTTGTGTTAACTACACGGAGAGTATGAACGTGAATTGTCAGTATTTTGCCTCATTTCTTTTGTTTTCAGGAGTGATTAAAAACCCTGGTTTGGAACAGACAATGACATTAGGATAGCAGTGTCTAGCCAAAAAAAAAATCTTGTTTTTAGAGAATATTTAAAAATTTTTACTCAACTGTTGAACTGTTACATTTCCAAAAAATGATTAATTTTATGTATTAATTTTATTCTCACCAAAATAAAGTAGTAAATCAACTATACTTCAATAAAAAAAATAAAACTGTAGGTAGCCCACTGAGGGAAGAGATGATAAATGCCTTTTAAAAGAGTCTTACATATACACACCACTATATAGAAAATAGATAACTAATAAGGACGTACTGTACAGCACAGGGAACTCTACTCAGTACTCTGTAATGGCCTGTTTGCGGAAAGAATCTAAAAAAGAGTGGAGGGACTGCCCTGGTGGCACAGTGGTTAAGAATCTGCCTGCCAGTGCAGGGGACACGGGTTCGAGCCCTGGTCCAGGAAGATCCCACATGCCACGGAGCAGCTAAGCCCGTGCACCGAACTACTGAGCCTGTGCTCTAGAGCCCGTGAGCCACAACTGCTGAGCCCGTGTGCCACAACTACTGAAGCCCCTGCACCTAGAGCCCGTGCTCAGCGACAAGAGAAGCTACCGCAATGAGAAGGCTGCACACTGCAATGAAGAGTAGCTCCCACTCACCGCAACTAGAGAAAGCCTGCACGCAGCAACGAAGACCCAACACAGCCAAAAATAAATATAAATAAAAAAATAAAAAAGAATAGATATATATATGTATAACTGATAAACTTTGCTGTACAGCAGAAACTAACACAACATTGTAAATCAACTATGCTCCAATAAAAAATTTTTAAATGTCTTAGATTATTAATAGTCCATTCTATACAGTTCATTCTACCTCCTACCCCTAGTAATTTTTCAGAACCTACTTCCCCAGCATTTAAGAGGTGCTGGTAAATGTTTTGCATTGTTGCAGGTACTTTGTGTACTAAGAGACATTTTTTTCTCCTATGTCCATGCAAATACTTAATTAAATTTAAAAAAAATTATAGCTTATAGTATTGTTTGAAACTTTCTGGGTGCTGCTCGGTTTTTCTCAACACTGTAAATTGGATTCTTAGAATTCCTTATTTCACCCATTCAAGCAGAGATAAATAGGTATTTCTCAAACCTCTTCTACAGAGTTTAATATAGCCCTTGGCATGATGTGGGCTTGTAATAACAGCTCGTTAGTACTCTATGGGAAAATTGAGAGAGAGGGAGCTATTAAGTAACTTACTGAACATCATGTAACTAGTTAACTTGAGCTACTAACTAAACAAAAATACCTCTTAAATGCTTGACTATACTGCCTATATTGTATAGTAGTGAAAAGACTCTTGAGGCAGAAAGACCCGAGTTTGACTTACAGGTTAGCTATACTAGAAAAGTTGTGCAAATTGTATAGCACATCTCAAAGAGTCAGTATTAGTCATTGTGCCAAAATATATGGCGGCAGCCCCTCTTATATATATTCTTGCTCTCTTCTTTTTTTAAGGTACAGGAATGTAGCTCTAAAGCCCAGTTTATTTAACTAAGTCCTGGATTTGAATCAGCTGCTCTAAATTCTAATTCTTGATGGAGATTATTAAAGATGATTAGGGATAGAATGAAATAATATATAAGAAATTTGTAAATTATATCACAATATAAAAGCATGAAGTATTAATTTATTTTAAATGAAGTTAATTTTTTCCCACCATAAAGTTGTTCATTCTCATAGAAAATTTGGAAAACATTTTTAAATAGAGGAGAAGTAAAATGATTATCTGTTGTACAACCACCTAGAGATAACGGTTTTGTTTCCTTTTAGCCCTGAGTTTCTGTTTTTTTAAACATAAGTTGATTATTTAGGAACTTTCAGCGGTCCCAGAATGAAGATTATATAAAAGAGAATTTGAGGGACTTCCCTGATGGTGCAGTAGTTAAGAATCTGCCTACCAGTGCAAGGGACACGGGTTTGATCCCTGGTCCGGGAAGATCCCACATGCCGTGGAGCAGCTAAGCCTGTGCACCACAACTACTGAGCCTGCGCTCTAGAGCCCGTGAGCCACAACTACTGAGCCCAGGCACCACAGTTACTGAAGCCTGCGCTCTCTAGGGCCTGCGTGCCACAACTACTGAGCCCACGTGCTGCATTTACTGAAGCCCTTGTGCCTAGAGCCCGTGCTCTGCAACAAGAGTAGCCACTGCAATGAGAAGCCCGCACACCGCAATGAAGAGTAGTAGCCCCAGCTCGCCGCAACTAGAGAAAGCCCACACGTAGCAATGAAGACCCAATGCGGCCAAAAAAAAAAAAAATTGATTAAAGAGATTTGATACCTTGATACCTTGTTTTCATTTGATACCTTGTTTTCCAATTACAAGCTCCCCAGTAATTCAGGCTCTTCATTATCAGATTGTCTTCATTATCTTCATTCAAAGATGTAGAAAACCATATATCAGTTATTTGGACAATATAAACAGCCATTTTATAGCTCTTTTCAGGTCTGCTTTTGGGAGGGGTCAATTCCTATACTTTTTTAATCTGTTCCTAACAAGGACTGTGTTACGAGTGGGGAGGTCTGGCTTGGCAGCAGTTCCTGTGAAAAGTAACTGGGCATCTTTTTTTTTTTTTGGAGTACAACTGCTTTACAATGGTGTGTTAGTTTCTGCTGTACAGCAAAGTGAGTCAGCCACACGTATACATATATCCCCTCTTCCTTGGATTTCTTTCCCAATTAGGTCACCACAGAGCGCTGAGTAGAGTTCCAATAGGGCATCTTACATAACTGTCAGTGATAAAAACCAGCAGTGTGGTGTGGGAGCTGTTACAGACCTAGGCTTCTGAAAGGGGCCTGAGGGTATGACTTTCTTGCTGTGCCTTGTGCATCTAGATCACATCCAGCATATTGTATTTACGGTGGGGGACTGAGGTTTGAGCTGGACTGTGACAATATAGGAACAGGTGACTAGGACAGCAGTGAGTCTAGAAGTCCTGTCAGTCATTGAACAGTTGAAAGAACTGAAGATGTTTTGCTTAATAGGCATCCTAGGTTAGCTCAGAGGAATCCACATGTGAAAGAGGGAGTAGACCCTCAGACTACAGACCTTGGAAAGCAATGAGTTGGGGGTTCTTTTTGGTTTAATATAATGAGCGTGTGTGTGTGTGACATGATATATATATATATATATATATATGTGTGTGTGTTTATGCACATATATATATATAGTTATTGGGATTTTCTAGTAATGGAATAGAGCTAGAGTGGAGTTAGTTTCTGGTCACTGAAGGTATTTAAGCTGAGGTTGGATGGATCCCTGCCTAGAGGTAATATAAAATGCATATCTTCACTGGATTCATTCATTCATTCACTCACTCACTCACTTTTTATTTGGTCCTTCCTGTGTGCTACGGACTGTGCCCAGTGCTGAGGAGACAGAGATCAATACTGTGGGCAAGAGGTTGGATTACATGACTTCAGAGATCCCATTATGGCTGTGGCTGAACGAAATTGCTTGATGTTTCAGTTTCTTTGGCCTTAATAAAAGAGCAGATATCTGATTTGCGTATTACTCTGCCTTTTAAACACTCCAGCGTGTTACTATCACATTTCTTCTATGATGTGGAATAATGCTGCATATTACTTGCTGCAAATAGGCCTTTAACTTATGTGCATGACAGTGTTTTTCATGGCAAACGTTTAATTCCAGGCTGACTTCAAAAAGATTCAAAAATTATGAAGTATCATGAGAGAACATAATGCTTATTAAATGTAAGGTGATATTATTAATGTTGTTGGGAGTTCATTGAACTTAAAGCATATATGGAAGAGTCAGGTTCTAAAGTCACACTTATTTTTTTGAGAGGAGTTACAGTTTGTATATACTGAGATCTTGAATCTCCAAACCTTACCATCTGTAGATTGACCGTATATCTAGACGGATTCTATTCCTGCTTGTAGAGATCAGATAGTACCGGGAGAAGCAGAGATGCCAAGAACAAAGTGTGCAGATTTGGAGGTGATATTGGGGTCTCTGTACGTTTCGGCCCATCAAGTAAGGCCAGCTGTTCATTTGTTTCCTGTCTAGGTTTGGAATTCACCCAGTTGCAGGCCGGATGCCTGGTCAGCTTAATGTGCTGCTGGCTGAGGCTGGGGTGCCATATGATATTGTGTTGGAGATGGATGAGATCAACCATGATTTCCCAGGTAAGTGATGGGGATAATGGTGAAGTTTAGGTGTTCTTAGTATGAATAGAGTGATGCCAGTCTTAGGGCATAAATTGTGGGATTACTGAAGACCTACTAGTCAGATGAAGAGTAACCTGCTCCTCGTAAGGATGCAGTTGAAACTAAATAAGGGAAAGACAATACTGAAAAAGGTGCAACAGATTTGTAAGCAGCATGGGTAATTTTCTCCCTCTGAGGAGACCTGAAGGATGGGGAAAATCTTGGGAGGCAGTGCAGTGGACTGCATTGCAGAGGGATTTGGAACAGACCTGGCTTTGGAATCCAGGTCCTGAGTCTCATTTGCTTGTGGCCTTGAACTAGGTACTCAACCTCAGGTTCCTCCTTTATAAAATTGCTTCTGCTGATGATTTAGGGTCTGATTCTTGCCAGTGTCTGAGATTTTACTGGTTTTCAGTTGTACCACCTCATGGTCAGTAAGTAGTTTTCTGTTTTCTTTAAAGTACTAGGACTTCACTAGATAAGGTGTTGGACTTTGTGGCTGTCACTGGGTAGATGTTGAATGCTAATGACGTTTGGCCCAAGATCATGTTTGTTAAAATTAAACCAGTTCCCTCTGGCACGTATCCACTGTAAACTTAAAAAGTACTGTTTATTAGAGAAAAATAATGAAATTGTGTGTATGTCTAGATTCACGTGGCATTTTTGGCAGAGTTCTAAGGTCCCTTATATTATGATCCTTAAAGAGGGAATTTAGACCATTTTAATTTTATGCCCCCTTTCAGATTTCACTGTTGCTAAATTATGTGTGAAACCTGCCAGTTCCAGGAATTATGGACACAGCTTTAATATAGTACAGACTCTTAGACCATTTTCTTTTAGACATTGAATTGCATATTAAGTAGTCATTTTAAAAGTTGAAAATGGAATGCAGATCTTTTTTTTTAACATCTTTATTGGAGTATAATTGCTTTACAATGTCATGTTAGTTTCTGCTGTATAACAAAGTGGATCAGCTATACATATACATATATCCCCATATCTCCTCCCTCTTGCGTCTCCCTCCCACCCTCCCTATCCCACCCCTCTAGGTGGTCACAAAGCACGGAGCTGATCTCCCTGTGCTATGTAGCTGCTTCCCACTAGCCATCTATTTTACATTTGGTAGTGTATGTCCATGCCACTCTTTCACCTCGTCCCAGCTTACCTTTCCCTCTCCCTGTATCCTCAAGTCCATTCTCTACGTCTGCATGTTTATTCTTGTCCTGCCCCTAGGTTCTTCAGAACCTTTTTTTTTTTTAGATTTCATATATACGTGTTAGCATATGGTATTTGTTTTTCTCTTTCTGACTTACTTCACTCTGTATGACAGACTCTGGGTCCATCCACCTCCCTACAAATAACTTCATTTCTTTTTATGGCAGAGTAATATTCCATTGTATATATGTGCTACATCTTCTTTATCCATGTCACAAAGAAAGAAAACTATAGACCAATATCACTGATGAACATAGATGCAAAAATCCTCAACAAAGTACTAGCAAACAGAATCCAACAACACGTTAAAAGGATCATGCAGCATGATCAAGTGGGATTTATCCCAGGAATGCAAGGATTCTTCAATATATGCAAATCAGTCAATGTGATACACCATATTAACAAATTGAAGGAGAAAAACCATATGATCATCTCAATAGATGCAGAAAAAGCTTTTGACAAAATACAGCACCCATTTATGGGAGTGCAGGTCTTTAATGTTACTGGCAAGATCATTTTGGGATCATAAAAGAGCTATAAAGTCAGATTAGGTAGATCCATTGAGGGGAGGAAAGCATAATAATGCAAGCTCCAGTCAGGGTGCTCAGGTTCAGATGCAGGACCTATTGCTTTTAAGCTGTGTGACATTGGCTAAGTTACTGAACCTCTCTGATAAAGCTCTTTGTACAGTGCCTAGCACAAGTATTTGTCCTATAAATATTAGCTTCTGTTGTTGTTGTTATAAAGTAAGGTCACCATAATTTGCCTGAAAGTAAAAGTGACCCTTTTAATTTTTATATTTTCTTTTATTATGTAGACACTGATTTGGTCCTTGTAATTGGAGCTAATGACACTGTTAATTCAGCGGCTCAAGAAGACCCCAACTCTATTATTGCAGGCATGCCAGTCCTCGAGGTCTGGAAATCAAAGCAGGTAAAGTTTCAGACTTGTGTGTCATTCTAATAATTAAAGGTCTCTTAAAACACATACACAGAACTTTCCTTGGTCACTTGATGAGAAATGATGATGCCTTTTAGGAGGCTCAGGAGTTAGAGTAGATTTAGGGTCCAGCTCTCTATATCCAGCTTCTGTCAGTTCTGTGGTCACCAGAGAACCTGAGTGAATGCCCTGATCTCGATTAGAACTAAAAGAGATTATCTGGATGGATTAACACAATCTGTAACTACAGCTGAAAAAGGACCTGTGAGCTTTTGGGATGAGTCTGGCTGAATTCCAGGCCGAGTCCAGTGAAGCAAATGGCTTCCCTCCAGGACAGTGAGTCAGTATCATTGCCTTCACATACGAAGATGAACACATTTTTTCATTTAAGTTTTTTGAAAGGGAATTTGTATGTTATGGAGTGTACAGAAGAAAGGTGATTTAGAAAACCAAACAATAACATGGAAGGAAGCAAGCCCTGCTTACAGCACATTACTTCTGAAAAAGCTGATTGCTAGATTGTAGAGAACGCAAACGCTTATAAATTTCCCTCTGCCCCGACTGTGGGCAAGTCTCTTTACCACTCTCAAGTCATATCTGCATTTTCAGAATCATTATAACGTAACGTATATTTTCCCTTTAGTTTGTCTCTCTTTATTGTAAATGTGTGAGTTTTCAACATAGTATTTGTGGTGAGTGAGTAGATATGACATGCACTTCTTCATGTGTATATGGACAGTTGCATTGATCACCAATATTTGAGTTTGTAGGGTACATTACTGTATCAATGGTATATGGAACATGAATAAATTTGCTCTGCTTCCATTTTTGAATAGACTGCGTGTCCTAAAAGACCATAGAAAGGCTTTTCATTTCATGAAGAATTGACTTGATATTCAACAGGACAGCAACATCCACAATCCGTGTAATTGTAAATGTGTAGAACACATCAGTATTAGAGATGGATGGACTTACGCCTTCATTTTTCTTCGTGGAAGCATTCTATTAGTCATTAGCTCTGTTCTGTGACACACTAGATTGCTCTTTGGGTTCTTGTCTTATATCCTTTCTGTCTCATATCCTTTACTTTAAAGCAATGGACTAAGAATCATACCATTTTCCCACTCAACTACATTTATCTTAGGATGGGTAGTAGAAGCTTATGCACTAAATTTGTTCTCTTTAGCCCATTCAGAGAAAGATGCTTATTTTTCTGACTAGAAAATGTTATACATAGTCTTTATAGAGAAAAGCACTGAGAGAAAAAATCACTTATCACTTGGAGATATACTATTGTTAACATGACCTTTTCTCTAATGGATATAAGAGTACGGGCACATTTAAAGAATTAAAGTTAATACAGAGTAAACATGCATTTAAAACTACTCCTTGTGTATTTTAAGTCTTTGTAGTAAAGAATTAGTAGTGGTACCTGCTTTGTTCAAAGTCAGGGCAGGGCAATGTTTGTGTGCAGAACAAGTCCTGGCCAGGTCTGTTAAATATACCGTCTCACTTAATCTTTGGTTCTTAGGTCATTGTTATGAAGAGGTCCTTAGGTGTTGGCTATGCTGCAGTGGACAATCCAATCTTCTACAAACCTAACACAGCCATGCTTCTAGGCGATGCCAAGAAGACGTGTGATGCCCTTCAGGCGAAAGTTAGAGAGTCCTACCAGAAGTAAAACATAAAGATCAAGCTGTTGTCTAAAAAAGCCACCTCTTCACTTGTGGGAACAGGCAAATAAGTTATTAACATATACAGCTGATACACATCTATATCAGAGCTCTTGAAAGAAAAGGAAGACTCTGAAGAAAGCAAAGCAAATACAGGGAAAATTTTCAAGAGCAGCAATCCCTCAATTTTAAAAAAGGATTGACAAGTCTAAATGTCTTCCTGTGCATAGTTTTTGTGTTATGAATTCCAAAAGTATTTTACACAAGGAGAAGGAACAGCCTCATTTTAGATGTAATCCATTTGGATTTTCCTCAACAGTCAGCAGTGTTTTAAGAAATTAAGTCTTTATGATTTTTTAGGACTTATATTATACATAGATTTGAAAAAATCTGACTCAGTGTAAACATTACAGCCACCTGCGTTTATGTGTTTTCAACAAATGTGACTAATTTGAAACTTTCATCAACTCTTGAGCTGTCCTCTTACCATTTAACCATAATCTGAATTAAACATATCAAATCAGTTTCAATTTTTCAAACTGTACTTCTGATTCTATATTTCAGGGGTGTATTTTCTCACTTCTATTTTAATACATTAAAGGACTAGATAATCTTTCAGAGATGCTGGAAACAAATTATTTGCTTTGTATGTTTCATTAGAACACCAATGAAACATATAATTTGAAATCAGCATTAATTGTATTTTTTAAACCCCATTTCCAATTGGAGATCTCTCTAATTTCGGTCAATTTATAATGTGTAGTACTGTGTTAAGCGCACTTGAATGGAATTCAACTATTTGACTAATAAAATGAGTTCACCATGTTTGCATAGTGATGTAGCAATTGTCTCTGGTGACGAAAGGTTAAACTCAAGTAATTCTGCCTGTTATTTATTTATTTATTTATTTTTAAACATCTTTATTGGGGTATAATTGCTTTACAATGGTGTGTTAGTTTCTGCTTTATAACAAAGTGAATCAGCTATACATATACATATGTTCCCATGTCTTCCCTCTTGCGTCTCCCTCCCTCCCACTCTCCCCATCCCACCCTTCCAGGCTGTCACAAAGCACCGAGCTAATATCCCTGTGCCTTGCGGCTGCTTCCCCCCAGCTATCTACCTTACTACGTTTGTTAGTGTGTATATGTCCATGACTCTCTCTCGCCCTGTCAAAACTCACCCTTCCCCCTCCCCATATCCTCAAGTCCGTTCTCCAGTAGGTCTGCGTCTTTATTCCTATCTTACCCCTAGGTTCTTCATGACATTTTTTTCCCTTAAATTCCATATATATGTGTTAGCATACGGTATTTGTCTTTTTCTTTCTGACTTACTTCACTCTGCTGCCTGTTATTAATATCTGAGGAAGATTTTGCTACCATGAAATAGATGAGATTAATCTGTTTAACTGCTTGGAAGAATAATTTTTTTCCCAAATCAGAGTGTGTTTTAAGGTGTTATGTAAATGATAACATTTGAGAGAAATGGTGGCACTTTTTAGCTACCTCTTTGTTTAAGCGCCAGTAAAGATTATGTCTTTTTAGCACCAGTAAAGATTATGTCTTTTGCAGTAAAAGTGTAGATTTTCTTCGTGACTTTGCCATTATGCCAAAATCTCTGTATAGGTTGAATGTGCGAAGAATATTTGGAATATCTCTCTCTATATATAATTAATTTGGTATTAAGTTTCTTGAAACAATTATTAACATGTAAAAAGTATCTCTAAATCAGAAAAAGAAATAACTGGTGTGAAATTTTTTACTATAATACTCATGTTTATTGAGTTTAAAACTCATAGTATTTGTTGGTTTAGTAATCAGTTTCTTTCTTGCTGTGCCTGAGATTAAGATCTATTTGTGTGTGCATGTGTTTTAAATCAGGAAAGACTCCTTTTTAATTTTTAAGTGGTAAATGCAATTTGTTAATGGATCTCAGGTCATTTGTAACCTCAAGACTGAATTATATCATGAAAGTTCTATTAGAAGAAAGTAAATAGTATCTTGAGTCATGCCCTTTTCCTTTTCTCAAAGTAGTTGTAGGTATATCTGGGAAGCAGCAACTTGGATTTTTTTTTTTTTTTGAGCTAATTCCTGCATTCAATTTAAATTAAAATAATTATACTTGGATTTATTTCCATCATTTATAGTAAATATTTTTATATATTTTAAAAATTTAGGATGATCTCATTTCTTTGGTACTTGCTAATCCTTTGTCATTCAGTTGTGTTAATTGAATTGAAAATTCATGCTCTGGTTGGTTTTATTTTACTTTATTGTTTAAGTGATTTAAGGGATTTTTGGATATTTAATTTCTTAAAGTAATACTCCAAAAGATTGTTGATCTTGGGTTATTAATTATGGTGAGGTCTAAAAGCAACAAAAATAATTTTCGTTCATCTTATTTTATTATTCCTCCCTTTCTGATAAGTCATATAACTGGTAAATAATGACTTATTTTTATTCTGTATTGATCTGTTGTTCACTATGTCTTTTTGAAATTAAACTAGAAATAATTTTTTTTTTTTTTTTTGCGGTACGCGGGCCTCTCACTGTTGTGGCCTCTCCTGTTGCAGAGCACAGGCTCTGGACGCGCAGGCCCAGCGGCCATGGCTCACGGGCCCAGCCGCTCCGTGGCATGTGGGATCCTCCTGGACTGGGGCACGAACCCGTGTCCCCTGCATCGGCAGGCGGACTCTCAACCACTGCACCACCAGGGAAGCCCTAGAAATAATTTTTTAAAAATCCATTATACCCTACAATCTGTTACCAAAAAAAAAAAAAAAAAAAGGCAGTAATGTCCTAACATTGATTTGTCTTTTTGCCCTTATTAACCATCCTTTATTTTCTCATGTTTGTCTTAATTTGGGAGTTTGTGTTTAAGTTACGCATCCAACTAAGGAATAGTATATAGTAAATGTATAAGTTTTTATACATTCTATCTATCTATCTTGATTTATCTATCTAACCTTGGACAGTTTTCTGGTACATAAATCTCTTTATCATTGTGTATACTCTTCTTTCTAGGGTTGTAATAGAGAGACTAATAGAGAGGACTAATCTGTTCATGCAGTAGACTTTCAGTTTTTCCTGAGCCAATGAATATCAGTTAAGTATTTGGTAATGAATCTGGAAGGTGGGCCTTGGCCTTTCTGATTCCATTTAAGTCATTACCCTAACTTTCAGATTTTACTGTTTTCCTATCCAACACAAATATGGGATATATTATGTATCATTTAGCTTTAGGGTTTAATTCAATTTATCTGATCCCAAAGCCTTAGTTTGTATAATTAATAACTTATAACCCATATGTTCATCTGACTTAGAGGCAAATTTTCTAGTCCCCTAAGGCATAAGTCTTTTTAATTAAGGCATTTTAGTACTGGAAAGTTGGACAGCTCTTTTGTATAGATAGGGGAGAATAGTTCAGATATCTAATTTATAGCTCTTGCCAGTTTTTGAGAGTCTTTGCCAACAAATATTACTGGGGCAGAATGTAAAAAACAAAAACAAACCCAAACCCAAAACTTTACTCCAGTGGCAGCAACTTTCATAATCCAGCTGCTCTTTAGAGTCTCAAGGGAAAGAAGAATTAGGTTAATTAACAAGGAGAAAAAAAACCAAAACTTTTTTAAGTGAAATTTTTGAAGTGTTGATTTACTAAGGCAGCAAAAATAGTAACATTTGAATTTCAAAGCACTCAAGATTGCTGTTCCTAAACTCTTATTTCTTAGATTTATGTATTGGGCTGAGGAATTGAACCATTTTCTTCACTATTTAAGTAATTATAGACGTTTAACATGGTATATACTGTAAGTCTGGATGCAGATCTTTTGGATGCTGGTAAAATAGTGATATAGATGATGAGACAGTAATTAGAATGACCAATATTTGAAACTGTTACATATAATGATTAAGATAGTGGTAGGAAAAAACAGTTGGATCATAGTAGGTAATTCATTTGGGGGAAGAGTGGAAAACCATATTGGATCTCGGTCATGTTGATTGTCAAAGCATATGACTGCCTTGTTCTATATGAAATATTTGTACTTCATATTCTTGCCAAAGATTACAGCCTTGAGCTCTGCTTATCAGTTCTTTCCAAAAGCCATCTGTGAAGAATCATACTAATGGAAAGATTGCTTAAACGATATGGAGTCCAGTTTGCCCCTGGATATTTCAAATTTCACTCACAGACCAACTTCTTCAGAGAACTGGGTGCTTGGGCTGCATTGTCTTGGTCACTGTGAGTAACAAAGACATGAAGGCTCTGGAATGGAGAGGGTGGCTGGTGAGTTCAGGGGGGAAGTCCATGTGGCAGCAGTGGACTGGCAGGGACCAGAAGTGGTTGTCACGGACTTTGAGAAGAATTGAGGAGGGGATGTGGATTTGGGGTATGCAGGTGACACCTGAGGTGATGGTGGCCAGTTCCTTCCCCTCACAATGGAGAGGAGTGAAAAGGGGAGTGAGAACTCAGCAGGGGGCCAAGGGTGCTCCTGTTTCCTCTACTATAAAGATGGAAGAGGAATATCTGATAAACTTTTTCTCATTCTCCTTCCTGTTGCATTTGGGAAGATGAAAAACACAGCAGCAATGTGATCTGATGTACGGGATAGTAAAAACCCATGGAATGAGTCATTTAGGAATTGAAATAAGGCCATTTTTTCCCCCATCCTCCTACTTTGTTTTTGGTTTACAGTAGGAAAAGCAGAACTTGGAAACTTCTACAGTAAGGTATAGGACTACATTTAGCCTGTGAACTTTGATTTAAACCAGTCCTTTCCTGGAACTGATTTTCCAAATGCCAGTGAGTTGCTATCCACCAGCCTTGGCTTTTTTCTTGCTTCTTTCTCCCAGTTAGGGAGTGCGCTTTCCGGAGTTTAATACGGTGGCTAAACCAGTACAGCAGAGTCTTGTGCTGGTTAATTCTATTCAGACCTTGCGATTCTAGTCCTCTACTGCACACACAGGGTTAGAACTGAAAGGTCACATCTAAACCTCTCCAGAGAAATGGGAGAAAGTTGACTAAATACATAACTCCTTTGAATTATGTCAGCAGGGTGATGATTTTTTTCCCAGAGGGATGAAACAGAATGTCATGGCTTTATCTTTAGAATGTTTCGTCACTACTCTCCAAGTTTACTGGAATGCTATGCTTCAGAAATCACACCTTCTAGAAAAGACCTTTGAAAGCTTTCAGGGCTTTACTGATTCATGGAAAATTTTATTCTTGCAAATTATAGTTAGCTCTGTGGTTTTACCCCATTGGGATATATATGGGCATGGAAGCTTAGGCATACTTCAGGTCCACACACTGCTTCATTAGTGTTGGGTAGAATTATAGTAACTTGGAAACGTGGTCTCCTAAAGATTAGAATGATCATTGTAAATGAGACTGATAGAACATTTAAAGACTATGGCAAAAAATCTTATGAGGCTACTGTATACGTAAGAATTTCAGAGTACCTATACTGGCTTTGGTCCTTGCTGTAATGCGTCTCACCCAGAATACTGTCCGTGAAAGTAGCAACAAAGGTGGATTTTAGTGATGAACCCAGACTGAATAGTTGGATAGCAGTGTCACTATGAAAGATGTCACTGTTTTCTACATAATGAATCACTTTTGGTCCTGTTTATTACACTTCTGGAGTGTGTCACCTTTTGGTAAATTAAGCCATTTTAATAAATATATTACCATGCAGGGCAGAAGGAGGGAGGGGGTGCATTTTTATGTGTGTTACAATTGACTTCTATTCAGTATTTAGGACTCATTATCTTGAAGCTTATCTTAGCTTTTACAAAAAAAATTCTAGATAGCAAGACTCTGCCTTATAGTTCACTTTAGTAGCTCAGTGAGTGGGTAATAGTAACAGCTATTAGTTAATGATGCTCATTTTGTGCTAGACAGCCTCCTATCAACATCCTGAGGGTTTTCAGTGCATTCTGCCATGTGGTAGAGTGGGACTTAAACCCAGATCTGGCTGACAGCCAGCAGGTCCACTACCCACCCTGTTGATGTTTGTTAAACAAAAATAGCTGAAGGAAAGGATAGCACTCATGAAAGGGAAGATCCACATCATTAGAAACTATTTAAATACTTTTTATTTGTTTGTTTTGGTTTTTTTGCGGTACGCGGGCCTCTTACTGTTGTGGCCTCTCCCGTTGCGGAGCACAGGCTCCGGACGCGCAGGCTCAGCGGCCATGACTCATGGGCCCAGCCGCTCCACGGTATGTGGGATCTTCCTGGACAGGGGCACGAACCCGTATCCTCTGCATCGGCAGGCGGACTCTCAACCACTGAGCCACCAGGGGAGCCCTTAAATACTTTATTAAAAAAACCCATTTAAAATTTCAGCAAGAAGATGCCAACCACTTACAGGAAGAAATGTGAAACAAGTGCCTACTCTCCTTATATAGCGTAACAGAAGTTGCTGGTTATCCAGTCAGGATTTGTCCCTCCACTCATTCTCTCCTTTTGCCTCATACACAAAAGCCTAAATCCTGAGGATGCTTCCTATTCAGGAGCAGAATAAAGGAGACTGTGGAGTAGGTGCTCCACTTTCCAGGGTTTTGCTTTCCAGGACCATACCTGCTATATTTCCTTGCCTGCTTTGACCTCCAGCACCTTCCCACCTGACAGCTAGTCAGGCCACAGTTTTTTTGCTGGGAATTTTCACAAACTGGCTTTATTTTTCTATAAATGAAGTTAATTCCTCAGACCTCCCACGTTTGCTGGTGGTGGAAACTTGACCTTAATTCAGGGGGTTTCGTCCTCCTACTCCTGGGGGCACATCTTCATTCAGAGGCAAAGTGGGGTGGAAGTCTGGCATCTTCTGAAATGTATATTGTCTTGTCTAGTCCTGGTTACTAATATATTTGCATCTTGACATCCTCTACTAAATGAAATCAAAGAAGTTACAAGATTGTTTAAAGCAATGTGGAATGGGGAGGAAGAAATACATAAGGTGAAGGATATGATAATCTCAATGTATTTTGGCAAATTTCTCCTATTACTATTTATATTTGAGGTGAAACTTTAAAAATAAAATACAATTTATATTTGGGGATAAACTTTTTCTCCTCTGTGTGAAAATGGAATATTAATGTTATTTCCACAAAGAAAGAAGTAGGTGTTCTACTGTTTAAATAATTTGAAATGGAATTGATCCAAATGATTCAGGCAAGGAAGTTTTAAGGAGGAGTCATTTAATTATTCTCCTGAGAAAACCTGAATTGCTTCAGAAATCTGTATTTTTAAAAATTTAGTGAGACATTGAGTTGTTTTGGGGAAGGGATTTTTGTTTTGTTTTTTTCCTCCCTGCCCTGTGAGGAATGTAAAGTGCTCTATCATCTGATTTCTGTTAGTTTATCAGCAGTGCTTTGGTGTTAAATCTATAGCCAAAAGTTGAAAAGAAGCGTTCGTTCGTAGTCGGAGCACATCTGAAACAAAGCAAGGTCGAAACACAGCTCTTTTGATAATTAGCGTCTTTTTAAGGACACAGGTTAGTGTTTCTATCCCAACTAATTTTTTTTGTCCTGATGAAATATCTTTTTAGAAATAGTGATTTCTGTGTATGTTTTTTTTTTTCTTTTTTGCGGTACGCGGGCCTCTCACTGTTGTGGCCTCTCCCGTTGCGGAGCACAGGCTCTGGACGCGCAGGCTCAGCCGTCATGGCTCACGGGCCCAGCCGCTCCGCGGCATGTGGGATCTTCCTGGACCTGGCTACGAACCTGTGTCCCCTGCAATGGCAGGCGGACTGTCAACCACTGTGCCACCAGGGAAGCCCCTGTGTATGTTATTAATTGTAATTTTCAACTGGTGAAATTGGAAAACAGAGCATCTCAATCTTCCTGTAATTACCCTGTGGCAGATGGAACAGCAAGAACCATATCTTCTTTCAATTAACTATTTTTTCTTACATTATGGGTGGTTGGTTATTTCAATAATGTTATGGTTCCTATTTTATGCATAAGCTTTTGTGCCTCTGGAATAGTATTTTCCCCCCATGGAATTGCAGGAAATTGAGCAAAACAAAGAAGGTATTAAATCACGGCTATTTAAAGCTGCCATGATTTAGTATTTTCATGCTACCACTTGCAATAGACTACAAGGGAGAACATGGGGCAATAAGGAAGAGCTTAGCTTAATAGGTGTTCCCGAAGTACCTGAGCCTGAGGATGAGAGGGGCTTGTCAAGGTGGAAAAGAGCGTGAGAAGAGTCACTGAGCATGGGAGACCATTTACTTCTGTGATATGGGGAGGAAAAACCCCTGGGAAGAGAGAAACCAAAGGAGCATTTCATGAGATGGATGAAAGCCAAACTACTGTAGATTCCAAATATGGAGGTAAGGAATGTCCAAGGAGAGAAGAATCAATCATTGGCGTGATATTTTTGGAAGGGATGTGGAGTAAGGAGTTGCAATTCAAAGTAAAAGAAGCCATAAAAAGAGCTAATGGTAGCAGTAATGACATTTTCTAGATTAGAAGATGATGTGAGAAATTGCTTATACTTGAAATGTTCTGAATTCTGTTCCCTCCACCATTGACTTGGTTTGGCCTCTTCTCTGTAAGTATAAGTTATGGAGGTAGCTTATAGAAGAGAATCATTGCCTGGGGAAGAGTAGGAAATTCTGGTGAGCATTTGCAGAGAAGTGTTCTGGAAGATAAATGAGAGGTGATTAGGCACACAGGGAAGGAACAGGTAAATATTTAAATGGAGGAGAAAGCATGTGAAAACTGAATCAAGAAAATTCAAAGATAGTCATTCTCTTCCAATGTGGATCACAATATAGTTTTTTTATTAAGTGCTATGAATGTTTTAAATAAAACTTGTGCTAGAGGACGAGTATTTTCTAGGTTATTTGTGAGGAGGAGGCTGGGGGTCATGACTTGAAATAGTCACTTTTTTTTTTCTTAAATTATGGGTGCTTGGTTGTTTCAATAATGTCATGGTTCCTATTTTATGCATAAACTTTTTGACAAATAGCCATTTGTCAATTTTGCTTTCCTTACGCTGCTTTCAAGCAAAAGTAAAATAAAAATAACATTCCTAGGATTTTTTACAATATGTTCCTTACATAAGTCATTGAAGTTATCATGATCAAAACATCTCATTTAATGACTTCAACCATTTCTCCTAACAAATATTAAAATTAGGTGAATCACATTTCACCACCTTTTACAAACAGATTGAATGGTAGATTCAGTTAGTGATTCTCCTAATAAATGATTCCTTTTTCCAGAGGACATCATTTACTACCATGGGGGATTTAAAACACTTGTAAAATCTGTCTTCTTTGTGGCAAAGAGTGGGGGTGTGTGGGGAGAATGTTTGAACATTTGATAAAAAGAGAAGGCTAAATTTTTTTTTTTTTTTGCGGTACACGGACCTCTCACTGTTGTGGCCTCTCCCGTTGCCGAGCACAGGCTCCGGACGCGCAGGCTCAGCGGCCATGGCTCACGGGCCCAGCCGCTCCGCGGCATGTGGGATCTTCCTGGACTGGGGCACGAACCCGTGTCCCCTGCATCAGCAGGTGGACTCTCAACCACTGCGCCACCAGGGAAGCCCAAGGCTAAATATTTTTAGTGATGCTTTGGTGTAGTATATGCTCACATACAGAGAAATACAACATTTTTAGGAATTCAAAGAGCACTCATTCTTGCATGTGGGGATCAGTCCTTCTCTGACTCTGCTTTGGGCAGTGGGGCATTAATGAGTGATGTGCAGACAGAGTCTTGATAAGTGCCTGTGCCTTGGGGCTTGGCCTTTTTGAAAGTTCCCTCCTGGGAGCCTGTTGCCTTGATATAAAGAAGCTGGGCTGAATCGCGAGAGGCAACTTACAGAGAGAGTCTTGGAGGATTGGTGTTGTCTTGGACTTACCAGCTGAAGGCAGCTGCATGAGCTACATCCATGGGGCAGGAGAACCACCAGCTGAACCTTGCCAGAATGTCTAACCTTGCCAGAATGAAATAACAAATTGTTGTTTGGATGTGGTTGGTTACACTGCAGTGGAACACTGAAACAAACTATGACAAAGCATTAAAAGCAAACTTGGTTCCCTTTTTTTTTTTTAAACTATGCATTAACTTAGTTCTGACTATTCCTTTTTCTACCCCTTCCTTGGATTCCTTATTTCTTTCCATTGTCTCCACTTCCCCTTTTCCTGTGGAAGCATGATGGTCATTCTTCTAGGCAGTGTGAGTTGGGAGACACTTGGAAACCCTGCTTACCCCAGAATATCTTCCTTATCAGTCTGTCCTGGTGCTTGAATCTTCAACATTATTTAAATAATGATTTTCCCGCTAAGCTAAGAATTTACATCTCCAATGATGAACATGCAACTATCTGGACACATAACATTATTCTTTGTCATTCACTACTGAACCAGGATTAGTTTGTTAGTTTCCTTTCCCAAGAAAGGGCTAAAGGAAAGTGACTGCTACCAGGCCCTTGCTTGCCAGAGGGCCTTGCCCACACGTTTACTCCTGCCTGCTAGGCTCTCCCCTGATTTTGCCATCCAGTTAACTATGACTCTTCCTTCAGCTCTTGACTCCATTGATACTTTCTTAGGGAAGTGTCCCAGAACCCCCAATTAAATCAGTTCTCATGTTATATGTATGTATAGAACCAAATATCTCTTCTTCAGAGAAATTTTAATTCAACTTTTTTTAATATGTAATTATATTTGTACCTCCTGGAACTATAAGCGCCAAAGGGATAGAGATCTTGTCTAATTTTGCCCACTGTAGTATCATCAATACTTAGCATATATTCTGACATCTGGAACATATTCAATACCTATTTGTTGAATGAATGAATGAATGAATGAACTGAGATTCTGAACAATTAAATCTTCTCTTACCTCTGTACTTTTGAAATTTTTGTGCCTGGACTGGGTGTTTCGTTACTGTTGTGGGCAAGAAAGCAGGCGCATGGCATTCTAAAAGCTCCATGAGATATTTCAAGAGGGGAAATAAAAGCTAAGAGCGCTACGCTGAAACTAAGACTTATTAGAGCAATGTGGACTCCCTTACAATGCCTCTTCATTTAAATTCTAACCCATGGATAAAAACATTCCCAGAAACAAGAAAACTAATAAGAGCTGACATGAGTACTAGCACACATTGTAAAAACATCACTGGGCTGCCATAAAAATTATTTCTGTTCTTCCATGCAATAATAGTTAAAAGCTTCCTTTTCTTTTATAATTAAACAATTTTGGATTTATGAAGGAAGAACTATAATGCTTTTTTAATTGAGGTATAATTGCCATATAACATTAGTGTCAGGTCTACCACATAATGATTCTATATTTGTATACACTGTGAAATGATCACAATAAGTCAGAACTGTAATGCTTTAATACACTTTGCAGTTCTCAGATTTATCTTCATTAAAGTCTGTAATAATTAAGTTGAACAGAAAAAATGCTTAGAGTGGGCTTACTAATATGAGCAGAAAAAGGAAGCATTGGAGCTTTATGTTTTATTTTAACATTGCTATTCTGACTTTGAATGGGTTGAGCAAGAAGAGCAATCATGGGGCTTCCCTGGTGGCGCAGTGGTTGGGAGTCCGCCTGCCGATGCAGGGCACACGGGTTCGTGCCCCGGTCCGGGAAGATCCCACATGCCACGGAGCGGCTGGGCCCGTGAGCCATGGCCGCTGGGCCTGCGCGTCCGGAGCCTGTGCTCGGCAACGGGAGAGGCCACAACAGTGAGAGGCCCGCATACCGCAAAAAAAAAAAAAAAAAAGAAGAAGAACAATCATGATTTAACCAGTATTCCACTTATGAATAGCATTTTTATAATTCTTTGAGGGCTGTGAGTCAAAAGCCTCCAGTTTTATTTCTTTAGGGATAACTGCTATATGTTCTTCAATTTAGAATATGTGGGAAGTAATTGACCAGGGGAAGCATTTCCCAAAATGTGATGGGAATGGCAGGTAAGAGATAAATAGGTTCTATGGTTATAGAAGTTTAGAAATGCTGGATTAAACAAAATTCAATGGTAGTTTTCTCTTTTTAATCACAGGACTGATATGTGCTGTAAATCTCCAAGAAGAAAGGATATAATATACAGCATTTCCCATTGTCATCTGATCACTGAATTTTTAAATTTAATTAAGCATTTTAATTTATTTATTTTTTGCTTAACATGTTCTTTGGAATTTAAATGTATTCTGCTAAACACTTTGGGACATGTAACCCAGAGAGAAGCCTCCTCTTACACATATGGGAAGGTATAGAAATTTACCAAACCCCTGGTGACATATTTCTCTCCTGTCGTTTCCCTTAACCACAGCCCTATGAGCCTCCTGTTCTAGGAACTACTTAACTGTGTTTCTGTTCCTACAACTGTGCTAATTATAATAACAGCTAAAACTCATTGAATACTCCCTATGTGCCTGGCATGATTCTAAAGATTTTCAATGTAATAACTCATTAATCACAACAGAACAATCCTTTCAGTAGGTATCCCATTTTACAGATGTGGGAGCTCAGAGTTCAATTAATTACGTAGGTGGTGGAGTCAGGATTTGAACCTGGGCTGTCTGGCTCCACTCTGAACCAAGTACTATGCTGTCATAGAACTGATTTGCCAACTAACTTTTTTTTCTTATAAATTTATTTTACTTATTTATTTTTGGCTGCGTTGGGTCTTCGTTGCCGTGTGCGGGCTTTCTCTAGTTGTGGCGAGCAGGGGCTACTCTTTGTTGCGGTGCGCAGGCTTCTCATCGCGGTGGCTTCTCTGGTTGTGGAGCACAGAGAGGCTATAGGCGTGCGGGCTTCAGTAGTTGTGGCACGTGGGCTCAGTAGTCGTGGCTTACGGGCTCTAGAGCGCAGGCTCAGTAGTTGTGGTGCACGGGCTTAGTTACTCTGCGGCCTGTGGGATCTTCCCAGACTAGGGCTCGAACCTGTGTCCCCTGCATTGGCAGGCAGATTCTTAACCACTGCGCCACCAGGGAAGCCCATTTGCCAACTAACTTTTAGAAAACAACTTCTTGGTAAGTTGGGAACTATTTGTAATTTGTGAACTCTTTCGGATTCTAAACAAAGAAGCAAAGAAGTACAGTTTAATGTACCAGTTTGACATTCGCTTAACATCATGCATGTGTTTGGCGGAGTCAATTTTTCCGAAAGATTTCTTCACCTTTTAGAAGTACAGAATCTGTCATTTTGACATGGTGCCATGAGAAGGATAACTCCTAGAATATGAACTACTTGTTTTTAAGTGCAGGCTGCTCTTGAGTTTTCCTTTTCTTTCTTCCTTCCTCCCTCCCTCCCTCCCTCTCCTCCTTCCTTCCTTCCTTCCTTTCTCTTTCTTTCTCTCTTTCTTTCTCTCTCTCTTTCTCTCTTTGTTTCTTTCTAATACTGTAGCTATAGATCTTGTTATGTACTTACGCATACATATCCATACAACAGGCTACAAATAATTCGACTACAAAAGCACATCGTGGTTCTGGTGTTAACTACTTCTCCTTCTTTACTGGAAAGTTATGAAGGCTGTTGTCTAGTCTGGTTTGGGCAGATTCTCTGTCCTGCCTCTATTTCTGGCTTTCCTTTTTGTTATTATCTGAGTTCTCCATTATCTTCTGAACTTCTTTATTTCATGCTATTCCATGTTTCCTGTAGATGTTGATGCTTTACAGTAGAGCTGATCAAATTTTTGCAGAAAATTGCCTTTCTATCCACAGTTTAGACTCCTCCTCTCTTTATACTAGCCCAATATTTCTGCTAAACTATTTTCTAGTTCCTCTATATTACCTTAGAACTAGTCTTTCTGATATGCTTATTTATATAATACATGTAAAATTAAAATAAAATACAAAGCCATATGGATTATTAGGGGCAGAGCATAGCTGAAGCTGTATAATAATCTAAGGAAACTAATATTGCTTCTCAGTTTTAATTATAGTTTTGGTTTTTGCTCGCAATTGCATAAAATTAGCAAAGTTCTCTAAAGCAAGAGAACTTAATGTTAATCCAATACTAGTTTATCTTCTCTACTTAAATGCTATTTTCTTTCCTTTACCAGTCAGGCTCTCAAGTGGGTAGTTTACTTTTGCTCATACTCTTTTTAGGCCTCAAAATCCTTTGTTGTTGGTTCCTACCCTAATTATTTAGCAGAAATTACTCTCTTGAAAGTCAACCATGATGCCCTTATCACCAAATGTAAACCTCAGAACTCATTTTCTTGAACATCTCTAACATTTGACACCATTGACCAGCCAGTATGGAAAATGTCTCCTTTTTTAGGGTCCTACTACTGTAACTACTGTAATTAATTTAGCCTGTGAGCACATTACCTCTTTGACACTTATTTTTATTATATTGAAATTAACTAAATCCTTAACCCTTTCCTTACACAGGCTGCTGATAATTAATTTCTCTCCCATTTACACTTCTTTACTTTTTTTTTTTTTTTAACTTATTTGGGCCTATTTTCTTTTTTTAAAATATTTATTTATTTATTTTTGGCTGCGTTGGGTCTTTGTTGCTGTGCACAGGCTTTCTCTAGTTGCAGCGAGCGGGGGCTACTCTTGGTTGCGGTGTGTGGGCTTCTCATTACAGTGGCTTCTCTTTGTCGCAGAGCACGGGCTCTAGGCATGAGGGCTTCAGTAGCTGTGGCACTTGGGCTCAATAGTTGTGGCTCGCGGGCTCAGTTGCTCCCCGGCACGTGGGATATTCCTGGACCAGGGCTCGAACCCATGTCCCCTGCATTGGCAGGCGGATTATTAACCACTGCACCACCAGGGAAGTCCCTGGGCCTATTTTCTATCCTTGAGGATCAGGAACTTGAGTCTGCCATTCAAAGCGTTGGCTGTTCCTTCTAACTTTGTGTCATTCACTTTTTGTCCAGAAGCGTATCTTTAAAAGCTTTGTTAAATGTTTTCCAAAAATACGGAGAAATAGGAAAGTGACTAACTTAATAAACGTACAAAAATAGTTACGGGTTAGTTTTGGTAGCGTTTGTTTCCTATGAACTAATCATGATTCACACTCAACACTGGTCCCTTTTTAGATGCTTATAGTCTGAGATTTTAAGAATTTGTTCTAGAATGTTGTTGAGGACAATTAGTATATTTCCAATCCATCATTTTCAATATCAACTTCTTGCCATTTCTGGAAGGTAAGGAATATATTTGCCCATGATCAGTCTTGTAGCATTTTTCCTGATTCCTCAAAGATGGCTGACGACAGAGTCATCAATCTCAAGGTGTGTTCTGAATTTATACTTGGATATAGTATGTACGAGTCCCATTTGGGCACATTGTAGAGAAGTTAGGAGGTTCTTTATAAAGTCTCTCTTCTACCTTTTCCAGCTAAAGTTCAATATACTTTACACAGAAGAATGGAAAATAGGATTCGAGGAGATCAACTTTGCCTCTGCTCCTTGTTATTATGGCATCAGCTACCATGGTTCGAAGACTTTCACCTCTCATGCTCTCATTTTTATCTAAATATGATTTAAAGAGCCTAGTTTATTGTTCTATTGTTCCACAATCTTGACCTCATGTTATATTTTACCTTCTTTGACAACTTTATTATACCTCTGTGCCACTTTTAAAATACTATTCTTGATTATGAATCCTTTTATGATGTTTACTTCCTTTTAAAGTTCGAGATCCTAGGAATGCCGTGCATTGTCTTTCGTGCATAAAATATACCCATAAGTATCAGCTAAGATTTCCAAGTTTTTTAAAAAATTAGGGCAAGAATCTAAAAACATCTTCAAACCAATTTGAATGCAGAATTCTTCTAGAATGTTCTGTTTCCCCACAATCGTCTACACTTGTCTAACTCCTACCTAATTTGACAGCAGTTTTCGAACTTATATTTGATTGATTGATGTAGTAATTATTTAAGTTGTGTAGTTAATATTGTGTAACTACAACTAAAACTGGCATAAACATATTTTGGAACAAAATCCAACTGCCTCTTGTTAAGCATCCAACTCAGCTGGTAGGAACAGATGTTCATGAGTGTTTAGAAAGCCTTCTAGCCCTAAGCATTCACTGTGCAGTGAGTATGAGTCAATATATTTTATAGCCGTAATGGAGAGCTTTGGTTAATGTGGTGAGTTGGTTAGAATAGATTAGAATTCTATAGCATAGAATAGGTTAGAATAAGATGTGTTTCCTTGCCTTCTGAGGAAATTGCAAAATGGAAGCCAGTTCTTTCTGACCCTTCTGATTAGAATTGATTAATTGTAGTATAGTGATTCTATACTACATTATACTCTATCATAACACCTGTAATACTTTGTTTCCCTAAAGTCTGTACTTACTAGACAATGGGCTCGTGGAGGGCAGAGATTGTCCTTGATAAATGATTAGGTGAATGTATTTAAGAAATCATAATGTGATACATGAAAAGAAGGAGGAAAAAAACAGAACGTGGGCTGATATGGAAAAACATATTTCAAAAACCATCCAGGGTTATTGGTACTGTAAAATGTGCCATTTAAAATGCTGTCTAAGGACATATAGTCAACAGTAGCAGAAAGGCCAATGGAGTTGGAAATACAAAGCAAGCTAATTCTAATTTCTAAAAATTTAAAACAATAAGAAAGCTTGAAATACATATTCTAAACCTTAGCTGTAATGTTTGCATTTAACAAATCTTCTGTTTGAGAACAGTGATATAAAATGGCGCTAACTTAGGCTTTATTAGTACAGATTAAATCCTGTTCACCAGGAAGAATCATTCTGTAGTTATTCTGTTTCTTCACTAGATGGTGCTTATGAGCTAATGAGAAAAAAGATTGAGTTCATGGTTTACTCATTTAAGGGGAAACACAAACTTGTGAATTAAATAGAATAAGGCAATAAAAAAATTAGAAAAATTTAAGACAGCTCTTTACAGTTGTTAAGACTACTCGGAGAAAAATCTCATCTTCCTTTCTGGTAAAAATGTTAAGCTCGAGGGAGAAAAAAAAATTGTGCATTAAGATCATTAAATCACCAAATTCTGAAGGTTCTGTGGGCTGATTGTCCAAGTCTAGGGAACTAAAAAATTCTCCTTACTCTCCTTAAAATACAACATTAATCTTTGGCTGGAAGTAAAACCATTTAAATTGTTATATGATGACAGTATCATTTCATTTCATAATGTTATTTTGTGAAATGGGTTGTTGACTAGATTTTAAATGGTGTCTGATAGGCAATATTCCTTTACTTCCATTTAGAGGTATTAGAAGTTAAAAGTGTAGAAGTTAAAAGGGAAGGCTCTGGATTCATACTGCTTGAGTTTAAACCCCAGATCTGTCACTTACTAGCTGTGTGATCTTGGTACTTTACTTCTCTAACCTTCCTTTTCCTCATCTTGCAAAACGAGGGTGCCGTGGTTTCCATTTCATAAGATTACTGTGACTTAATATATGTAAAAGACTTAGAACAGGTGCCTGGGACATAGTAAACCCTCAAAAAATGTTAACTTTCATGACATTTCTTATCATTTTTCACTTACTAATGAAGACTGATAAGTTCCCAGTCACAAAACAATTCGGGGAAATACCAATTTAATTACATTAACGCCCTTTCCTTCCTTTCTCTCATTCTGGTATTCTAACCTATTCCTTCTCTGCCTCTATCTATGAAACTGACTTATATTTTACCAAATTACTTATTTTGGGAGCAGACTGTCTCTTAAAGTTCAATAGAGGCATTTATATTCTAATGTGTGTTGTTTGGGATAGCTTAACTTCTGAATTTCAGGAAAAGATGGTTTTATTTCCTCATTCTAGTTTCTGAGACTGAACAATTGCAGTGACTGATAGCAAACTTTTCCTAGCGGAGCATCTGTTGCTGACAGGTATCTGAAGGTTGCCACAGTGGTTGGCCAGTATCATGGCAAAGATAGACAAATATATGAGGCAGAAATTATTCAAAAGAAATATATATATATTGTCAAAATAGTGGCAATACAGATGTGAGAAAAACCATGGAAGGACAAACATTCGGATAGATATATTAAAACTGAAGAAAGGCTATGTCCACTTTTAGGAAGAATCATGAACAAATTCATGAGTCAGTTTTTGTCTACAGTTCTATTTTTAGTGTGTATGGACCCTGGTGCCCCAATTCACAGTTATTAACATGTGATATGTTTGATAGGACCTGTGTCCTTTGCTCTCAAATGTAGGAGATGATATATGAACATAAGATGATGGCCACAGGCATCTGGTATTTACCAAAGAGTTACTCTGTACTGGGTGTGGTGGTGGGAATTCTACCTGAAGTATTACATTGAATTCTCACTGCAACTCTGCTAAGAAGCTATCATCCTCATTCTAGAGTTGATGAAATTGGCATTTGGAGAAGTTAAATAGCTTTTCCTAGATTACATAGTCAGTGAACAGTGGTGCTAGTATTCAAACCCAGTTCTGTCTGACTCCAGAGCCTCAGCATTTACTGAGATGTCAGTTCAAACAAAGACATTGTTTGAGTTGATTCTGGAGGTATAGACGGCACCCTAAATGACACATTTCCTAATTGGTCTTCCCTGCTGAGACATTAACTTGTCAACACAGGGCATTATGCTTCCTTAGTTCTCCTCATGCCTGGACAGTTAAAGAATCAAACTGTCCTTCATAATTTGAAGATGATACCACCGGTTGTGAGGCTGTGGCTGAGAAAAACCAACATCTGACAAGCAGTTCTTTCCACATCATGTATACATGCAGATTGCTCTTTGGTTTGTGGCTCAAGCTCTGTTGGTAGAGCCTCACTTCTGTAGAAGTGGCTCTACCAAGTGGCTCTGTAGAGCCACACTTTGTTATGCCAAAGTGTGGTTAGCTGAAGCTTAGTTTGAACAAGACTGCACTATCACTGATGCTATATACTCATCGGGGCCATTTTTAGCTTTGCCACACCATCCTTTGGATTGAAAGTTCATCAGAAGTCTTTAAGCCTCCCAGATTTTATATGCAAGACCTGTTTAAATAGTGTGCTATGGTCCCTTTTAAAAACATGTCTTGTCCACCAGATCTGAGTTGTAATGATTCACTATTTCAAGGCTAGTGGACCAAATGAACTGCCAACCTTTGCTACTGGGTCTTGCCATTTGTTGTTCTCAGGCCTGAGACACGTGTTCACAGGATAGGGGATGGTGGCTGTGTGTTAGAGTTAAAGGGAGGTTTGGTTACTCTCTCTGTTTTTATAAAACTTCACTGTGGTCTGGTGCTTGACTGCTCTTCAAGGGCTCACCAGTTTGTACTTCTTATCTAGTCACCCTATGACCAATTGTCCATGTAGATAGACAGCTGGTGGCTGAGATTAGGGAATGCACTTGATGACAGCAGGCCATGATGGCTTGGCATTCACCATAACAGAAAACAGCTGCAGTGAACTCATCTCCTTTGTACAGCACCATCCCTCCTCCAGATCTTCCTTCTCCTCCTCTTTTGGGAAACATTTACTGAATGCATACTGTAAGCCAGGCATTAGGCTAAGTCAGCGATACTCAACTTCTGCACCTTTCACATTTTGGTCCAAAAAAGCCTTTGTGGTGGGGGGCTGTCCAGTGCATTGTACGATATTAAGCAGCATCCCTGACCTTTACCTACTAGATGCGAGTCGCAGCCTCCCCTCCTCCCCTAGTCATAACAATAAAAATATCTCCAGACACAGTACTAAATGTCCCTGGGCGGGGGGCAAAATTACCAGTTGAGAACCACTGGTCTAAGGATATTATCTAATTTAATCCTCATAACAACTCTGTGAAATGGGTAGAATTACTTATTATTTCCCATGCTTTTCCTTCTACCTAGATTATCTTTGCTTCCACTCTCCATCTAGAGAAACATCTTAATCTTGATAGCCTGAGCTCTAATGTCCTCTCTTCTATGACGTTAGGGCTGGCCACAACTCATATACCTACCACTCCCACTCCAACAAGGTGCCAGAGCATTTTGTATTTATAGGTAGAACATGAATGTAACAGTAAGTGACCTAAAAATATGAAAAGGAAAGAAATAAGATTGTATTCTGAGTTAAAATGTGTAATAAATGCATACTATAACAGACTTACAAAGTTACCCTAAAGAGACCGAATTGTTCTGTGGCTTAAAAGATTTGACTATTTCCTGTAAAAGAATTACTGGATTCAAAGAAAAAGCTTTGTCCATTAGAATAGGGCTTATATTCATAGAAATAAAGTCAGAAGCAACCACTGATGGGTAAAGTAGGTCCTGTCAGGCCAATGTAGCACCCAGTTAGTCTGCTGGTTATATCTACTGTGGAGATTGGGCCATCAGAGTAGTAGAGCCTGACTTTGTTAGGTGTTTGATCATCCTTTAAACTGTTGTCTCCCGAAGGATGGGGCACATACCACTGGGCATAGTCAAGATGATGTAGGTAATGTATGTACGTTCGTAAATAATGTAGACTTGTGTGGTGAGAATGTTATCCACTTAAAATTTCTACCAGATGTTCTGATACAACAAGCAGAAAGTTTAATTTTGGGGCTAGTATGTCTTTAATGCCTGATACTAATCTTCCTTTTAAGTATAGAGAGAGCAGGCCTCAGGCTTAGAAACTTCCTTCACAGGTAGTAATAGTTTCTAGTTAAATTTAATATTATTGCTTAGTTTCCATTTACTTTTATTTCTATAATATATTTTCTTGAATTGATCAAAGGCAAATGATGTTAGTTTTCTATTTCAGGCAGTGATTTAAAGTTTCTTTTAAAACTAATAAGAAAACAAAATGAACCCATTTCAAGAAAACATTAAATAAATAATCATATAGGTGTGGTAAGCAGGTATGGTGAAGTCAGGTAGGATTAGGGTGACCAACTCATCCTGACTGGAAAACAGAAAGGACTGAATCCCACCTCAGTTCTGCTTAAATTGAGACCCTAGGTCACCCTAAGTAGAATATGAGAATGCTTGGTGTTTCAGAAATGCTCTGGCACTCATTCAAATGGCAGGAAATGCAGTTCAGCTCAGATAATTCTAATGAAGAGACTTACAGAGGTGTGAACAGGTTGAGAGATCAGACAGTGTATACCGAGGTGGTCCACAGAGACTAGAACAACTGGAAATTATTACCTACCTGGAGGAGGAAGTGGTGTTTCCAGGCTCAGAGCCCAGAGAGAGTGGAGCTGGACCACAGATGTTGAGATTCCCAGTGGCAGTTGTGGTCTTGAGGGATGAGGCTCCTGCCAGATAAATGGAATCAAGCAAGGAGGGAGCAAGGAAGAAACATCCCAACTCTTCCTTTTCCCACTCTCTAATTTCATGCTGGTGCCTTTCAGTAGCTGAATCCAAACAGAAGCCTCTGGCCAGGAGGGTAGGGGCGTGTGTACAGGCCATGGGGGCCAGCCTCTCTGGATATAGTGCAAAGCAAAGAAGGGCAGAAAAATGGATCTGGAGTAAGGGAAGGGAGCAGAGAAAAACCACATAAATTCCAAGTTCATTAGATCATCTTCTGGTACGGCTTCTGATGTAGGTACACTGAGAGAATACGCTGGTCGGCCTGACCCGTGAGTGTTTTTCCTCATTAAATATTGATGAATCAGCATGTTGGTTTTTTAAACCGGGATTTTGTAAGTGTTGTCAGAGTAAATTTCCCCGAGTCTGATGAACTCTGGGATCCTGTCGGGATGGTGCTCTGGAAAAAACAAAAAGATTCTGGGCTTGGAGAATTCACCATAATGCTGCCTTGTGCTAGATTGTGTGAGCAGTCAACGGGCCTCCCTCAGGCAGAAAAGAAATACTCCAACCACTTCACAGTTGAATGAGCTGTACTTCTTTGATTAAAGTTTTACAGTTATTATCTCAACTTAAACACTCTTTGAGTTATCCAGTTGCCACAGGGAGTGAATTTCTCACCCATGAACGTACCTTGTTCAAGAACTAGATTGTACCTCTTATACCCAACATATCACGGTGGTTAAATCCAGAGTCTTTAGTGTGTCACATAAAGTTCTTCAAAATTTGGTTCTTGATTTCCTCTTTAGTTTTTGCATGGTGTACCTTTTTGGGATAATTTTACTTTCAACTTTTCTATGCCCTTCTGTTTTAGATATGTTACTTGGAAATAGTTCGTTGCTTGATTTCATTGTTAAAAATCTAGCCATTTACATACATGCACATATATACACACAACCACATACATATTTATAATTATATTTATTCCTCTTTATATATTGAAAACCATAAATTCACACCAATATTCCATCCCCATTCTAGCGGGGTTCTATTTTTCTCTCTTTCCATATTTGTGACTCAACAATGAGAAAACTTGCTCACATTACCCTAAATATATTTACTAACGTGACCAATCCCGCTGTAGGTATCCAGGTTCCTAGTGCTGCTGGGGCACCGTGCCAGGGGATGCTCTTTTTACCACACTGGTTCTCCAATATGTTATACGCACCTGCTCCCCTTATGTGAATGCTCTCCTCACCCTGCTTGGGCTTTGATACCCTCAACTAGCTGCCTGCCTGCATGGAACCCTCTTCTGTTCAGATCCTTATTTCTCCCTGCTGGGCTACCTCTGTGTGTGGACATCCTCATGATCCTGCTTATGTTTTCACCTCTGCACTTGGTCACTCACCTGTATGGACACACTCTAGTGTCCAGACAGTAGTAGTGGTTTGGATATCCTTCTTGCCTCACTTGGGCTCTGATACTCCCTGGCCACTTTCCCTTGTGAAGGTCCTCCTCCCCCTGTTCCGTGTCTTGAACCTAATGCCTTATCCCTGGCCATCCCCTCCACACCCATGTGGACTCCTTCCTCATCTTGCATAGGACACCTCTCTGTTGGACACCCCATATCAGACCACTCTATTGCATGGATGTCCTTCTCACCCTATTTGAGCTAAGACTGCTCTCCCACGTTGATCCTCTCTTTACGCTGCTTGGCCCGTGATTCCCTACCCCGAGCCACCCCTGTCTATGGATGCCCTCCTTCCCTCAGTCCTCCCCTCAGTAAGGCTCTGACTTCCCACCACAGGAAGCCCTCCTGTGTGGATACTACTTACTGCGCTCAAGGCTGTGATACCCTATTCTGAGCTACCATACCTCCCCCAACTAGGGGGAGCCTACCTTGCTTTGCTTTTCCTAATGGCTTTAGGACCCAATTTCTAGGGATGAGAAGATAAGGAAGGAAAGAAAAGGGAAGGGAAATAGGAAGAGCTGACTTATATTTTTAAAAAGATCTCTCTGCTATTCTGTTGAGAGCAGACTGAAGAGGACCTGAGACAGAAGCAGGGATCCCAGCTGGGAGGCTAGTCGTCTCTCAGTAAAATGTCGGTGATTCCAGTTAGTATGTTAACAGTGGCAGTGAACAGTGGTCACATTCTATACTTATTGTCAAGACAGTGCCAATAAGATTTGCTGATAGAGTGAAAAGAGTTAAGGATTACTTTAAAGTTTTTGGCCTGAACAAGAAGAAAGATGGTGTTGCCATTTATTGGAATGAGAACAATTTGGAGAGGAGTAAGTTTTGGGGTCGGAAATCAAAAGTTCAGTTTTGGACATATTAAATTTGAGATGCCTTTAATCATCTAGATGGAAATGCTGTATATAAGAGGCAGGAGTTTAGGGAGACATTGGGATTGAGGGTCATAAGGGTATAGATGGAATTTGTAGACTTAAGCTCATCTTCGAATGAGTATAGAGAACAGGAGAGGTCTTAGTACTCTAACATTTAAAGTTTTGGAAGATAAGGAACAATCAGCAAAGGAGACTGAGTAAGAGTGGTCGTTGAAGTAGAAAAAGAACCAAGAGGGAGTGACGTCTCCAGCCAAGAGAAGGAAGCGTTTCAAAAGAATGAAATAAGATTGCGGATCCAGCAGAGAGGAAAACTGGTGATGCAGAGGTGAGTAGAAGCAACTGCAGAAGCCATGACCTTGATTAAGTGAGAGCAGGCGAGAACCACGGAAACATGGAAGAGTTGGTCCTTGCTAGGAGCATGGGCAGTTCACCGATTCTAACAGGCAGGGAGGCAGGGTATGCAGAGTGGTAGGTGCGGTGGGGGGAACACATGGAAGTTACTCTTCTGATGGCTTCTATTTTCTCAGTAAAATAGGAACTAAAGCCCAGAGCTGAGGGGGAGGAGGCAGAGGAGGTACTTGCAGTTTGAATAAAGAAGTGTGAAATAGATTTCTGGGCAAGTAGGACAGTGAATGGACCAGGGAAATGAGAATTGCCAGGCAGTAAGAAGAGCCCTTTTTACGTAGCTGGAAATAAGTGTAAAGTGACACCCATTGTATGGTGGTTTGCTTTTCTCTAGCCACGTTGAGTTTCTCAGGCTATGTAGTGTAGGCAGAAAGTTGGATTTTACTACAACTAGAAATTTATGAGAGGGGCGAGGGAGTTGACTCTGAAGTACCTAAAAAATGCTAGGCTACTGAAATATTGCTCATGTAAAGTTCTCAGGGGTTTTGTATTAAATTAATAAATCAGAATGTTTAAAAAAATTAATATGTTAGCCTTTGGTAAATGGGAAATACTAAATTCTCCAGCTGGTTAAACAAAACAAAGCAAAATCTAACAACTTTACTGAATATTTTACATTTTTGTTTGATATCAATTGATTTATTCATTCATCAAAAATTGGTTGTTTATATATGTGCCAGGGTCTAGTTTACAGCATTGGGGACACACAGAAGAATGAGACATGATCTCTACTGGCTTGGAGCTTGTATTTTTATTATTTGATAAATAAAATTAAGAGCTTATACAGTAATTACAAGACAGAATCCTAAATACTAATAGATGATAGGAATAATAGGAAGGGTTCTAGAATCTGACTTACTGAGCTCTTATTCCAATTCCTCCATGTACTTGCTATGTGAATTTCAGAAACGAATTGAACTTTTCTAAGCCTCGGTTTCCATGTTATACAATGGGGATAATAATAGTACCTTTTTTGTAGGGTTGTTATTAGAATTATGCTATTTAATGCATTTTGGACACTTAGTAGAGTTATTAGCTCATGATGAGTTCTCAATAAATATTATTGTTATTATTAAGACAAACGTATACAAAGTGTTTTGCAAATACCAAAGAATGAGCAACTGACTGAGGCATGTTTACACTATTAGTTTGTTCCATAAATGGTGTTTGCAAAGCAATAGGTGAGAGTTAGCCTACCCAAATTATCATACACTAGAAATGACCTTCCTAATAAATTTATGAAGTTATACTATAAAAAATGGACAACCAAGTACAGTTGGTCCTCCATATCTCCGGGCCTGCAGATGGAAAATATTTGGATAAAAAATTCCAGAATGTCCCCAAAAGCAAAACTTGAACCTCATGCTGGCAACTGTTTACATAGCATTTACATTGTATTTACATTGTATTAGGTATTATAAGTAATCCAGATATGATATAAAGTATACGGGAGGATGAGCAAAGGTTGTATGCAAATACTATGCCATTTTATATAAGGGACTTGAGCACCCTTGGATTTTTGGTACGCATGGGGAGGGGTCCTGACCCAATGCCCCTAGGGCATTGAAGAAAGTCTGTATTTACATGACAAAGAGAAATGGAAATGTATTTTAGAGGCGAGATAATGGATGAGCACACGATGTGGGCATAGACATGGGAACTGCATATCAGACTGGGCAGGAATCAATGAGAAACAGTGATGTGATAAGAGGAGTGATGGAAATTCATCCATCGAAACTGAAACTGAACTGAAACTTCCACTGACCAACAGTTCTCTTCACCCAAGGCATTTTCAGTAATGTAATTTTAGCTCTTGAATGTAGAGTTAGATATCCGTTCCCACCACATCAGAGGAAACTTTTATTCAACATTGATAAATGATCCATAAAGTGTTCATGTTTTGTTATGCAACTGAAATAGTCTTTAAAATGGTTTGTTGAAATCCTTTTTTCCAGTTTTGTAGCAAAATAGTTTTAGAGCCTCCATCTTAAACGGCTAGAAAATTTCATCAATCCATCTTATGTAACTGTAATAGCTACTATTTATTTAGTTCTCATTATGTGTTTTACTAAGCACTTTGTGTGTGTGTGTGTGTTTAAGATCTTCTGTAAAGCTTACAACAGCCTTGTTAAATAGGCATTTTCATATCCACTTGACAAAGTGAGGCTTAGAGAAGTTAAACAGTCTGCACATGGGATACACACCTGGGTAAGTGATGGGGAAGTAGGATTTGAATGTAGCTTTTTTTTTTTTTTGCGATACGCGGGCCTCTCACTGTTGTGGCCTCTCCCGTTGCGAAGCACAGGCTCCGGACGCGCAGGCTCAGTGGCCATGGCTCACGGGCCCAGCCGCTCTGCGGCATGTGGGATCTTCCCGGACAGGGGCACGAACCCGTGTCCCCTGCATCGGCAGGCAGACTCTCAACCACTGCACCACCAGGGAAGTCCTTGAATGTAGCTTTGCCTGACTCCAAAACTTGTGTGCTTCCTATGACTCAGAAGTATTTTTTTCAGAAGTTTAATTTTTATCATTTAAAATGGTATAACTGGGGACCTTCCCTGGCGGTCCAGTAGTTAATACTCTGTGCTTTATCAGCTGCATAGTACAGGGAGATCAGCTCGGTGCTTTGTGTCCCCCTAGAGGGGTGCGATAAGGATGGTGGGAGGTAGACGCAAGAGGTAGGGGATATGGGGATATGTGTACATATATAGCTGATTCACTTTGATATACAGCAGAAACTAACACACCAGTAAAGCAATTATACTCCAATAAAGATGTTAAAAAAATAAATAAAATAAAATGAAATGAAAACTATTCAACAAGTAAAAGCAAACAAACTAACAAAAAAGGACTCCGTGCTTCCCCTGAAGGGTTTGATCCCGGTCGGGAAAATACCTTGTATTTTCCATTTAATATAGTTTGAAGTTATCGCCTGTATCTTTGGGAAGAGATTATGTTGATCAACTATTAGATTTTATCCAGCCTTATGAGTGGTAAATGGTATGCTGTAATTTTGATTTATATTTCTCTTATTATGGGTGAGGTTGATCAGATATTCATATGTTTAAGGGTCATTTGCATTTCATTTTCTGTAAACCACTGTTTCTCAGCTGCAGGTGATTTTGCCTCCCAGGGGACATTTGGCAGTATCTGGAAACATTTTTGTTTGTCACAACTGGAGGGTGGTGCTACTGGCATCTCATGGATAGATGTCAGAGGTGCTGTTAGACATCTTATAATTTACAAGGCAGCGCTCCCACAACAAAAGGTTATTTGGCTGAAAATGTCAATAGTGCCAAGTTTGAAAAACCCTACTGGAAATGTGTCTATTGATCATTTCTCATATAGAGTTGTATTTCTTAATTTTTTCCTCATTGCTAGAAATTCTTTGTAGGGTTTGATATCACTGTTCACGAAGATTGATACTCCCACCTATAGAATCCAGCATCTCCATGAGACTTGCTTTGGCCAATAAAATGAGCACTGAAGCGCTTTCTCTGTAGATGCTTGAAGAAACAGCCCATGGTCAGGCATGCCCTTTTTCCTCTGCCTCGGCTATTGCGGAAGCGTGTGTTGAGATGAAGCCTCCATTAGTTTGGGTCCCTGAGGCAAAATGATTATAGCGCTCGCTGCTGACGAAAAAAGGACACAAAGTGTAAGTGAGAAATAATGTTTTATGCCCCTGAAACGTTTCAAGTTGTTTGTTACTACAGCAAAATCTAACCTATTGTGATGGCTATAATCCTTTTATATTAAGGGTGTTAACCTTTTGTCTGTGATGTAAATTTCAAATAATCTTCCCATTTTGTCATTTGTGTTTTTACCTAGCTTATGAAATTTTTTGCCTTATAAAATTATTATTTTTAAATTTGTATAAATGTAGTCAAATACATCAGTCTTTGCGATTATTGCTTCTGGGTTTTGAGTTCTGGTTAGGAAAGTTTTTCTTACTCTCAGATCATTCAGAAATTTGGTTATGCTTGTGTCTAGTACTTTCGTGGTTTTATACATTTAGATCCCTAATTTACTTGGTATGAAAGCTGACTTTCATATGACTCTTTAGTTGTCTCCAAACCACTTATTAAGAACTCATTTCCCCCAATTATTTGTGATGCTTTGTTTATTACGTATTAAATTTCTGTATGTACTTCGGTCTATTTCTAGATTTTCTATTTCATTGGTCTGTCAATATCATACAATTTTAAGTACAGGGGCTTTAAAATATATTAAATGTCTGTAAGACCACCCCTTCTCATTGCTCTCATTTTAAGACTTTTGCTTACTGTTATTGCTTATCTCTTTTTCCAGACTTTATAACCAACTTGTCTAGTTTTTGAAAAAAATTATGAGAGCTATTTTTATTTGGATTTAGTTAATTTATAAATAAATGTAGGGAGAGATGACATCTATATGATGTAGAGTTCTCTTTAAGAACATGGTAGATATTTCCATTTGTTCTGCTTTTGTGAGTTTCAGAGAATTTAAAAAATTTTCTCAAATAGGTTTTGGATATTTCTTTTAACCTGCTTTAAAAGTATGCTTTGGGTCATTGCTGTTTTGATAAGGCAGGAAATACTCCATATTGATTTTTTAAATCAGTGGAAAATCTGAGTCCTTACTCTACTGCAAATTGGCTACAACACTCTAGACTATCCACCAATTAATCTGTAATCTAATTTTCTTTTTTGGAATAAAGGGAACAGGTCTTGTTTGAGACCTCAGACTGTGGGATGAGAGGAGCTATAAAATGCAAGCTAGTGGTAAGTTATTCTTCAACTCATCATTGTTAGTTTATGTATTTTATAAACAGTTCTCCTTAACATTTTCCTCTCTCAAAGCACATAATCTCTTTTTCAATTCCTGCCTCATATTATATTGCATGAGACAAATTCCCCACAGTACAGAACATTCTGAAAATTTGCTATAAAATAATATTAGATAATAGAAATACTGAGCTCATATATTCTTAATTACATACAATCAAATGTATATACAACACAAACCTAGCCTAATTTTGTTTGTACAACTCGGGGTAAATGAAATCCTATAGGAATTAACCACAGATTACAAGGCTTATAAATGGATGTTCCTGTGAAAGAGAACCACTTTCTGGAACAGGCTGTTAAATTATCAATGAAAGTGCAATTATCATTGGCAAATAGTTGTGGTGTAACCTAAATCCAGGACATTAAGCATTAATATTTTACTTGTTCTTTTCTTCAAATAAAAATTTTCTTTCTCAAGCTAGGCTTTGCTAAAGTGGTAGATACGCTTTAAAACAGAAATAGTCATTCCATTTTGTTGCTATTCCATTTTTAATTGAGTTTTTACAAATAGCTTTTTTTAATTAAAAAGAAAAAGTTGTGATAAGATTTTGCTCTCCCCAAACTGTCAGAGGCAAGTGGCATAAGGGCAACATAGTTGTGGTTATAAGCGTGGACCCCAGAGTCACTCTGCTAGGGTCAAATACTGGGACGGCTAGTCTCTGGCTATGTGACGTGGACAAATCAATTAACAAATTAATCATTAAGTAGCTTTGACCTTATAGTGTTGATGTGAAGATTAAATCAGATAACATTCTAAACGCTTAGAGCATCTGATAACAATTTTTTTTTTTTTTTTTTTTTTTTTTTTTGCGGTATGCGGGCCTCTAACCGTTGTGGCCTCTCCCGTTGCGGAGCACAGGCTCGGGACGCGCAGGCTCAGCGGCCATGGCTCACGGGCCTAGCTGCTCCGCGGCATGTGGGAACTTCCCGGACCGGGGCACGAACCCGTGTCCCCTGCATTGGCAGGCGGACTCTCAACCACTGCGCCACCAGGGAAGCCCCCGATAACATTTTAAACGCTTAGAGCAATGTCTGACAAATAGTAAGCTATGTAACTCTTCGATAAATTAAAAAGAACATACTTCACTTTACTGTCTTTGTCAGCATCTTGTTTCAGATGAAGTTAAGTCAAAATCAACATCAAAGATGCCTTTAGGTAGGGGTAGGGACAAAGGGAGAAAGCTCAAGCCAGGAAAGGCATGACTCTGCTTCACTTGTTGTGGTAATAATGGTGGAGGGATTCACAGGCTGATTGTTTTCATATGACCCGTGTCTCTCCACCATCTGGTAAACCTACCTCCTTCCATCCACTGGGAAATTCCTCTGAGTCTGCCCAGTATAAGAAATAGGATCCCACAGAGCTTGTGGTAGAGGCAATCAGCTAAATTTGCTGCCTCTGAAGGAAAGCCCTGGGAGCAGAAACAACAGTAAAATCATGACAAGTCAGCAGATAGACTGTTCTATTAAAACTAGTTAGAGCTAACCCTGTCTACTCATATTCTCCTTAACAGAATCCTCAACCACTTCCCATTTCATAGAATGCTCATCCCATACTAGTTAACTAGCTCTTTTTCCTGAAACTCAAATCCGTATACAAACTATGAATATTTGAAATAGGAGATAATGGGAATGTCTGTCTTTTGAATTGTATTGGACTCAAAGGAAAATAAGAAACAATACAACTCAGCATTTCCCATTATTCCTTTTCATATAACTCCCCAAAGGGAAACAGAACACCTCTCACATGTAGGGATATTTTTCTCTCCAGCGTTGTCATTGGTCTCCACTAATAACTCTGCATTCATGCTCGGGGAGACCACAAAGAATGAAATTAAATGGAAACTCAGGCAACTGTGTGCAATAGTACAAACGACCTAATGAATCCTTAGGGCCATACGTAATTGCCTACTTTCATAGAAAATTTAACTGTCTAGGCTTGTGGAGAAGATTTAGTAACATAAAGTATTAATACAAGATGAAGCATATGCTGGAGCCAATTGAGGCAAAATTCCTCCAAGTACGACTCTCCTAAAAGACTCAAAGTCTACATGTATGGTATCTATCTCATACTGTTACCTTTCTAACTCTTTTGATTCATTGATTTGTTCATTCATTTATGCAACAGAAATTACTTAGCACCTACTACATGTTATGCACTGTTCTAGGGTTTGGGGATACTGTGGAGGACAAGGCAAGGAGCTTACATTCTAATGGAGGAAAAGAAATAATTATAGAATTACGTGACATGGGCTTTCCTGGTGGCGCAGTGGTTAAGAATCTACCTGCCAATGCAGGGGACACGGGTTCGAGCCCTGGTCCGGGAAGATCCCACGTGCTGCGGAGCAACTAAGCCCATGTGCCACAACTACTGAGCCTGCACTCTAGAGCCCGTAAGCCACAACTACGGAAGCCTGCGCACCTAAAGCCTGTGTTCTGCAACAAGAGAAGCCACCACAATGAGAAGCCTGAGCACCGCAACGAAGAGTAGCCATGGCTCGCTGCAACTAAAGAAAGCCCGCGCACAGCAGTGAAGACCCAACGCAGCCAAAAAAAAAAAAAAAAAGAATTACGTGACGTAATGTCAGGAAGTGATCAGGGAGTCAAAGACAAAAATAGCAAGGTAAGAGGCTATTTAAAATATGATAATTAGGGCATCCCTGGTGGCGCAGTGGTTGAGAGTCCGCCTGCCGATGCAGGGGACACGGGTTCGGGCCCCGGTCCGGGAAGATCCCACATGCCGCAGAGCGGCTGGGCCCGTGAGCCATGGCCGCTGAGCCTGCGCGTCCGGAGCCTGTGCTCCGCAACGGGAGAGGCCACAACAGTGAGAGGCCTGTGTACCGTAAAAAAAAAAGATAATTAGGGAAGCCTTCTCTGATAAGAGGATATTTAAGCAGAGGATGAATAAAGTGAAGGACTTCTGAGGAAGAGGTTTCAGGCACCTTGAACAGCAGGTGCAAAGATGGGTACATGGAGGGTTCTTGGTGCAGCTGAGGAACAACAGAAAGGAAATTTGGTTAGCGAGGTGAGTATGTCAGCTGATGAGGTTGGGGAGACGGCCAAGGACCAGACCACGGAGGACTTGGTTGGCTGTGGACTCCATTTTTTGTGTGAATGGAAGATGTTGGAAGGTCCTGAGCAAAGGAATGATTCATTATTTTCACAGTTCACCCGCTGCTGTGTGAAGAATGGAATGTAGAAGGGCAAGAGTGGGAGTAGAGGGACCAGCTGGGAACTACTGCACATTTTATGTGGTGACATGAGATTGAAGGGGGACAAAGAATAGAAAGGGTGTATGTATAGTCCCTCTTTGGTGTTCTATTTGGAGTAAGACTTGCGTACTCTTAGCTATACAGATTAAGCTTTTACATGTATCTCCACTGTGCTTTACTTCTAATTGCAAAGAGCCGTTTTAAGTGGGAAAAGATAGGAAATGAATTCCCCTCAACAGAGAAATGGTTGATTAAATTCTAGCAAGTACTTGCTATGACCTTTTAAACAACCATTAAAAGGAATAAGCTAAATTAATCCTTGGAGAGATTTCCATGGTATATTTTTAAAGTGAGAAAAATATATATGTATGTATGTATGTAGCCTCATTCTTGACAGTCAAAGAAAATTCCTAACATGTATGTTAGTATATATATCAAATTATGTATATACACATACCTATGTAATATATATATGTGTATACATGAACATATGAGCATGCAGAAGAGTATAAAATATACACACAGGTTGTTAACAGATTAACATTGGTTACTTGGCTGAGGGCAGATAGGACTTTAAGCACTTAAGTAGCATCTATGAACTTTGATGGGAACGCTGAAGTAACAATACATCCCAGTGCAAACCAGGTGGAATAAGCCTAGTGTGGGATACAGAAAAGAGGATCTAGAATGGTACCAGAATTATTCTCTTAGCCACAGTAATTAAGGGTTATTACCAGTTCCATAGGGAGAAGGAATTGGATAGCAAAACCTAATGTGTATCTTTTATGTGTAGTTTTATACAGTTATGTACGGTAAAGTGTACGAAGTTCTCAGTTAAAAATGTCTTGGACATAAATTAATCTAAGAAAAGATTTAATTCACAGTCCTTTGCAGTTTTAAGACACAAATGATGTAAATGTCCTTCCAAGCATGTTAAAGAATGAAATGAGTCAGACGATGACTCCAAAATGGTGTGTGTGTGTCCAACACTTTTGAATGACCAAGTAGAAAAAAAAGATGTATAGTTTGCTACGGACAGACTTACAGACTTCATCCATTTGATTTGGCACCACTCAGAAGAGAGGTGTGACCATACTAGGCTGAGATTTCTTAAGCCAACATCATATACCTTATCTTTGGAGAACTTTTCTCCTCTGTATTTTTAAACTTTAGCCAACACTTTTCCAATGAAACCTGTGTTTAAGCAAGAACATTTGGTTTCTGTAGTAACATTTGGGAAGTAAAGCAATTCCTGTATTTGAACCTTTGTCAGTGTGAGGAAGACTACACATTAAGAAGAATTCTGGGAAGAGGAGTGATTTCTTCACCTCCTGAACTCTAGTACGTGAACATCATTGAGTGACTTCTCATTCTGGCTAGGATGGCTTGGCCTATATAGTTCCAAGTTGGAAATTTGGCAGGTTTGCTCACTAGTGACCAAAAGGTCCTTTTAACAAATTCTGCTGGTCACTGAGCCATATTTCTTCATCTGCTTTGAGTCTCAAAGTGATAATATGTGAGTAGTATCTCATGGGGGATTGAGGAAAAGGAAGTTTTTTACCTTTTGGAAAGATTGTTCATTCAGTTTTTAAAAGATTGCCAGAAAACCTCATTGTTTACAGATTTTTCCATTGTGTTCTGTTTATTTGCCAAGAAAAATCTTGCACCATACCAACTTGTTTTAGTAAAACAAATGACTCCTTTCACAATACAGCTCAGCATATTTGTATATTTACATGAGTTTCCAGCACTGCTTTGGGATGAAAGATTCATCTACATTCGCACATGTTCTGTTTTCCCTTGTGTGTTAAGCTTTGACCTCCCGAACTAGCTCCCAATGAACCCACAGGCCATGGATTAGTTGTAGGCATTTTGCTAAGCCCTCAGTTGGATAGAGTTTTGCTGGGATTCTTGAAACAAATAGGGTGTTTTCAGGGAGCTTGCGCTAGTTTGAGTATCTGGGTGGATCATGAACGAAGGAATGACTGTGGACTATACCCAGTGGGCCCCACCTTCCCAGGAAGACCTGAAGGTTACTATACTTAGCTGGCCATTATTTAATTTGTGTAGGTTAACAAATAGCAACTTGCAACAGACTCATAAACATCGTACCAGCAAGCTATTCAGCTTGTCTGGCCTGGAGGCAGATCTTGTGTTGTCCATGTGGTCTTCTATGCTTCATTAATTATATTTCCTAATAATTTCATTGTTGGTCTATAAATAGTGTGGAAAATTTTTCATACTTTTCAGATAATTTGTAATTTATATGGTATATTTCTCCGAGGAGTTGAAAGAAATTTTCATTAGCCTCACACTTTTAAAACCTTAGCTCTTGTTAGTTGGGTGATCTTGGACAAATTACTTCATTTCTCTAACTTTTGGGTTCCTCCTCTGCAAACCGAGGGTAATAAAAGCAATTTCATAAACCCATTGTGAAGGCCAAATGAAAGGACATAATAAAACATCTAGTATGGTGCCAGGTATATCAGTAGGCCTTCTGTAAAGGGGAACTGTTGCTATTATTATTGGTGTTTTGATGATGGTAGGATGATGTGGGTTATTTCTACTTCCATGGATACAGGAATAGATGAGTGAATCTGGATAAGAGTGAGAGAGCACAAAGGTAGGTTGTTATTCTGCCCGTGATACACGAAAGAGGCCTCTGGAAATGAAAGTGGAGGTTCTGGAGGCATGCTTCAACACTTCTTAACCTCCCAATAACCAGTGTTTCATTTGTAGCAAGGAGAATTTGGCCATCTTCTGTGACATATTTTAACTTTGGGCTGGAACCAATCTTGAAGAAGTTTTGAAAATCTCAATTCTGTACTGTGAAGTGAAGCACTATGTTTCCAAGGACACTTCTCAGCACGTTGATGTTCATTGGAGCTTCACCACCCCTCACCACACTGGTGCCAAGGAAAAGGCTCATCCAAGCCACCTGTACCGTAAGATGAAAATTTTAACATTAGCTTAAAATGTTGCCAGTGTTTTTGGCCAGTACAGAAAATCCATGATGTCATTGAAGGATAGAGTAGCATAAGAGACTCAAGAGGCATTTAAAACCAGTTGAATTTCTCTTTATGTCCAGTTTTCACATGTCCAGTTGGCAATAGAGAAAGCAGAAATGGAGGAGGAGCCAGTGCACTTCTCAAGCCTTTGCTTCTTGCGGGGGGAAAGCTAAGGACAGTCACTAGTGGTTTTGAAAAATCACCCTGCCACATCAGAACACCTGTCATGCACAGGATTCTTGAATAGAATAATTCTGTGAACAGTGATTTGGCTTTCTAGGTGCCAGCTTCACAGTGCAGAGCAATAATTCATCCAAAACCATGGAGGACTGCTCTTTTGGGAAAGGGAGTCATTTCCCCCTGCTTAATCTGGTGGTGAATTTTCTTCCACAGGTGTGCAAGAAACCGTTCTTGAGTTGACAGAGAGCTGGACCCAAATTGCACGGGTGATTAGGTGGTGCCACAGTTCATCTATCATTGCCATGACGTACTAGGATATCAGCTTTCAGGATGCAAATCATGAATACTTCTGTATGTGGAAAATTTCAGGCCGTGGTCCCTAACAGATAAATACAAACTCACAGTAAAGCTATATTTCAGGTTAGCTTTAATACTTAGGAACTCGGGGACTAAGACTGCAGCAGAGCTTCTCAGTCATGGCATATGCATGTTTGCTTTCAAAGTAAAACGAGGTCATCTGTTAGTGACACCAACGTCTGTCCTACAAAGAATTCTACAATCTTCATTTCAAGTACAACTTTTACAGCTCTTGAATTCTATATTCTCCTTCTACAAGCAGTACTTTCGTTACTTGTGGATTTATTATTTAATTAATAATTAATAATAATAATCTGTGACGTACCTTTAGCAAAGCAAAGGCCATACCATACATTTTATTTACTGAATTCCTTTTTCCCTCTCACTTTCCATCTCCTGAATTTTCCTTTGATTTTTTTCCGTATGTATTTTAGAGTTATTTTAACTTGCTGTATTTCATGTTTCTTTTGAAGCTGCTTTAAATCTTTTCTGGAATAAGTCACACTACCAACAAACAAAAAATAAATATTCATTTGTAATCACTGGACCACCCAGTTGAAATATGCTGGTAGTTTTTAATCCCTGAAAGGGTAATAGCATTGTTTTTATTTCATCATTCCCTCTTACTTTCTTTGGAACCATTATCCTGTGGCTTTGAAAATTCCCATGGAGGAACAAATAGTCCGTTTTCTTCTAGAATTGCCAGCAAGCTCATAAGGAAACTGTATCAGAGGTAACTTGTATAAAAAAACCAAAAATGCAACACTTGCC